>NC_046286.1:84453182-84788807 GCF_004115265.2 Rhinolophus ferrumequinum | reverse complement strand
TGCAAAATTAAACAAAACAGCAGCAAAGCAAGACCATGAAAGGTACACAACTTATCCTTGAGAAGAGGAACAAGCTAATCATGGGCTGGATGGGAATAAGTGATCATTGTTTCAATGTTCTTGCTCTGTTTGTTTTGTTGTTGTTTTGTTTTGTTTTTTGCTTGACATTTGTACCTGTCTTCTGAATTCTTGGGGTCAACTAAGTCATCTGGGCTAGAATTTAGCCTGATCTGCTAAAGTCACTGCAAATAAATATAGCTTGAACCATGTATGTTATCTCTATGCACCATTTTCTTCTTCTGGAAGTAGCCTCTCCTATGCCTACAGGTTTACTTTGAAAAATAATGATAATTGTGATTATAAAGAACTTTGACAAAAATGAAATACTAATGCAAATAATAATATGGATTATTAAATGTCATAGATCTGCTCTCCCTTTAGACTATTCCAAAGTATCAGTATTTTTCTCAAAATCTCAAAACCTCAAAATCTCTTTTCAGGCCTTTAGTTTGACGTTTACAGTTTTTCCATAATCTATAATACAAAAGGCCAGAATTCCATTCTCAGCAAACCCTGAACTTGCTGCTTCCTCCAACCTCGGTGCCTTCTTTGCTTGCAATGTCCTGGACCCCAGTCATCTAAGCAAGATGCTCCTTTTGAGAGCTAGGTCAAGTATAATTTTTCCCAAGATAGACTTCCCTGAATTCATACTACTCAGTACTCTCTCTTTGTTATACTACTTCACACCTCCGTGTGCTTACCACCTGGCTACACCAATGTTTTCCCAACTGCGGGTCATACATATTCCCTTTGCAGGTTGTGAAATCAATTCAGAGGGTTTCTATCAGCATTTTTGGAAAACTGGAACACAGTAGAAAATATCAGAATGCACTACATATAGAAATTAATTATTGTTTTGTAAAACATACATATTATTTTGTAAAATTTAATTTATACACACAAAGTCTGAAAGCTATTTGCTGTACCATGCCATGAAATATTTGATTTATACAGGCTGTCTTTCCATGGTCTTCTTACCTCAGAAGGAGCATTTTATCTCTCCAAGTACATTTTTAAATTCTCCGAAGACGGGCATCAGATCTTTCACCTTCTATATTTCTTCCAGTGAACTTACTACCATCAAGAGTGCTTTCCTTGCAAGTTCCATGCATACACAAAAAACAAACCAAACTCAAAAACCTGAAATTCTAATGGGGTAGAGGGCAACACAACAACAAACACATATGAAATAAAAATTAATCAACTATTAACCCGAAAATAAAGAAAACAAGAAAGGTAGGCCGTATTTTGTTTCATTTTGTTACCTTTTGTTTTAGAGGTAGAGTGGTCCCCTCAGATACCCAGAAGATAGAGGGGTTACTGGAGGCTAGAATGTCAAAGAAGGCTTCTTGGGGAGGTGTAGAGACTCTGGTGTTTGTTGGGTAGAGTTGGAAAACAGATCACGATGGGCCCAAAGCAACAGTGGACACACAGCGGCTTACAGTCCAGACCTTGATAATTGGTGAGGAAGCTCACCCTCCCTCTCTCCCTTCCTTGCTTTCTTTTTCCCAATAGTACTTAATTACTGTACTATATATTTTTTATCATTATATTTATTTACTTTGTTTACTCTGTCTTGCCTCTCTAGAATGTAAACTTACTAGAATGTAAGTTTCCTAGTTTGGTGTAACAAGGTGGCCACCCATAGAACAGCAATATCTTCTTCAGCAATTGCAGTGGCCGTGCAGTTATCCATTTCTACAACTTGTATTTCTGATACCTCCTCTAGAACTGGCGCTGAAAATCCAAAGGTTTTCATCACCTAGATTTCATCTTCCATACCCTCTGTGTTTCTTCCCGATTAAATCAGTATTTTCCTATGCTGTCATTCTAAGGCACGATTTAACCACAGTGCTTTACTCTTCCTTCTGCTGTCTGCAAGGTTTGATTTAGATAGCACAGCATTGGCCTACTCCAAATATCTCTCTTAATTTTGCACTAGTTATCTATGGCTGCCTAACAAATTACCTCCCAATTGAGCCGCTCAGAACAAACGCACATTATCTCAGTTCTGTGTCAGGAATCCGGGCATGGCCGAGCTGGGTCCTCAGGCTCAGGACCTCTCACATGGCGGCAGTCGAGGTGTCAGGAAGGCTGCAGTCATGTGATGTCAAAGCTCAGCTGGGGGAGGAGCCGTTTCCAAATGCACTCCTGAGCTTGTTGGCAGGAGTCAGTTCCTGAGGGCTGCGGGCTTGAGGCCTCCTTCATGAGAGCCTCTGCATAGGGCCGCTGGCTTCATCCAGGTGAGCAAGTGAGAGAGCAGCAGAGGGTAAGCCGGGCAGAAACCAGTCATTTTTGTAACCTAATCTCAGAAGTAACATCATCACTTTGCTGCACTCTGTTCCATAGAAGCAAGTCTCTAGGATCAGACCACAATTAAAGGAAGAGGATTATGCACAGGTATGAATACCAGGGAGTCAGGATCATTTGAAAATTAATCTGAGAAGTTGCCTACCTACAAGGATGTTAATATATTGCTTGCAATCCAAATTCTTAATTCCGAAGGCCCTCAAGTTTTTAAGAAAGGAAGGGTGGATTGTGATAATGATTTCACAGTGTATACATATATAAAAACATCCATCTTCATATACCATACATAGATACAATTTTTATTTGTCAATAAGACAAGAAGAGTGCGAAAAGATAAGAACTTGTTCTGCTTCTTCCTTTCTGTTTTAACTAATCAATTTTTTATGATCTTGGCCAATTAAATTTCATAAATTTAAAATCACTTTTGCAAAAGGACGTTTTTTAAAAACTATTTCAAAAATCTGAAAGCCACATGCTATACCATGCCATGAAGTATTTGATTTCTATAGGTTTGGCTTTCTCTGAGGACTCTCTCACTGGCTTGCGGATGGCTGCCTTCTTGCTGTGTCCTCCTGGTCTGTGTTTTCTGGGTCCTAATTGCTTTTTATAAGAACAGCAGTCATGGGGGTGGCCAGTTAGCTCAGTTGGTTAGAGCATGATGCTAATAACACCAAGGTTGCTGGTTCAGTCCCCATATTGGCCACTGTGAGCTGAGTCCTCCTAAAAAAAAAAAAAAAAAAAACAGAAAAGAACAGCAGGAACACCAATCAGAGAGCCCGCCCTAACGACCCTATTTTAACTTAATCATCTCTCTAAATACAGTCACATTCTGAGGTACTAGAGCTTAGGGCTTCAACATATGAATTTGGAGGGAATACAGTTCAGTTCATAACGATTAATATACGTTCATTTTAGAAATCATACGGACTGTTTCAGTCCTCTGTATTCAGGACACGATTGATGTTTGGAACAAATACAACAGTATAGTATATTATTAGAGCTGAGGGCCTGCTTCAAGGACACCTAGGAAGTGCTAAGGCTATTGCTGTGCCAGTTTCTGGAGTAAATTTTGATTGATCTTGAATAGAATTCTCTCTCAGGATTCTTCCTCCTCCTTTATTTCCACTTAGAATATTTTCTAACAAGCATGTCCCAAGGAACAGTACTTATATAAGACATGCCTCTATTTCTGTGATTAAATAAGTCTAGGAAACACTGTATTTTTATGAGTCATAATATACTTTACTATAGTAAAGACCATAAGAGTCCCAACAGTAAAGAAATCTGCTTATTCTCAATTAGAATTTCCCAAGTTTATACAACATATGAATCCCTTTACATGTAATACCCATTAATATCCCGTAAAACTAGAGTTCTGCTAAATACATGCTTGAGAAATAATGCCTTAGAGCTCAAAATGCCCACTTCTACCATTAACATTCAAGTGAGTTGATGCAATGGTGAAAATTCAAGTGAAAAGGCAAACACTGGATCCCCCTTGTAAACAACCAGTTCTTTAGAAGATGTCTTGGGAAATATCTTTAAAACTCTGTAAACTCCAACGGTTATAATGATATAAATGCAGTAAGTACTCATTCTAAATTACATGAAACAATTGAATATTCACAATACTGCTTCCAGTTTCAGAAACATCAATTATGCTATCACTGTTCCATTGAAGAACAAAATTAGTGTCCACAACACTACTTTTTCTTAAATGGGAATACATCCTTACCAATGTTATAACCACAAGCAACTTCCAAGTCTTGTTCAGAACTTACTTCTGATATAATAAATACTATAGAATCTAGAAGAATATCCTTTGAATATGATGTGATTCTTTTCTTTACCATCACATATCAGTTTCATCTTTAGTCCAGTAATAAGAGCTGTTATGTCTGTTTCTGGAGTTAATTTTGATTGATCCTGACTAGAATTATCTCTCAAGATTTCCATGCCTTTTGAAAAATATTAATTCTTAGTCCTTGAATGAAAATATGGTACTGCAGTGGTTCAGGATGGCCACAGATTTGCTACTCCTTTCTTCAAAGGTGGAGCCTATTTCTTCTCCTCTTGAATCTGACCTGGCCCTGTGACTTGCTTTGACCAATTGGAAATGCAGCAAAACTGATGTTGCTTCAATCCCCATCCTAGCTTTTGCTCTTACTCTCCTAAAGCCAGCCACCATGCTATGAAGGAACACGAACTAGACTATGGAATGATGAGAGGCCATGTGGAGAAAGTGACAAAGACTCTCTCCAAGATCAAATTTAAGTCAGACTCCTATGAATCCTCTTTTTAATAAGGCCCTAACCTTGGGCTCTGTCCTTGGCCTGCTCAGTCTAGTTTTAGCAAGAACCCTGGTAAGTTGGTTTATCAAAAATTTCCCACTCTTAGCATCAGATCACCCTTGATATCTTATCACCATGTTCTGCATTCAGCAAGAATCCCGTCAAGTCGGTTTAACCAAAATCTCCCTATCTTTGATGTTTCCTCTTAGTAATTTTCCATTCACTCACCCCCACCCTGGTCCTTGGCTATAAATTCCCACTCTTCTTTGTGTTTGGAGTTGAGCCTGATCTTTCTCCCCTATTGCAAACCCCACTGTAGTAGTTTCTGAATAAAGTCTGCTTTACTATCTTTAACAAATGTCGTGGATACATTTTTAACAAAAGATCCTCAATAACTGGAAGATGAGAAGCCATGTTTGGTGTTCCAGGTTCAGCCAAGCCCCTAGCTCAGTGGTTCTTGCGTGGGCAATTTTTCCCCCTGGGAACATTTTTGGTTGTCACTCCTAGCATCTAATAACGAGAGGCCAGGGATGCTGCTAAAATCCTATAGTGTACAGGGCAGCCTTCACAACAAACAATTATCCAGCATCTAATGTGGTACCAAGGTTGAAACAGCTTTCCTGGCTGAATGCAGCCATGAGTCACCAGAGCTGTACCACATGCAGCGCATTGCCCAGATGAGCCCAGTCAATCCACAGAAGTGTGAGAAATGATACATAGCTGCTGTTGTAAGCGGCTGATGGGGTAGTGTCAGTGGTGTGCTGTTGTTAAACCACGGAGGCGGAGCAAGAGAGCGAACCCGGATTTGTAGCGTTGGCATTCATCCACGGTAGAAATACTCATGGCCAATTTTAGGTTCCCAACATAAGCCACGGAACCAAAGGCTAGAAAAAGGCGTGCTCAATTGGCCCCTGTGAGCCAATAGGACTTGGTTACATTGCAATAGGGCAACTGAGGCAACGTCCTGTGTCTGTATGAATTCTAGCCATCGGCATTTCCTGTGTTCAGTTAACTGCCGAGTCAGAGTTCTCTACTTGTATATTGTGGTCACATTTCTAATGGAAGCTTCTTCTTTAAATGCCAAGACATTGATGCTACAGTCTTTCTGGCTTGTGCTGTTGTTTGCACCTTTAAAATTGTCAAACTGGGGTTAGTCAAGAAGCTCCCGCAGAGGATCACAGCCTGAACTCCACTCCAAAATAATCCCACAACACTCTCAGATTTGTAGCACTGAGGCAAACAGTCTGATTGGGGATGAAACCATGTCCTCACTAAACTGGGTTTTCTTTGTGAAATGCACCATCTGAACAATAACTGAAGGAACTAGGCAAAAGTGAAAGTCGGGGTGGTGAGAGGACTACCTGTGTCAGGTTTGGGCTCGCGCAAACCTGAACTTTGGTTCAGGAAAAAACGTTTTCCTTCCTGATAGAGGGAATTTCTTCTAGCACGTAAGCCCAAAACATTCTTTCTTATTTCCTAGAGCAGCCATTTCTCAGGTTTCAGGGTGGACAGTAGATTTAGATTTATTAAGAGTTATTATAGTTTTGTGGTTAGGAGTGTATGCCAAACTTCCTGGGTTTCAATCTTGGCTTAGCAGCTTTGTGACCTTGGGCAACATATTTGTGAAATAAGGATAATAATGGTATCTATTTCAGAATTAAGATAGATAATGTTTGTATAGTACTTAGCACATAGTAAGCTCTCAATAAATATTAGCTATTATCTTTAGTAGCAGAAGCATTTAAAGTTTATATTTACTATTGCTATTGGACTTTCTTTTAACTGTAAACAATTTTTTTTTCTAAAAGCAATGCTCATTCTAGGTCAAGGATACACTGTTTTCGGCACACAACTTTAGTCTCCTCCAAGAACAAACCACACCCTATTTCCTGTTGCATGCAAATACGGGTCCCTTAAAGGGACAGTCAAAACCAGGCACTCATGCAGGATGCTAAGGTTGCAACAGAGCGCACTCTGGTGTACACAGCTGGAAGCCAGGATGGGAGGAGATTATGAGAAGCAATGCTTTGCCCAAGAGTTTGAAGTTGATTTGTGTGGATATAAGGAGTTATTGTAAGTTACTAACTTTTTAAAATTATGTAATAAAAACAGTATTTTTGCAAGAATAGTCTGACACTAACATTCAGAATTGATTTAATAGAAAAAGTGGTGACAAGGAAACCAGTTGAAAATCCATTGTATCATTGCTGGGGCAAGGCCATGAAAGTTTGGGATTAGGTGGTTAACAGGGGAACCAAGATGAAAGAATGTATGTGGCAGACATGGAAGAAGAAATCATAGAACCTAAAGACAAAAAAAAAATCATTGATTTTAACAAAAGGCAATCTCATGGACATCTTTTTCCATTTAGATGGATACCATGAATTTCAATACCCACAAATAAGTTGTTACCATCTTCTATTCTAGGAAAGCCTATAAGGGTTAAAAAGAGCCCAATATTAACTATGTTAGTTTGTTTGCTTTTAAAGAACAAAATTAATTTACTATTAATCGAGACTTGAAAGTTCTGGGTGAAATTGGTAACTTGGCATTAAAAGACATAGCTCAGTGAGCTAGATGTGTGTTGTATACCAACTCTGGATTAAGTCAACCATCCTGAGTTCAGTGATTTCCCAATACATTTTGAGGTTTCAGTCTGAGATAAAAGAAGTGCCAGATATTTTCTGCCAAACATTCTAGGTGACCGTTTCCCAACCTAGTAACCACAGAGGCAGGGCTAACTCAACATGTGTTTATCTAGTACCAATTTTGTACAAAGGTCTGTAATAGATGGATAGCAAGCACCTTTCGTTTTCCTTGGTTTCTAAGCCACAAGTGTCATGACCATAGTATCAACAGGTTAAAAAGGAGGAATTTTTATTTATTCCATCGGTTTGTCCTTGACCCACAGAAGCGGTATCTTCTGCCTTCTCATCGTAGGTGACAATTTGATTCAAAGTCTTTTCCTTTTGTCTTACCACAGAAAAGAAAACTGGTATCACTCAAATTACTAGAGTTACTCAAATTACTTGGCATCACTCAAATTACTAGACGATTCTTTTATATTTTATAATGGAAAACACATTTGGTTCATTTTGAAAAATATTTACTGAGCATATAATGGAGGTCTGTGCCAGATCTAAGTGCAAAGTGACACCAACAATCCCAGTCCAGTCTCAAGGAACTTACAGCCTGGTAAGAGGAGCATGCAGCTATGTCTTTATTCTCATGCCTTTCTTCAATAGGACTTATAGTAAGAAAAAGATATGCAACACAAGAAAGTAAAGTATATTTAGAAGCAAGTGAGAAAGATAAGGCAAAGGGAAAGCACTAATGGGATCATACAACACAGATAGGCTAATGCACAAAATGAAAATGCAATGAAGGACAACAAGTATTTGCTATGGATCCACCAGGAATTTGGCTCTAAGTTTTTTAGCAATCTGTATAAAAGGGAAAAAAACATGATCAGTTACACAACCCATAGGTTCCACCAGGTAACAGCAGGCCAATTGCTCAAGAAAAACATAACTAGTCCTGATATAAAGCCAAACAAACAAATCCTCAAAGATCCTGCTCTACAATACTCTGTGATATACTGAACTACATCCTCAATGATATCCTAATAGCAAATGGAGAGAGGCTATTTCCTATAGCACTTCTAGGTATGGCTCAGCCATACTCAGCTTATCATCAAAGTCCAGTTCAGAGAAAGCAATTTTACAGAGGTTCACTTAAGCAGAAAATTTCATTACAATGCAGTAAGTACAGTGATAGAAATACTATCAACTGCTATGGGAAAACAGAGGGGACACAACTTCAATTTCGTGATTCAAGGTTGGAGCAGACATCGTCATCAAGGAGATTCTGGAAACTTCTATTCCATTTCCAAAGGAAATATACAGGTTTTGCTGTAAACACCTAACTCTCTTAGAACTCATAGTTTTATTATGGATGGAATGTTGTTCTAAAAGGACTTTCTCATCACAGCAAAATTCACATTAAAAAATTAAAACATACCTTTCACAGAAAGATTCTCATTTTCTTTGTGGTTTGCATATCATGCCTCACCCTTAAAATTAAATATAATGAGAAAAAAATAAGAAAATAGAGTCTGCCTACATGAGGGGTAGGTACCCAAACAATCGATCAGGGTTTAAAATTATATCAAGTTTAAAGCTGGCTCCCCAAGAACTCCCAAGAGCACAGAACAAAAAGAGTTCTTTGGGGATCAGTTCTGATTCCATGTTCCATTGTTTTAAAATGATATGATCAAGAGTTACATTTCTGCCAAATAATAGAGAAAGAGTAGACAGAAAAGGAAGTTCTCAACCTAAAATGATGCACACATCTGGTCTCAAACATAAAAATGCCTTAGATTTCTCATCCATTCAATAAAAAGCTGACAAATTTGGTCTAGAAGGGGAAAAAAAGGTACAAAGAATGTAATATGCTTCTGTGGATGGTTTTATGAAGGTAATATTTTTCTTCAGTGTTCAGCCAGGTGTGAAAAGGAAGTAGCATTTCCCAGCTTCTTCATACAGTGACTAGCTTCTTCATCCAGGGGTATAGAGTGGCTCCCATAAGCCATGCAGGTGAGTAGCAGAAGGGGCCTCCATAGCACTACGATTGGGGCTAAGACCAGATAACAAAGGATAATGCTAAATCCCCACATATAAGGATGCACAAAATGAGAATGACTGGCAGATGAGAAGTCAGAGATAACCCGACTTGTCGACTGCACCAGAAACGTTTGCACTGACTTTATATTCGAGTACATGTGATTGGTTGCTGAGATTACAAAATGATATTTAAAATCTTTACCCAGCCTTGCTTTAGATACTAAGATTGACAATTGTGTGTGTGTGACAGAGTATTTAAAAATCTATCTGCCACCCTATAAAGAAGGTGGATCTTCCAGACTAAGGATCTTTTGTTTGCTGAGCACAAATGCAGTCATGCTCAGATTTATAGACTCTTGAACATAGTATTCAGTGATGGGTGAGGAGTTGGGATGAGATGTATTTCTATGCATAAGAGAATGGAAAGGAAGGTGTGGAGAAAGCAAAGCTATGGGTTTTATGAAAGGAAGGGAGAAGGAAAAATGGAATAAGAGACTCATCAGCTGCCGGTGAGGGGGAGAAAAAAGATTTCGGGGAGAAAAGAGATTTGGGGGAGGAGACCGTCCCCATTTTTCCAATGAAATGTCTTGCCCTGTAATTACCTTCCAGCTGTCCCAGTCTCCATATAGTCTTTTACACACAATTAAAACTGCATGTAAAATGCCAACCTCTCAATACTGGTTTATGGGGTAGATTTTCTTTGGGGAAACCAGTAATGAGTATTGTTCAATCCTACTTCACAGCTGGAGTGGAGCAAGAACAGAGGCTGCCATGAGAAGACAGGTGCACTCATCTATGCTTTCCTAACTCTGTGAGGAACCAGTAAAAATAATTGAAAGGCTGATGGCATCCTTGACTCCACCTCACTCTTGCCTGCTTTACCCAGTGAATTTCCAGATCCTGTCGATTCTGCCTCAACATCTCTCACAAGTAGACCCCCCTCCATTCTATTTTTACTACCATTTTCCCTCCATGACCTTCCGTGACTTCTGGCAGAATACAGTTTCTCCCACCCCTCGATACTAATCATGCTTTTCTGTACTTTACTTACCCCATTGGGCATGTTCTAACTTATGTTTGAATTATTTACGAAGACTCTATATCCCTGAGTGCAACAGCAGCAGCTATATGAGGGCTGCTTTCTGGTAGATTTGACAATACCTCAGACACAAATAGTGTCTAAGAAATTTTTTGAAAGCAAAGGAGAGAGAGGGGCAAAGGGAATGAAAAGGGAACTAGAAGAAAATAGAAAGGAATGGAATAGCATGAAAGGGGAAGGAAGAAAAAGAAGGGAGTGGAAGAAAATTCTATAGCTTATGTATATGGAGTATATGACAGGTCTGCTGTACAAGTCTAATGCATTTCCTCTCAAAATAAGCTTTTCCATGCTCTCTTTTTTCATAACCAGATCCTTATTTTATTTGGAATGGGTGTGTTAGTTGTAGCTTCTAAGAATTTAAATCACACAGCATTTATACATATTCAAACACCAATGTTGATCCCCATATGTTTCTCTTATTCAAATACCTCTTCATTTTTATTTTTCTTTACAATCAGTGTTCTTTATTCTTAAGATAATAAAAGAGTGGACTAAATAACTTGAAGACTGTTCAAAATATTTTTATTTTACTGTGTACTTCATTTATCCTTCCTTAGTAACCAAGATATTTACTGGAGGCTGGTATGTTATATATATAAGAGCTAAAATGATTATTTTTCTCATTGCTGTAGCTCAGAAAACTCTGACCAGAACCTCCACAGCTGCACCTTAGAGTCTCAGACTGCGATCCCCAGCCAGTTGCAAGGACAGGGGCTGACCATGAATATCCCCCAGCTCAGCTGTTATCCCAACATGTGCAATGCCCAGCATTAGGTAGGAGGACTCTATCCAATCTGCACCCCTTTTGGTAAGGAATAAACTTTGCTATCATAGTTGAAATAGCTTCTAACAAGTTAAAAGAAATAAATTGTTTTATGCTATGTGTTTTTCATCCAGAGCACCAGTGATAGACCCTTTTTGGCGATCCTAATGTCTGAAGTAGATACAGAGCCCAAGACTTCAGGCTGCAAAGGTTATTAGTGAACTGATGTATGTGATTTCACCCAAGTCTGCAATGGAAATCAATCTACCATGAAAGTACCCTGTAATCAAATATAATTGACATAATGAATAGGTAAAACATGAAACAGAAGAACACATTGGCAGGTAAGACATAAGAGGGACCAAAGAAATACATGTAAAAGGAATACAAGACAATGAAGCTGGACTATAATTCAGTTTTTTAAAGTACTAACATTATCTAAGGAACCTCCAATATAGTGTGAGGGGGCTCTAGCTTACAAAGGCCATACTCTTCATTCTCTTACTTTTACATTAGTGTCTTATTCATAAATACTTGATGAACTGAATTATCTAAAATCTGACAGGTGGCAGAAACAAAAGTATTCTGTATCAGATTTATTTTATTCAATGTCATATAACCTTATATTGGGAAGAGGCTTTGCCATCCAATTTCTTGTTGAGCCCTGGAATTCCTTCCATTGCACCCTGAAACAGAAGGTCATTTAGTCTTATCCTGACTCAAGTCTTGCTTGATCATTTAGACTTAGCTTGAATGTTTCTGTGACAGGAACTAAGCCCTCTGGAAGTCAGCCTACTATATTATTGAATATTTTTGGTTCCCAGAAAATTCCTTTGTATGTTGAGGTGAATCCTTCATCCATATAATTTCTGTCCATTTATCATAGTTTTGTTATCAGGAAGATGCTATTTTATAATTTGTGGATAAACCTTTAGGTAGAAAGAGTGACAATTTAAGATATCTTATATGAAAACTAAAAACATGCTACTAAACAACCAAAGAGTCAATGAAGAAATCAAAGAGAAAATCAAAATATACCTTGAGACAAATGAAAATGGAAACACAACATTCCAAAATCTGTGGGACACAGCAAAAGCAGTTCTGAGAGGGAAGTTTATAGGAATACAGGCTTACCTAAAGAAACAAGAAAAATTTCAAATAAAAAAAATATATAACCTTACATCTAAAGGAACTAGAAAAAGAATAAAGCCCAGAGTTAGCAGAAAAAAGGAAGTAATAAGGATCAGAGTGGAAATAAATGAAATACAGGCAAAAAAAAAAAAGAGAGAGAGAGAGATCAATGAAACTAAGAGCTGGTTCTTTGAAAAGATAAACACAATTGACAAACTTTTAACCGACTAATCAAGAAAAAGAGAAGACCCAAATAAAATCAGAAATGAAAGAGAAGTTAAAACTGACACCACAGAAATACAGAGAACTATCAGAGAATACAACAAACAATTATACACAAACAAACTGAACAACTTAGAAAAAATGGATAAATTTCTAGAAACATAATCTTCTGAGACTGAATCAGAAAGAAACTGAAAGTCTGAACAGACCAATTACCAGTAATGAAATTGAAACAATCAATAAAACTCCCCAAAAATAGAAGTCCAAGATCAGACAGCATCACAGATGAATTCCACCAAATATTTAAAGAAGAATTAATACCTGTCCTTCATAAATAATTCCAAAAACTTAAAAAGGAATGCTTCCAAACATATTCTACAAAGCCAGCATTATCCTGATACCAAAACCATGCAAAGACATTACAAAAAAAAAAGAAAATTATAGGCTAATATCCCTGGTGAACATAATTGCAAAAATCCTCGACAAAATATTAGCAAACTGATTTCAACAATACATTATCAAGTGGGATTTATTCCAGGGGTGCAAAGATACTTCAATATCTGCAATCAATCAATGTAATACACCACATTAACAAAACCAAGGGGAAAAATCATTAGATGCAGAAAAAGCATTTGACAAAATCCAACATCTACTTATGAGAAAAACTCTCAACAAAGTGAATAATAAAAGCTGTATACGACAACCCACAGCTAACATTGTACTCAACAATGAAAAACTGACAGCTTTTCATTGAGATCAAAAATGAGACAAGGATGCCCACTCTCAGCATTCTTACTCAACGTAGTATTGTAAGTCCTAGCCACAGCAATCAGACAAGAAAAAGAAATAAATGGCATCCAAATTGGAAAGAAGAAAGTTTACTATTTGCAAATGACATGATACTATTTGTAGAAAACCCTAAAGAGTTCACCAAAGAAAACTATTAGAACTAATAAATTCAGTAATGTTGCAAGATACAAAATTAATATACAAAAATCCATTCTGTTTCTATACATTATTAACAAACTATCAGAAAGAGAAATTAAGAAAACAATTCCGTTTATAATTCCATCAAAAAGAATAAATTAACCAAGGAGGTAAAAGATCTGTCTGAAAACTATAAAACACTGATGAAAAAAGTAGAAGATGACACAAATAAAGGAAGGATATACAATGCTCACAGATTGGAAGAATTAATATTATTAAAATGTCCACATTAATCAAAGCAATGTATAAATCCAATGCAATACCTATCAAAATATCAATGGCATTTTTCAGAGAACTAGAATAAATAAACCTAAAATGCGTATGGAACCACAAAAGATCCTGAATAACCAAAGCAATCTTGAGAAAGAAGAACAAAATTGGAGGTGTCACACTCCCTGATTTCAAACTAGATTACAAAGCTATATTAAGACAGTACAATACTGGCATGAAAACAAACACATAGGTCAGTAGAACAGAAGAGAGAGCCCAGAAATAACTTTGTTAATTAATTTATGACAAAGGAGGCAAGAATATATAATGGGGAAAAGACAGTCTATTCAATAAATGATGTTCAAAAAAATAGACAGATACATGCAAAAAATGAAGATGGACCATTTTCTTATACCATTTACAAAAATAAATTCAAAATGTATTAAAGATTTGCATGTAAGTCTTGAAACTATAAAACTCTTAGAAGAAAACATAGATAGTAAACTCTTTGATATTGATTTCAGCAATTTTTTTTTGGACATGTCTCCTCAGGCAAAGGCAACAAAAGCAAAAATAAACAAATGGAACTACATCAAACTAAAAAGCTTTTGCCCAGCAAAGAAAACCATGAACAAAATGAAAAGGCAACCTACTGAATGAGAGAAGATATTTGCTGATAGGATCATTTGTTGAAATTATGTATCCGATAGGGGTTAATATCCAAAATTATAAAGAATACATACAACTCAACATAAAAAAAAAACCTAAACAATTGGAATAAAAGTTTGGCCTGAATAAACGAGGACCTGAATAAACATTTCTCAAAAAAAAAGGCATACGGTTGGCAAACAGACATATGAAAAGATACTCAACATCACTAATGATCAAGGAAATACAAATCAAAACCACAATGAGATATCACCACACACTTGTTATAATGGCTATTATCAAATAGACAGGAAATAACAAGTGTTGGTGAGGATGTAAAGAAAAGGGAACCCTCATGCACTGTTGATGGGATAGTAAATTGGTGCAGCCGCTATGGAAAGCAATATGGAGGTTCCTCCAAAAATCAAAAGAACTACCATACGACCCAGCAATTCCACTTCTGGACTATTATCTGAAGAAAACAAAAACACTAATTAGAAAAGATATATGTACCCTTGGGTTCGTTGCAGCATTATTTAAAATAGTCAAGATATGAAAGCAACCTAGGTGTCCATCAATAGATGAATGGATAATGAAGATGTTATATATACACACACATATACAGTGGAATATTACTCTGCCACAAGAAAAAAATAAAATCCTGCCATTTGTGACAACACGGATGATGCTAGAGGGTATTATGCTAAGTGAAATAAGTAAGACAGAGAAAGACAAATACCATATGATTTCACTTATATGTGGAATCTAAAAAACAAAACAAATTAACAAAAAAACAAAAAAACAGAAACAGACTCATAGATGCAAATAACAAATTGATCATTGCCAGAAAGGAGAGGAGTCAGGGATGGGTGAAAAGGGTGAAGAGGATTAAGAGGTACAAACTTCCAATCATAAAATAAATTAGACATAGGAATGTAATGTATAGCACAGGAAATATAATCAATAATATTATAATAACTTCATATGGTGATAGATGGTTACTAGACTTATTGTGGTGATCACATCGTAAGGTATATAAATGTAGAACCACTGTTATAAACCTGAAACTAATAAAATATTATTTGTCAAGTAAAATTTAATAAAACAAACCACAAAAAGATTTTAAAAAAAGATATCTTCTGTCCAAAGAGTAGGGAATTAAGGGAGGTGAATTAAGTAAGATATATACTTTTATACCTAACAATGCTTTGTGGATCAAAGTAAACAGCATAACTCATTATTCTAACTTACATTCAAGGTATAATTAAAGAATTAATGTATATAGTTTAGACTTCAAGGCATGTCACTCCAAAGTGCAATGTGATACTTTTTCTAACTAGTAGACTCAATCATTCAAGTTTTCTGCTGTTCTGATTTCTGTAATCTCCTCAGCCTAAAATCAAATAAGTTAAAGGCTTTGGGAGTAGGAGACCCAGGGAAATACTTTCTCCAAGAATTTTTTCCTGAAAATATTAAAGGATGGCATTTCTTTCTGTTTTATTTTTAGTCCAATAAACTTGATGTTGAAATTGTCACTTAGAATCAGAGGCCTTAGGAGACCTCTGCATTGCTCCAGCCTCAGGCAGAACTTCAGATATTGCAAACAACACTCTGAAACTCTACCACTTCCCCTGATTCTGAGGTTAAAAGCAAGGCTTGCCCTCATTACTCTAGTTAAGATCTTATCTTCTCATGTTTTTCTTCCTCTGGTAGAAAAGTGCCTTGATATTTGCTTTCCTCAAACTGGAAGAAGACCGTTAGGAACATACAGTTACACACACACACTCTCACACAAACACACACACAGACGCTCTCACACACACAAACACACTCACACACATACGCACGCGACACACACACACACACACACACACACACACACACACACAGTCACAGCACAGTCTCCCTGGGGCCTGACCGCCCACCTTGCTACTGCATTTCTAACTCACCTTCCTCATCTGTGATGGATACATTACCATGTCCTGCTTTGGGTTTTTGTAACCACAGTTTCATAAAAGAGATTTGTTCACTTCAAGTAATTCTTTTTTTCTTCTTCTAAATAAATTTTGAAAAGAATATATTTTAAACATTATACGTTAGTCCTCTCATACGTTACTAATATGCTGAATTCCTTTTGAACAACAATTGTGTTTACATTTCTTTCATGTAATTCAAAGAATACAGCAGAATGAACTCTAGGAAACACTCCAGACACATTTTTTTAATCCACGTAGTGAAATTAAGCCAGATTATGCTGGGACTCTTTGAAATATTTAAAAATCATTAGAACTGATAAAATTAAGAAATACCTATTCAAATGCAAAATAATTATGGTTCTTTTTACCTTCTAAGGTCAGTGAAGAAAACATTCTCACAATTTTACAACTACTAAAAACAGTCAAACTATATATCACCTATTTTCATAAATATTTATCCAATTTAATCCTGAAAACAAGCCTAGAGACGTTAATGTCCACATTTTTGCAAATAAGGGAACTGACTTAAAGAGGAAGAACTGAGACAGGCCCAACACCCCAGGAGCCAAACTTGAGAGTCTCAGAACTTCAGAGCCCAGGCATGTCCTTTAAATCAGTTATTCCAGTGATCTGTGGGCTTGCTTTGGCTCACTATTCCAAATAAAAGAGACCCTTACATTTGCTTTCTAAATAGTTATCTTCTAAACATCCTCAGACTAGTAAATCTTGAAATCTTTCAAATGGTTCTCCATCTATGGGTGAGTAAGCCAGGTCCTTTGCCGGAGATTTCCAAAAATAAATTGGAAGAGATGACCTCTAAGACATGTTTTAATTCTAAAACTCGTGATTCTATGAAGTTACACAGAAAAATATAGCAGAGAAAAATAAGCACATATTTAAATATAGACATACAGTATTAGAGTATGGGAGAGTCCTGCTGTGTGTAAGACAGAATCGCACCTTTGGACAAATATTAAAATGACAAGGAAATTAAAAGAAAAAAACAAAAAACTGAGAGCCTCACCCTCAGAGATTATGATATAATTAGCCTGGCAAAGAGCTCCCAAATGAAAAGTTCTTAAACTTCTTGAAAAGGAATTTTTTTCAAGTTCCCCAACTAATTATAATGTACAGCCAGAACTGAGTGCCACTGATTTGGGGTTTATTGACGGAGGATGTCTGTAGGGAGTTTAGAGAATGGAAGATGAGCAAAGGACAGTTCAATGACTTTCTCTTCTTGAGAGTCTACATTTTGGCTTGTGTTAAGAGACTGTGGGAATAAATACCATAACAATCTTTCATTGGTATTAGTCTAGGAAGGTTTTTAAAGGAGATGAAACTTAAGCAGAGTTGTGAAAGTGGGCAGAGTATAATTTTACTGTAAGAATAGAGGAGCCAAGATTAGGTCAGGGATTTAGAAGAGTAAGAGTGAATTATGTTCAGAGCTAAAACAGAGCTTTTAACTGAGAACAATGAAGGGATATCAAAAACCCCAGGATCAAAACTTTATTTCCTCTAGGTACTCAATAAATAGTAATTAAATTTCATTGTAATTGAATTGAAATAATCTTAATGGAAAACACTTAAATGTCTCAGGTTAAATTTTGTACTTATCACTGTATCCATTTAATCCTGGGTCTGCTTTCAGAGATTTAGAAATATTAAGACTCAAGAATCATTCTCTTCCCTCTTCCTTCGCACTACATATTATCTTTCCAGCAGTACAATGGGTGGAAATGCATACTGTCAGCAGCTTCCACTCCTTATTTCAGCAGACCAAATGTTACCCTAACTCCATTCAGTGAAAGATATTTGAGATCTTATAAAATTTCCCTATACAAAAACAAAAAAATTTTTTTAAAAATTGCCCAATATCCACAAACACAGTGGATAGCTCTTAAGAATCTTATGATGACGGTCCCACGACCATAAAAACAAAAAGATTATATTTTAATAAAATATTTCCACTGAATTTTATAATCTAATAGTACCTTAAGAGTTATGTCTAGTTCCTTTTTTAAATTTGTAAAATGTTTCTCATCCTGTTTTAAATAGCACTTTTGTTTCCTAGAGAGAGTGCAGTCAAATATGGATAGTTTGTGAGATATATAAAGAAACTATTCACTGGCTAATTCATTGAGAGTGAAATTTGAATGAGACTTGCTTGAAAGTCGAACACGACCTTCCTGTAGTATCTTTCCTCGGGGACTGTGCAATCATGATTTAAAGATCAGCAGCGGTAGCCCCAGCATCAAATAAGGTTTTACCAGTATCCGTCATCCACGGGTACAAGACATGGCAGAATTTAACAGGGTACCCTTGTCATCTAGGTGGAAGCATGGCCTAAGATATGTTGGACTCATTAATAGGATCTGTGGGAAGTGTGATATGTGACCTCAAAAAATATTGCAACAGTCACAGTTTGTCTTTGATGCCACTGTACCTGAGTCATAAATTCATTCATTCACCCATTCATTCATTCATTCATTCGGCAAACACTGAGGCTACACTATAATGTCCAACGCTGAATAGGACAGCCTATTCTCGGCTCTCACAGTTTAGGTGGGGAAAACTACCAATAAACAGGTAACAAAATTAAATATTGAAAAATAAATGTTGTGAAGGTACTAAATGGAGGGTTATGTGAGGGACTAATGAGAGGGAGGAAGCCAGCCCCGCACACAATCAAGAGAAGGAATTCAAGAGAAAAGGCTCTAGATGAGGCCAAGAGGAAGAAGGTCATGGTCAGGTTGTAGAGGCTTTTCTGTTCAGCCCGGATCCTCCGCTACCGTGGCCAGGAGTTTAGGCCAAGAGCACCTTCTGCAGGACCCAAAGCAGCCCTGCCTACTGTCTCCTTTGTGAAAACTCCTCTGCAGCAGATTCAGCCTTGCACTGTGTAACCACACGCAAGCTCCTGTGTTCTCTGCTTGTGTGTCTGTGTTGTATGTACATTTGCAGGTGAGGGGAGTCCCAGAATAATTCAGATTTTTTAAATAAAGAATATTTTTTTTCTTCCTGTATCTATGAACTTAATTTTTTTCAAGAAAATTTCATGGACAATGACTTGAGTATTGCTTGTGTGGGGCCCACAAGCAATTACCGACAGAGTGGAGGCTTCCCCAGAGAGACCTATGAATCTTCTGATTTGCTGACTGTAGGGGATGAGTGGGGAATAGGAGTTCCACAGCAAGAACTGAAAAGGCTGTGATGCATGTTAGCAAGGTAGCAAGCATCTCAGGGGAACCTATTTAAAAAGCCACCTGTGGTGGCTACGCCCTTTAGCTTTGAAATTTTCCACCTTTTTAACTCCATATCTACTTTTGATAAACATATAAACCGCATATACTCTGTTATGGGTTGAATTGTGCCCACCCCCCAAAAAATATGTTGAAGTCCTAACCCCCAGTATCTGCGAATGTGACCTTATTTGGAAATGGGGTCTTGGTAGATGATCAAGTTACAAGGAGGTCACTCACGTGTCCCTAATCCAGTATGACCATATCCTTATAAAAACTGATGCACCTGCCAGTCCAGAAATGCCAAAGATTGCCAACAAACATTTGGAACTAGGTGAGAGGTATGGGATAGGTTCTCCCTCCAAAGGAACCAAACCCTCTGATACCTGCATCTTGGACTTCCAGCCTCCAGAACTGCAAGACAATGAATTTCTATTGTGTTAAGCCACCCAGTTTGTGGTACTTTGTATTGGCAGCCCTAGCAAACTAATACACACTCCTAGAAGTCTTCTTGAAATTTCAAAATAAATGGAAAAGCAACTTCCTATGGATGTATAATTATTTAAAAATAAAAAACTGGAAAATCATGACTAAAAGCAAGAGGTAAGCAAGTATCCCATCTTGACACTGCACAGGTGAGAATCACTGCTTTAGCTTCTCTGAGTTCTATCGGAGTAGGGAGGGAAGGCTTGGGTGCCAGCCAGACCTCCTCCCGGCCTCAGAGGACATCTCCACCAAGGTGGAGGGGAGGGAATAGAATCCTATACAATGCCCTCCCTGAAACCTCTACCTGACGATGTACACGAAACACTCCAACAGCAGCCTGGACAATTATGTCCACCCTCAGGCATGGGTATCGGGGAAACCACCAACTTAACAGAAGAATGAAAACCAGAAAGACTAGGAATGGGGACCAGGAAGATCTTTATACCATCTTGATCCCAATCCTAGCATGTCATGGGATGGAAGGATTCCATCTTGCCTTGAAACTAAAGTTGTAGGTACTGTACTAGTTTCCTAGGGTGGCCATAACAAAATACCACAAACTAGGGGGCTTAAAACAATAGAAAAGTATTGCCTTACAGTTTTGGAGACTAGAAGCTCAAAATCATGGTGTTGGCAGAGTTGGTCCTTTCTGAGGGCTCTGAGGGAGACTCTGTTGCATGACTCTCTCCTACCTTCTGGTCGTCTGAAGAGCTTCTAGATACATCACTCCAATTCTCTCTCCTCATATGGCCTTCTTCCCGTGTGACTGTGTCTGTGTCCGAATTTCCCCCATGTAATAAGAACACCAGTCATACTGGGTTAGGGCCCTCACTAATAACCTCATCTTAACTTGATTATCTACAAAGACCCCATTTGCAAAGGAGTTCATATTCGCAGATACTGGGAGTTAGGACTTCAACATATTTTGGGGGGTAGGGGAAGAACACAATCCAACCCATAACAAATACCAACATGACTTTCCATACTATGAGAGACTAAGGTTTTCCGACGAGGACTGGATCCAGCAGGCCCAACCACTCAGCCATTGTAAAGAAGCTGCCGTAAGGATGGGTGCTGTCAGTGGGCTCCCCCTGCTGGAAGAGTCAATGATGTATTGAAACCACTCATCTAGCTGCATTTGTACCTATGTCTCCAGGTAAAATTAGTGATTTTCCTTTCTTGTACAGTCCTTAGAATCAAAGTTATATTATTCTCATAGCACGAATGGGGCGGGGGGAGCTGTCCTTATTTAACTACTCTCTGGAGTATCATGTATAAAATGGAAATTATCTGTTCTGTTATTTGATGATTCAGTAGAACTTGCTTATAAAACCATTTTGGCCTTATGATGTTCAGTTTTGTTTATAGGCAGATTGAAGAAAAACACTGATATTCTCTCTCTCTTCTCATTTCTCTCTCTCTCTTTCTCTCTCTGTCCCTCTCCCTCTGTCTCTCCGTGTGTGGTGGGGGTGGGGTGAGGTGTCTGTCTGTCTCTCTGATTTCCTGCCTTCTTTTGCGTGAATTTAGTTTTTCACATTTCATTTGTTTCTTCAACTAGCTTGGAATTCTTTTCTTATATATTGCTATTACTTTACTTAAATTTTAAAATGAAATGGTAGGTTCTGGTCAAGCTTGCTGTACATAATTGCTCTTCAACCTTAAAACCCAGGAGACAATTGATTGCATATTACACAACTTCTGTACCCAGAACCAGTTGTTCAATGACATAACTATATAAAGGCAGCTTTTGAAACCATACAAGTTGATTATGTTGAAATTTGAGGAACTGGGGTGGAAGAGGCTTGGTAACATGGTTTTACATTAACCAGCAGAATACTGTTGCCCAATTCAAGCATGTCTGTGAAGCCTTTGGAGAGACTCTAAACTTCATGCTCGCTGAGTATCAGCCTGTCTGATGTTCTCCGTTAGGTTTAGAGCTCTTCACAGTAAAATGCAGCTGGTACACAACTTATTTGTCAAAGTGCTCGTTTTCATCAAGACTTAGAATCACTCCTCTGGAGAACTACTTTGCCTGTATCCTTAACAAAATCTAAATTAATGTCTTGGACTTCATACTTGACAGTACAATGACTTGTAATACTGATACCCTAAAAGCCTCTTCCCATCTCACATGAAACTATATACTAATATTTACTTTTACTTTGTTTTTAACTCCACAAATATGCATTACAATTTGTTTTTCAGACTTATTTATGTTACTGTCTTTTTCAGTCTTCGTTTCATTTTTTATCTTGCATTTCAAATTCCTGCAGGCATGAATCTTCTTGTTTGTCATATCTGCTGACTCTCACTCATGGTAGATTGTTTTCTTGTTTGTTTTCTAACTTTCTGTGTAATGTCAGTGAACTTGTTTCAACAGGCTTTGTCCTGTGGGAATCCCAGTCAGCCTGGGTTGTAGAACAGTGCCTCCAAGAAAGTTTTGTGGTTTTCTCTGCTCTGAATTGAGACCGATTTTTATGTTAATTTCTAGATCTAGGAGATCACGAGCAAAGAAGCAAATAATAGTAGACATAGAAATTTAATATGTGATAAGGAAAGCCTTACCGATTAGGTGTGACAAAAAGAATTATTTTTTGAAATTAGTTCTGGAAATACAAAGAGTGCAACCATGTATGGAAATTAAAATAAAACCATCTCTGAGGTCAGGAAATCCCAGGATGGAATGCAGAATATGACAAAACAATATGTTTTACAAATATATGAAACAACCTCACTGCAGGAGGCTGGGGGCAAGGAGTGGGGGGAAGTGCTGACCTCCAACTTTGAAACTGAATGGAATGAAGTCTGCAAAACTAAAGGCAAAAGGAACTGTACATAGATACTGTACTCTAGTTGATAAAGTTGTTTCCCATAGAGTTCGATTTAACAATTCTGCTATTGCTGTACATATATACTAGATTTGACTATTCAGTAAATGGATGGTGGGTGGTGGGACCCTGATTTCTCACTGTGGAAGTGAAAGTTTACAGATAAGCAAGGGGAGCTGCCTAAATGAACCGTGTGGTAATGGATTAAAGTTGGAGACATCAGTATGAATTCCTGTTTTAGCTTCATATAGATACAGATGGTTATATATAGAAATATATCTATATTTATGTATATACACACTTATATGTCCTTTCACTGTCAGCTGAGAGGGCTCAAGAGCAACAATACCCTAGTAGCAACAGGCATACCTAGCACCCAGATCTTTCTAGCATCATTCTCCAATAAAAGAAAACAGGGCTCCTTGGTGAAGTGACTAATTCTAAGACTGGAGCAGGAAATAAAAGATGAGCCTGGAATATCCTATAGTGCCAGAAAGTAAGGAAGTGCTAACACACACACACAAACACACACACACACACACACCAAAATAATAATAATAATAATAAAGGTATGTCAAAAGGACACAGGAGTCAACAAAAAGACCTCCCAATGGCCAAAGTTGGAACAATTTGTGCAACAAAACAAAGTAGTATGGGATTATAACTCAAAGTATAAAATAAATATTCATGAGTCTATTTTAATATAAATAAATGAGTAAATAAATACGTAAATAAATGGGATGATATATTCCATGCAGAAGAATTCCAAATAATTTGTATAGATACTCCACCTTCAAGGAGGGGGTGCATAACTCCTTATTCCTTAAGTGGGGTCTTTGCATAGTGACTCCCTTCCAAAGAGTACAGTGTGGAACGGGGAACAAAAGTACTTTATAAAAGAGAAACCTGACTAACTCTATGTCAGCTATGGGATCAAGGTCATCAACAGTGATAAGTCATACTGATAATATGTACACTTGATATGATGTGATGGAAATGACAATTTTCCTTGGTGGCCTTCCTCCCCAAAACCCTAACTCCAGTCTAATCATGAGAAAAGCACCAGACAAATCCCAATAGAGAAACATCTACAAGACACCTGACCAGTTCTTAAATATGTCAGGATCATCAAAAACAAGGAAATTTCTAAGAAACTATCACAGACGAGTATAAGGAAACATAATAACTAAATGTAGTATGGTATCCTGGATGGAATCCTGGAACAGAAAAAGGGCATTAAGTAAAAACGAAAGAAATCTAAATAAAGTATGGACTTCCGCTAATAATAATGTGTCAAGATCGGTTCATTAGTTTTGATGAATGTACTATATTAATGTAAAATGGGAATAATAAAGGAAACGATATGAGGTTTATAGGAACTCTCTATACTATCTTTGCAACTAAAAATAGTCTTTTTTAATAAAGATAATACTGCAATAAACTCCCTTTTACCAAAAAAATGCTGAGAAATCTTAAACTCTATAAAAATATTATATTTATCCCTGCTTGCAATATTATTACAAAATAAAGACTATGTCAAAATATGTACTGCTGGAAAATTGATTAATTTTAAAAAATCATAGCAAGTCGACACCTCATTCCATTTACCAAACAAATATGTAAAATTCAGTATGACAAAATAGAGAATCAAAGAAAATATGTGATAGAAATATTTTGCAATGATTATGACAAAAAGGAAATAATCTTAATTTCTAAGGAAAATTATGAATTCCTTAATTTCTAATTTCTAAGGAATTCATAATTTTTCATAAGAATCCCAAAAGACAAGTAGTTAGAAGCATTAAACAGACAATTCACAATAACGGAAATATCATACCTGATATTTATTTAACAAAACGTTTCACTTAGTCACAAAAATAATTAATAATTGTTGAAGCTGGGTGATGAGCACAAGAGATTTCTTTGTATACAATTCTCTCTACTTTTGTATATTTGCAATTTCCCCATAGTAGAAAGTGAAAATAAATGTTTCATATTACAAAAGATGATTTCACACTTTAAA
The DNA here is from genome assembly GCF_004115265.2 of Rhinolophus ferrumequinum. Classification (NCBI taxonomy): domain Eukaryota; kingdom Metazoa; phylum Chordata; class Mammalia; order Chiroptera; family Rhinolophidae; genus Rhinolophus; species Rhinolophus ferrumequinum. The sequence continues at coordinate 84,763,915 of NC_046286.1, read as the reverse complement.
CATTAATGCCATATCTATGATATAAGGTAAGTTGTATTTGTTTAATAAAACCCAATTGTGGAGATGCTGTAATGAAATGTTACATGGATACTTAGCCAATGGAAATGTAAATTTGTAAAACATTCATGGGAAGCAGTTTTGTCACATATATATAACAAATATGTATATATGTATGTATAATATCTTTTTATAAATGTATATATATTCATGCACACACACACAAACTTAGAAAGTTCTTAAATACTTCTAGGTTAAGATGGCAGACTGGGTGCATATTTATCACCATTTCATCCCCTATCCCACTGAAATCTAGAATATATATATATATATGGAAAAGAATTCATTAAAAGAGCACCATTTACTGTCCAGAAATTTTAAAGAATTTCTGGGTGAGAGAGAGCCGATAAAGTCAAATTGGCAGAGTAACTAGAATAAGCACATGCAATAGAAAATAGAAATTGGATTGGACAAATCTGCTACTGTCTAAGAAGCTAATGGAAACTAATAGTGCTCCAAGCTTGGAGTAAGAAAATGTAGTGAGCTCCAATAATTAATGGGGCAATCATCATGGTAATTAATTAAAAATTTGGAACATCTAGGCCAGCCTCCTCTACATGTATCTTTCTTCCTTTCTTAATCTTCTTCCCTGGGATATTTGCCCCTAGAATAACAACTCTCTAAGTGAAGTAGGGATTTGTCTCACAGACCAAAGAGAAGCATGGAACAAGCCTAGTGTGAACCCATACGATTCACACGGAAGGCTTTCACACCAAGGACAGAAATTCACTGAACATTACCCACCTTATCTTGGCCCCTAAATTAAATCTGCTTCATTTGACAGTTTATGTTGTTTTAAGCCCAACTGCCTGTGCCCTCCTGCCCCGCCAAAGGCTCTTCGGGAAGAGAAGGTGAGTACTGGTATAACCTACATAGAGCCCTACAATCGGCCCTTCTATTCAGGCAACAGCCTGTTATGGAAACAGAAATTCACAATTGCTGGGCAAACCCAAACAGACCCTCTGATCAACCATGTCCCCTATTTGCAAACATAAATAGATTCTCAAAGATCACCATACGTTTGAGGCATGTAAAGGATGAGCCAAAATGAACAAACAGAAAACTTAGCCCGGCATAACCAGAGGTAATATGAGAAAAAGAAGATAAGGTCGAGGATACCTTTTAAAAATGTAGATTAAAAAGACTGATGAAAACGGTAGAAAAGTTAAGCAACATAGATAATATGTCTAGTAGAGTAAGAGGTATTTCAGAAGTAATAAACATGAAGAATAGGAAAACGTGTTAATAAAATAAATAATAAGAAATGATTTCCCTGAACTGAAATATTGAGTCATCATGTCAAAAAGGCCTGTTAGACACAGGGTGGCTGATTAGGTCAGTTGGTTAGAGCAGGGTGCTGGTAGCACCAAGGTTGCCGGTTCGATCCCCGCATGGGCCACTAGTGAGCTGCACCCTCCTTAAAAAAAAGGGTGTGGGGGTCGCTAAGTGTTAAGCAGAATGAATGGGAAAAGACCCAGGCAGTAGCCAGCTGCTCCATTCTAGAAGGAACTTACTGTTCAGCTGCACGGAAGGCAGTTAGCTGACAGCCTCCAGCTATTGGTACTTTTAAGATCTACCTCAGCTTTCAAGCAAACGCCTTCCTCTTTTCAGGTGGTTCCATCCAATGGCTGAGCATGGCAGGGTACTCGTGTGGGCCATTTCTGCCCCTGGTGGGATTCCTGTACCAGGCAACTTCAGTTCAGAGCTCCTTGTCGGGTTGGCCAAGACTTGGTTAGACCTGTCAAATGACAGCCCCTTTAGTTTCATAAGTATCAGATCAGTGTCATTATCCAAACGGTCTCCCTGACCAATCCTTCTTCTTTCTCATTTTACTTTTCACGTAAAAAGGGTGTATTACACCCTAATACATTTCTTACGTTCAAAACACCTTTTCAGATCTGCTTCCCAGAGGACACAAGTGGCACAGCTACACATATAATAAAAATTTCTGATTTTTAATTATTTTTTAATGCTAAAAACATATTAGAAAACAGAAGAATAAGAACCATGTAGGCATCAGATTTTTCAGCTGCTAAATACGGTATTGAAGTAATAAACCAATATCCACAAACTTATAAGGGTAACAGATTTTGTGGCTGTACCATAGTTCTATATTCAACATACATGGTACAAAGGGGAAAATGATACACGTACATGAAAAAAAGCTTGCCTGCCACATACACTTTTTGAAAAAATTCTTAAAGATTTTTCTCCAGAGAAATTTTAAAATAAATAATAGTAGAATGGTGTTATTACTTTGTTTTGTTTGCAAGTGACAGGAATCTATGTGAAATAGCTTAGGCATAAAGGTGAGTTATTGTAAGGATGCAACACTATTTTACACAATCTATCTGAGTCCACTAGAAAACAAAGCCTAAAGCAAAAGCTTATGTGGTATTATTAAATTAGAACATGCAAGCCTAGGGAGCAGTGAGGGAAAAAGGAAGCTAAGAAGGGAAAAAAGAAGAACCAGTACAAGAGTATGTTACCGAGCTGGTTATCATTTGGTATTCAAAGAATGATCTGATGGATGTACCTTCTTTCCAGGATGCTGTATGAATGATTGAACGCCAGGACAGTCTATCCAACAGGTCCTGACTCCGTTGGAGGACAATGGTTTGCCCGATGAGGAGTTGACTTCTTGGCACTTCTGGGTTGCACCATCATAAATGCACACCACACAGATTCTGAAATTTCTCACGCCTCAAGATCAAAAGGGAAGCCCCAGGAAGTCAGTTGGTGAGAGGAGAAATGTGAGTTAAGCAATAGGCTTGCAGCCGGCCTCATCTAGTTGTGCCTATGTGAAGTTAGAGCCCACCAGAGCTATGCACTTGCTGGTCGGAACAATTGGCCAAAGACTCTAGAGACAGGTGGACTGAAAAGATCTGAAATGCACTGTAGGGGTTGTCTGATACAGAGACCTGAAGTAGGAGTGTAGCTGGACCTCTGTAATAAACTAAAAACAGTGACTGGCACCCAGGAGGAGCACAGCTGCCGTTGTTTCCATTTCTCTTTTTGCTCTGTAAGTCAGTTTTATTCTCTAAAGCTACAGATGAACTTTCTCAGAAGTGAAGGGCAATTAAAAATACAGAAGAGAATCGCCTTGAACACACCAAAGATGAGGAGCAGCGTGTTTAACTCAACTCTCCGAACCTAAGTTTTAAAAAAATGAAACAAATAAATAACTAGAAGAAACATGTCATAAAAATAGATAGAAAGCCAATTATTATAAAGACGCCAATGATTTTATAGATTTATTGCAATCCCAATCTCCATTGTAATGAAATTTGGAGTAGGATCTTAAAATTACCTGGAGAAAGAAATGAATAAATTAACTTTTAAAAATTAAAATCAATAATAATATGAAGAAACTAGAATTTCTAGCTATTAAAACATATCTAATTATACTTGCCTTGGCAAAAGAAAAAACAGATCATGACAGATTAAGGTACTAAAGAGATAGCCAATAATGTCTCTGATCATTATGTAGACATTAAAATTCAAGTTGTTAAACTGATAGTGAACCTTAATACCTCAGTCTGGGGTGGTCATAGTTTTACCTTGTATCTTTACCTCTCAGTCTCTGGAATTTAGGAATTTCACATTCTTCCTTGTGAACACAAGAAAGCATTAAAAATTTTATTTATCTGAATCCATTCTACACGGTGAGAAATGAATTTGTAAGTCCTTCCCTCAAGAGAGAAGTCAAACAGCCAAACTGAGGTTTGACTCTCCAGATTCAACTCTAAGTTTCTCATGGAAAGGGCTCCTATCCTAATTTGGGTCAGAGGTTTAGCCCTGATATAGTCAATTGTAGCCTGAGTGACAACGTCTTCCATAGGAACATGGCTGCTCCTACTGTGATCTTGTGGATTTGGCAAGTAAAGAAGAGACATTCCCAGAAAAGCAAAGAGAAGTAAAACAGTGGGTGCAAAGAAATTTGTAAAACTTAGAGTTAAGTTGAAATGAATGTCAATAATGTGATTTCAAAACTCAGTGTAACTACTAAGAATTTCTAAGGTAATAGAAGCATAATAATAATCATTGGGATACAAAAGTCCAGGTGATTGCAATAAGATATGGTTTTATTTGTTTGGGAAGGAGGTTATATATATAATTAATTCTTAATAGAAAACCATAAGCTGTTTCATGAATACTTTATAATAAGCAATTATTACATTTTCAATTTTTAAAAAATAATGAGGACAAAAATATCAATATTCTATGATCCACTCATTTTACTGCTAGGAATCTATCCTAAGAAATAATTTGAAATGTAAACAGACTTACGTACAAACAAGTTAATATAGCATTATTTATTTATAGGCATAAAAAAATTGAAAATAACTTAAGTATCCAATTATGGAGAAATTATTAAAAATAACTTGACATATTCATAGAATATATGCTATTAAACCATTAAAATGATGTTTATAAAGAGTTGTTAATAATGAAAGAAAATTATTAGGCTAAGCTAAGACAAACTAGATATGAAGTTATATAAACTCAAAGATGTAAAATAAAAAATGTATTTAATGATGCCAGAGAACACATCAAAATCCTAGTTGGAGAAGCCCTCGGGACAATAAAAGATATCAGCAATGCTTGAGGTTGGTTGAGTTTTTTTTATCTAGAAACTGAAATGGATGAGAAGTTATCCCATACAAAATGACAGATCCACGTACAAAATAGATAGCCAAGAATCTTGTTGGCATTATGTAGATATTAAAATTGAAGTTCCTAAACCAACACTAAATCTAATAATACCTCCATCCAGGGTTGTCATAGTTTTAACTTGTGCATTTTCTACTCTTGGCTTAACTCTACCAAAATGACCTATTCAAGGAGTAGAAGGATGTCAAGGCTTTAAATATACTGTTCACTTTTGACCCTACTGGATCCTGGCTTTCCCTGGCTGGAGATGGCTACACCATCAGAATGGATGCTCCCAACATGAGATGAGTGCCAGAGTGCCATAAGAAGACAGAAGCAATAGCAACCCTTCCCGTTGGCTTCTTCTCAATAACATTGGTTTGTCAGGTCAAGACAACCACCATGTGCATAAATGAGAACTGGTGTCGATTATAGTGCAGACGTATGACCTAAATGAGTTTGGTAGCACAAAATAGAACACTTAGGCCACTGACTATAGTCAGTGACCTTTCTCATTAGGGGTACTGTAACAAAATGAAGCCCTACAAAAAACGATTGGAATGACTATTTTCTATCCCTCAGATGATACATTATTAGTGCCATTACAAACACAGAGAAGTTAATTCATTATATACATTGAATGCTTTAAAGCTTAACCCTTTCATGAAATTTTAGTTGAGAAGAGAGTAGCTAAATAGATTACACTTATACCAAGCAAAATTGCTCACTTTGTTTGAGCAATTTGATGTTTTAATCTGTTAAGTAACTTTGGACAGCCAAAGTTACAAGATAAATAATCTATTTTGTCATCTGAATTACAACCTCAGGAAATCTTTTGACCTAAGAACTTTAATGGCCCAGGTTTGTATTAGTTTGCTAGCATTTCCACAACAAAGTACCACAAACTGGGAGGAGTAGACAACAGAAATTTATAGTCTCACAGTCTTGGAATCCAAAAGTTAGAAAGAAATCAGATGTGGGCAGGGTTGTTTCCTTCTGAGGGCTGGGAGGGAAGGAATGTTACAGGCCTCTCTCCTTGGCTTATGGATGATGGCCATCTTCATATTCTCATGGCATTCTCCCTGTGTGTCTCTGGGTGTCCAAATTTTACCTCTTTATAAGGACACCAGTCATGTTGAATTAGGGCCCAATGCAGTGACCTCATTTAAACTTGATTACCTCTCTAAAAACCATATCTCAAAATTAGGTCACATTCTGAGGGACTGGGGGTTAGAACTTCAACACATGAATTTTGGGAGGACACAATTCAACCCATAACAAAGTTGTATAGACAACTGCTAACTTCACCTGGTCAAAATCCATTGCACTTTCTTCTTGAGTTGAAATCCTCTTCTCAGTTATTACCACTACTTGTAGGTGTAGGCATATTATCCAGACTTCGATAATCAGCAAAGCACATCTCCCTGGCATTATGATTGGTATAAGGATTGGCACATGACTCAAATCAAGCCAATCAAAGTTTTCATTGGGATTTCTACTGTAACTACCGAGAAAGATTATAGGTCCTAAGTCATGTAAGCCTAGCTGCTGGTGGCCGTCTTTGGTGGCACATGGGAAGATAATGCCTGAGAACAGTTAACCAACTGGGTGCATGGCGCACTGCCCAGATCATTCCTTCAGAACTCATTTTCCCAGCTGCTTGGAATATTGGAAGCTGATGGCTCTCAGCAGAGTTGCTCTCCCTGAGCTACCCTCAGCCACACAGAGCCACCTGGCCCAGTGACTAAATAATGTGGAGGTGAAGGCTTATACAGGCCCACACCCCTTCCCTCCAAGAAAAACAACCCTAAAGGATTTTCCAGCTCCAGAGCTCCTCACAGAATCGGCCGCCTCCCTTTACCCAGTCGTACTTTCTTCGCTCACCTCACATGTGTTGAAACTGAGAACACTCCCAAAACACTTCCTGCATACAATTCTTTACCTCAGACCTATGATACTAACACAGAGGAAAGCGGTATTATAGGATCCTGATTATCTTGTTGGAGGCCATGGATCTAGCCCTTGGATCTCTTGGTTATATGAGCTAATAAATTTTCTTTTTTACTTAAGCTACTTAGTTTTGGATTCCTGTCCCTTTCACCAAAAGAGACAACTAATTACAATACCTCAGATACAGAACTATCAAAATAATCTAGTGTGATCAGCTGAGGAACGCTTATACATTCCTTCAGCAAATATTGTGGAGCACATGTACTTTGTGCCAGGTCCTGTTCTAGGCCCAGGGCACAGAGCAGTCCATAATTCAATGTCCGTGTTCTCAGAAGACTTACATTTTAGTGCGAAGAAGATAAAATAAGCAAGTAAGAAAATAAACAGAGTCGAATTTTAAGTAAAAGCTACCCATCTAAAGTTGTCTCCGAGGGATTGGAGTACCACAGAGATTGGCTCCCTGAGGTTGGGTGGCATTATATTTGAGCAGAAGAGGCCATTCCCAAATTCTGTACCTATGCCACAGCGTCTCCCTGGAGGGCTACTATGATCCACTTAGAATCATCCACCGGGGCTGGCAGCGGCCTAGCAATCAATACACTACCCTCCAGGGCTATCTTTGACCAAAGCCTAACTGGGCATCTCCAGAGACTGATACATCAATCTGTATATTCTGGGAACTTTGTCATCATGGACTTCTCTTCAGTTCTGTCCTTCTCAGATCAGTCCAGGTGCCTTATGTGAATTATTCCACTGAGGACTCAAAACACCCCTGTGAGGTGGGTATAACAGTCTTCATTGAGAGAAAAGAAATAGAAGTCACAAGAGGATAAGTAATTCCCCCAAGGTCATACCACGCTGAGTAGCTCTGAGCCCAGGCATTCTGGCCAGAGACCTCAGCAGTCCCTTTGAAAGCCTGCACAACTTGACAATACTTGGCCCAGGGGTCATACCTGTCAAGGTGCCTGTCAGACCTATATGTGGGTCTGTGTTTCTTGGCAATGTCAAAATCATGAGAAAAAGGATTAATATTTACTGGACACCTACCTCATTCTAAATCCTTTTCACGTCTAAGTTCATTTAATCTTAAATAAACAAAGAACTCGGTAAAGTAGCCATCTTTGTCCCCACGTTACACACGAGGAATTAATGCCAGTACAGGTTTAAAATGTTCCCACAGTTCTATCTACTACTACAGATGGGTCCCAGAGCTACATACCTGGCTGACTCCAAAATAAGCACCGTTATTATCATTACAATTGCACCTTACTACTTTTCCAAGCAGATGGTCACCTGGAACCATTGAGGTTTAGTTGTTTACTTTCGTTAAGTTTCCTCTGAATGAAACCGATGTTATGGAAACATCGGATATTCTTAAAACATATGAATAGGATTTTTTATGTTGGGAATTGAGAATATAAAGAGATTAACTGAGAGGAATCCAGGCTACACTATGGATTTGGCACACTTTTAACTTAGGCATATATTTGTGTCCTATCCATAAGGAGTAATACGCAGGAGTGGTTTCCATGCAGTCACCAATGGTTTCCCGTTAAAGGACTGGTGAGCATTTCTAGCCACAGATGAGTAGGGCACACAGTTTCAGTCCGTGTCTTGATTTCTCTCTGTTTACCAGGCTCCGAAGACAATCTCCCAAGGGAACGCACGTTGGCCCCAGGATCAGGAGGTCAGTGACCTCTTTCTGGCCTTTTCATCATCTGATCTTTCCCTGGGTATGGCTATGGCTCCCTGGACTTCCCAGCTCTCAGTCTTCTTGTTATCTTCCAGAATCTTGGGTCCCTGCTCACACCTTCCTGGGAAGAGCTATTTCTACTGTCCCTGTGGTTTTTCGTGGAGAGCCTTAAGTTCCTTAGAAATAGACGACTCCTTTCTCTGTGGTTGCTTCCTGGATCCCCTTTGAAACGATCTCTCTTCTTCTACAGCTTCAGGACAAGGGACAAAAAGATCTTTACTTAATATGCAGCCCTTGCAACTAGCCTTCTAACTGCTATTCCTGCAGAAAGCCCTGTTCAATACTTTAAAGAAAAAATTATTTTACTTCTTCATGCTCTACCCCTTTGCATATGGGTTACGCATTTTTATCACAACTCTATGAACTATTTATTGTATCTTTTAATACATTTAATATAACTGCAGTGTATTCAAAGAGCTGATGCTGTTCCTTAAGCATCTAAGTTAACTACAAAAGTTGAACATTTTCTTATTATCATGAGATATTTATAAGTGCTCTGATAATGACATATTGGTATATGCTTGTTCGTAATGCTATTTCCTCCAAAAATGAATCCTTTGAAGTTTTAAACACAATTCCAGTCCATTAAAATTTTCACAATGTAGGGGGTGGCCGGTTGGCTCAGTGGTTAGAGTGCGATGCTCCTAACAGCAAGATTGCCAGTTCGAGGCCCACATGGGTCAGTGAACTGCGCCCTCCACAACTAGATTGAAAACAATGACTTGACTTGGAGCTGAGCTGCACCTCCTACAACTAGATTGAAAAACAATGACTTGACATCCTGGAAGAACACAGTGTTCCCCAATATTCCCCAATTAAAAAAAAAATGCACAATGTAATTTGTAATCATTCTCTGAGAATAAAATATACAGCTTCTATTTAGTGAGAATATACCATGCGCCATACTCTGCACTATGCGCCTGGTAGATGGCATCTCATTTACCCCCTCAACAACTCTACGTGGCTGGTATAATAATAATTTCCAATGAACTAGCTGAAGCTTGGAGGAGTTAGACAACTTTAACAAAGTCCCAGAACGTGGCCACAGTGGAGCTTCACTCCAAAGTCCAAACCTTAACTATCAAGTGACTTTACCCCCGCAAACTACGTAAAGATATATGTGTGTGTGTGAGAGAATAGAGAAATGTGTACAGTACAAAGTCCTTCTCACCTCAGGACCCTCCTACCCCAGTCAGAGTCCCCTATGGAGAGCCTCCACAGTGGACAACAACACTCCTGGGAAGCCTCAGCGCAGTTCATTCATTTGATAATAGAAGGGACACATTTCTTTCTTGATCCCTGGAGGGGACTTGTCTTTTGTTCTCTCATAAAATGATCTCCTCGAAGCTTCCTTCACTCAAATCCAAATCTACAGACAGTCCTCAACATAGAAAAATGTGCATGGTTTTCTACTGTGCTGTTTTGTTTCTTGTGACATTGTAGGCTTAAAACTATGCTGACAGTTTTGTTATATGTAACCTATCATTTTCCTAGGTTCACAAGGTTACAAGAAAATTTCTTAAGACATATTACTAACAATCAGATTGGTTTTAATTATTTCAATGTAGTTCATGAGAAACAAACAGCAAATGAACCAGATAATCCCTTAAGCCCAAATCATGTGTTCATGGTAAAGTGCCCAGGAAGTTGAATTCAGTGTTTCCTTATTTCGCCCTACAGAATTACCATTTGGTCTAGTGGCACTTCAGAGTGACAAAGAGGCAAACACTCTACCCAGAGTTTATTGTAGAGAGGACTGCAGTGTTAATAATAGCGTTGGTAGTGAGTCATTACAGCAGTGGCAGCGGCAACAGCAATCTTGATACTATATTGATTCCACGGAGATGGTGTTATTAAGGCTACAAAGCCAGAACATGACACATCCATCTCGTCATTCTGCCATTTATCTGAAAAGAAGCAAATGAGAGTAGGTCCAAGAAGGCCTAATTTGTCCCCAGACTGATGGTAAAGCCACAAGAACGCTTTAACCCCTTTCCCATTTTGCTGATCCAGTGCTGGCCCTTGAGAACTGTGTGTGCACAGTCTGTACTGCTGTCCTTGTCAGAGGCCTTCAGGACATCTACTACTGCATGATGACATTCACAAAAATTCCTTACGAGTGCATAAAGGGGCCTTGGAATTTTCCAAACACACCACCCATCCCACTCCAAGCTATTCAAGCCACTGTCTATTTGGGTTGTTTTGTTACAGAAGCTCATGTTGTGGTTTACTATACTAAATGCAGAAACTGAATGATTAGCTGAACTGATGGCAAAATCTGGCCAACTTAGAAATAAAAATTAGAACCACATATAACAATTACCAGTATTATCATTGCATTTCTGTGGCATCCGTAGTGATAGCTAAGGCATCTTTATTTCCGTCTCCTCTCTCTTTTCAGATTCTGGTGTCCTCGTGATCTTTCCATTGATCCATGCTCTGAACCCATTAGTACAAATGGGAAACAGAAGACAACTCACATATACTGAGGACTTTCTTTACGCCTACCACTATATATGATGTGAGGTGGACAGTAATATCGTCATCAGTTCTCAGATGAGAAAAGTGTGGTTCGGATATATTTATTGTCTTCTCCTAAAGTCACTTATCTAGTAACTGGGGGGACCAGGTTGAAAATCACACCCTCTCACTCCACAACTTAAAGGTATACAGTTCTGCACAGTTCTCTTCGTGTATTTTCAGATGTCTCTGAGGTGGATAGAAAAGAGGGTTTCCTATTTGTGTTCTGTGTAGAGCCAGCCACAGAATCATGACACAGAAATATTCACCCACTTCTGGAAGCACATTAACACTTTTAATTCCTTTGGGGGCCTTTAATTAATATGATAATGATGCCAATATAATGCAAGTGATTACGGTGGTTTCCTTTCTTGCATTAATTATTAAACACTCTAGGTAATTTTCCAATATATTATATTATGTACTCTTTCATTTAGGAGTTCAGTGCTTTCTGTTGTGCAGATTTATTGAAGGGAGCATGAAATCCTAATGAAATCGATATAATCATAGCCCTATCTTAACCAAGAAAAAATAAACAGAATATAATAGAGTACACCAAAAAATAAAATACCAGCGTGTATTCCACATAACATAGGTGAGCATTATTTTGTGAAAACATTGTATTGATATATATTGAGATAAATATATATATATATATATATATGATGTGTGATTAAAAAAATACGGTGAATGCCGCTGCCAAGTGCCACCCAACGAAAAGATGATGTTGTGTTTTTTGACCTTGATGAAATTGTGTGAGCTGAGTTTGTACCCAGGAACACCACAGTGAACTCTGAATATTATAAGGGCTTATTAGAGCATTTAAGAAACAATGTGCGTAGAAAACAGCCTGTGAAATGGGCAAATGGTTTCATCCTCCATTATGACAATGCTCCGTGTCACGCATCACTTCTGGTACAGCAATTTCTGTCAAATAAAAACATTACGGGGTGTACTCCTCCACCTTATTCACCAGATCTGGCACCGTGTGACTTCTGGCTCTTCCCCAAAGTCAAACTGATTCAGCACATGGAGGCAGCCACGACAGCGCAACTAAAGACACTCCCAAAAGAGGACTTCCAGAACTGTTTCAGAAAGTGGCAAGAATGATGGGATAAGTGTGTTCATAAAGAGGGGGAGTATTTTGTGAGGGGTTAATGGCAATGTATCTTTTACTGTAATAATTTTTTTTATTTAACCATTCACCATATTTCTTGATCACCTCCTAACAATGCACCACAAGTTGGGAGGGGTTGACACAGCCTTGTTCTCTCTGAAGCCTCTTTGTTGTCTCCTCCTAGTTTCTGGTGGTTCCTGGCAATCCTCGGTCTTCCTCAACTTGTGCTGAATAACCCCACTCTGTCCCCATCTTCACATGGCCTTCTTCCCTGTGTGTGTGTCTGTTTCTGTGTCTCTTCTCTTCTTGTAAGGACACCAGTCATATTAGATTAAGGATTCAGCTAATCCAGTGTGACCTCAAGGCTTCAATTGTGTAGTATTATGAAGCCCACATAACCAAGGACTAGAAACTCACTGTCAAAAATGTTTCAAGGATGCAATGAGCAACCACATATTTCTTTTTTTAAATCTATTTCACATCAAAGTATTGAGTTTTCCTAACCTAAAAAAAATCCAGTATATTGCTGATATGGTAGAATTAGAAATTCATTGGGAAAGAGCTGAAGCAAGTATGGCAAAATGATAACATTAAATTTTGGTGAATTGAACGTGGACACTTCTCATAATAGTCTCCATATTCTGTTATATATTACAAATATGTCTTTCTCTTTTTAAGAAATCCATATGCCAAACAGTGTTATTGTGCTTATTCAGACCTTGAAGGCTGAAGGGGTGGCCGCCAGGTCCCATTTTCAGAGCCGCTTACTTCCATCCATGGACACCTATACAAGCTCTTCCGTACCTGTTCTCCTGCTCTGAATGTCACACACAGTCTTCAATTTCACCAGAAGACTTAGACCTCTAGTCCCCAGTGTAGGTTGATCCTGGATTCTCTTCTCCAGCCACTCTTCAGCCACTATGGTTTTTCCTGTCTGCCTCAGGGCACCTTCAGGACCAATTCTCAAGGAGCCCCCAAAAGTTCCTCACAATAACCTCCCCTCCTAAGGAAGGAATGTGTGGTGCCTGGGCACTCACACGGGCTCTCGAGGAAGAGAGCAGGGCCCAGGAAATGGATGGGCATTGTGCGTGGCCAAACCACGTTGGGCCTGGAGCCCAAGAGGGTCTGAAGGGGATGCTTCATGAATGGCTTTGGCATAGAGTAGTGGTCTTCAAACTACCTTGTGGCCTACAACCTAAAAGCCTTATGTATTGACATAAAAATTTTATAAAACTATGTACCCCCTTCATACATTTTAAAACTGACTCTAGGAGTACTTGTTATCATAAAGCTTAATAGTTTCAAAGAATATAATTTCCAGTGTGCATTAAATATTGATGTATTTGTTACAACAGTGATATCACTATTTTGAAAGTAGCCAATGGAATCTAAATATTCTAGCAATTTAATACAAGTATGTTTTTAAAAGATCTGAACATGAAGTTCCTTGTAGCAATCAGAAATTTTAGTTTGTTCCTTGCTAACTGCAGAGGAAAGACTATTCTAATAACGTGACCGCTGCCTGAGCGCTGCCAGACCCGCCGACTAGACCAGGGGCAGAATAGAGATTGCTTCCCCTGAATCCCCTCGGAGACTCTGAGGGACCCCTCCCCTGTGACCCACAGCGTGCTGGTTTGTGCCGGTTCCTGGAGCATGACGGTGCCACCACCTCAAGCATAGTAGACATTTTCTCCTTATCTGGGGCAGATCATGCCGCAGTACCCGATCCATCCATCCTGCCCTGTCCTCTGGAACCCCTGCTGTGCAGACGACCTCCATGGCCTCTCGCTTCACCTGGGATGGGCCTCATTTGTAAGTCCCCGTGATAAACTCTTCATGTAATAGAGTTGTCAGCCGCTTCCCCTAGTCGATCTGGGAAATTTTCCAAGCACTAACTCCATTCTACCTCTCCACATAAATTTATCCAAATGTAATATCATTCTATGCTTGAAAGTCTTTTATAGATAACCATATTATCTGCGACACAAATGTGTATATAAATTGAAAACATTTTTACTTTATGTGCCCATTACATTTTAAATGTTAAAATTTTCTTTCATTAAAATTACTAGCATACACTCCCTGCCATGGGAGGATACGAGACAGCCATCTACAAACCAAGATACAGGCCCTCACAAGAACCAAATTTGCCGGCACCTTGATCTTGTACTTTTCTGCCTCCAGAACTGTGAGAAATAAGTGTTTGTTAAAAAAAAAAAAAATTGCTAGTATACAGTTGATCAAAACAGCATCAATATGCTGACACTTTTGATAGATAATTATTAAATGTAAAAGAAATTTTTGTTGGAAATGCATCTCATAATGAGATGAATAAGACTGCATTTTAAAAATTAGTTTATATATTCATCCATGAATATTGTTATTACTAATATGAGAAAAATTTGGTATCTTTCTATTTTTTCATTTTTATAAATGTAAGGTCTAAGAAATCTTGTTTAAATAAATAAGTATATGGGGTAGAAAAGTTTTTGCTGAAACAAAGTCACTCAATTCTTGGAACGCCTCAGTTTTATGTCAAAAATCACCTAGTGATTTGTCATAAAATTATTCTTCATGTTCTATTAAATGACAACTTGATTAGGCTTGCCTTCAATTTTGCTGGAAGAAAAGAATTGGAAACTACCTGGCTTGCAACCGAATATTTATCCAGTTATTAGGTCTTTCGCCAAAAACAGCTTTTGCCAAGACTTATCAAGTGACTATTAATTACGTATTTTATTTTTGACTTAGAGGTACTTTCTAAAATAAGATATATTCAAAAGGGATTTAAAAAAATAAAAGTCTCCATTTTAATATATCTTTGCATAACCATAATTTTTTATAAATTTTTTTCAAAAAATTATTCTTACCACACATTTTAAATATATTTTTGTCAAAGCTTTGATGAGCTGAAACACAGATTTAGCTCACTGAATTTATAAAAAATGTTCAGCATCTAACCAAATTGGCAAAGTCAGTCATATTTCAATTACTTTCTTCAGAAAAACTTTGACTTCAGTTTTCAATTCAAGTAAATATATTAACATGGATTTCAAGGAATATTATGAAAACTTTTGAGAAATAAATTATGAAGTACATCTTATAAAATAAATTGCTAGAAGTAGTAAACTCAAGGTTAAAATTATGTAGAGGTAAGAGAATTAATTTTCTCATTTTTACTGTAAATTATAAAATAAGGAAATAGTGCTGTTTCTCATAACAAATCTGTAATTAAGTGATGGAATATGAAATTCTAGCTGAGTAGAAGCATGTCTTTCTCTTTAAATTGGGAGAAGGGCTTCTGGGAAAGGAGATGTCAGAATGCCAGCCAGTTCTCAGGTAATTCCAAGTAAGAGTATGTACACGATGAGAATTGAGAACTTAGAAACTGATTCCCTTAAAACTATCTATGCTCACATGTGCCTTGGAAAATCTTCTATGTTCAAGAGTATCCCATTTTGAAGACTACTGCTATTAAGAACCAAATAACCAATCTGTTTTGATACCTAAAGCAGTCACATAACCAGTAATAATTATTATTATGCTGAGAAAGGCTAACTGCCATTATAAGCCAAGGACTTCCAAAATTATCAAAAGTTACGCTTCTTCATGATTTTCAGATGCCAGCTGAATATCGCAGCTGGATGACTCACAGTCACCACAAACAAATCACATCCATAACTGAGCACATTGTCTTTCTACTCAGCCTTGCTATTCATCCTGTATTTCCTGCCTCAGAGCATAAAACCAACATCCACCTAGTCATTTGTGGAAAATACTTCTGTTGTCCTCACAATATCCATTCTTCACCAACAGAGCCACTGTTTAGTTCAGAGAGGCAATATACCAATCTTAAAAACTCCCTTGTAACCAAGGGTACTTATGCAAATGAGTTCTAGTTATGCAAACGAGTTCTAATGCATATTACAATAACAGGGATGGGATATTCAGGAAAGGTCTTTAAAACGGGCAGACTCAAGATCTGTATTATGCTAAATGAAATAAGTCAGATGAAAAAGGACAAGAACCGGATGATTTCACTCATATGTTGGATATAAAACAGAAAGCAACAAATTCAGAAACAAAACAACAAAAACTCAGATACAGACAACAGAATGGGGGTTACCAGAGACTTTGGGTGGTGAGCACACAGTGGAGTATACAGATGGTATATTACAAAGTTGTACACCTGAAATTTATATAATGTTATTAACCAATGTTACACCAATAAATTTAATTTAAAAAAATAATACTAGATAAATAAAAGGGACAGACTCAGCCTTTTGTCCTTCACCGGTCTTCTCCATGCAAACTGGACCACAGCAGGTGTGATGCTGGAAGTCGCACGTGCTTCCTACTGTAACCAGGTGATAACATGTGGATGAAGGCGCACACTAAAGAAGGCTGAGCAGGGCGCGAGGAGGCACCCAACACCCTGCCCACATCGCAATCTGCGGAACAACGGTAGGCCACATTGTCAGCTTTGCTGCCAAAGACGATTCTGACACCCTAACCAACCCAGACACCTGGGTCACTCGCTAAGACTTCACTGCCTCACTCTACCCATCCTCCAGGTGTGCAAGCCCTGATGGTTTTGTCTCCCTAACATCACCATCATTCCCGTTTCCTCCGTCCCTACCACCACTGCCTTAGTTTGAACCTTTCAGTTGGTCCATTTCTCTGATGGCAATGTTTCCTTGTTAGAGTCTCAGCTTGCCACCAAAGCTTTAAATGGCCTCTATTGGCTCTAGAATGAAATAGCAAATGAAACACTAGGTCCTAGAATATGATCTTGCCCTTGCTCGCCTTGCTAGATTAACTTCTGACCATGCTTCTCCCATCTTTCACTCCAGACAAAAGCAGCTACATAAAGTTGTCCATTGTTTTCAGACCTTTACTCTCTCTCCTCTGTCCCCTAAAATAACCTTCATTCTTCATGTCATCATGGAAGACATCTACTCTTCTTTCAACATTCAACTTATATCTCTTTTGAAGACTTTCGTGATTCCACCCCTCCCTTGCTGGATCACATAATGAGAATTGGGACTAATAAGAACTGATTTAATACTCATTTTATCCTTTTCTGAAAAATGGAAAATTAAAGTGCTACAGTCTCTACATGAATGTAGAAAATTATTTTTAAATAAATATGTAAAATATATATTATATATGTAAAGATTCATATACCATATATGAATTTTAACCCAAACTATACCCTAGTTAACCCTATTATAGCTGACATAATTGTTTATGGATTTCATAGCTTTGATGAAGTTAATATTTGCACAGAAGTTAGTGGTAAAATAGAATCAGCCCAGTAATTTCTAAAGACACCATGCTATCAGACAAGTGTCATTATGTTGTATGTCTCATTAGCATTGTTGTTTATTTTGAATAATGAATGAGGACTGGGTGGTTACCTATCTGACTAATTTTTATGTAGGGTCTAATCACAGTTCAATCAATATGTCAGCATTTAATAAACATTTGGGGATGATAATTGAATACTAACAATGTGGATTATCTATTTAATCATCATAATACAGGTACCATCATGCCTTATGTATTCATTATGTACTCAGAGTTGAGAAGAGATAATGATACTCAGATTTATGTTTGACTGTATTAAAATAAACACTGACTTTGAACCATCTGGCCAGTCTTTGTTTCCCTGTAGTATACAGTGATTAGTTACCATGTTAAAGGCCTTTCTGCAATGCTAGAAATCCAGGTATGATATACACGTAAAAAAAGAAGGTTGGACTTGAGAATCTATTTCCTTAGCTATGTTGGGCATTTATTTTTAGTGATCATATAACATACGCACTTGAAACACACCTGCAAAAAAAGTGACAAGGCACAATGCTCCAAGAATGTGGTGTAGACTATACAAAGTAAAAGCATCTCCCTTTGCCCTTCAGCACGCATAGTGCAAAACCGAGTCTAGTGAATTTGCTTCAGAAAGAGTTCTTCCTGCCAGTGTTATACAGAATGTCCCTTTACATCTTCTTTCTTCCAAAGACAGTCACAGCTCAGTGTGTCCCCTTTGCCACTTATTCTCCCCAACAAGCGCAGTCCCCTGCTTCTAATCTGTATTGAGTGCACTGACAGACGCTGCACATGTGACAAGAGCCCCCAGCAAGGTGTCACAGAGTGTCTCGGTCGTAACAGAGGTTATAACTCAAATGCTCGCAGGGCCCCGGTGGTATCATAACAGTAAGCCATCCAGAAAGCGATTCTGGTGACCTGGGGAGCACAGCCCAGGGGCTACCATTACTTCATTCCCACCAATATTTACTGTCATAATCTTCGCCTCATATTACCATATCGTCTGTTTTGTTTTATTTTTCAAGAGAATCCAGGAATCTGTACTTGTTGAGAAATCGCCTGACTTAAATGTCCAAAAACTTATTCTAATTGTTTTTAAACATATGGATCCAAAAGAAACTTTCTGTGGGTGAGATGTAATCCATAGGTCCATTTGTCATTTAAACATTTTTTTTCTGTTCATTGAACTTCTCTGTATAACTTTGTGGCAGGAGTACCTGATCACTCATTTCTGATATTTTTCTTAAAGTCAGAGAAAGAAGAATAGGCAATCTGGAAATTAACTGTGAAAATAATTACCTAAAGGGATTGTTAAAATTTTACACTGTGGACAAAAAGGGGGCGCTGTAATAAATCTTACTGAAACTACCCTCACAGGGTGATCTAATCATAAATTCCTAACTGGACAGGTCATGGTGGGTAGTCATATAGCAGAACTGTAACTTCTTTAGTAAAAGGTTTAAATGAGCCCTGTCCATTGTGTTTGTACATTTAGGTTAACACACCTTTGAAATGCCAGAAATAATCCTCTTTTCTAGACCGCTAGAAAACACAACCACCTTCAAGAGACCACGTAATCTTAACTGTCCTATAATCTAATCCCCACCTTGCTTTCTCCCATCTTCAGATAATCTTCCTTAGTTCCCTCCTTGATTCCAAATGTATAAAAGAAACTGCAAAACTGTCCATCGCTGGAGAATTTGAGATCTTGCTTCTCAGCAATGTCATCAGTTTTGGCTCAAACAAACTCATAAAAATTCTCTACAGGTTTGGACATTTCTTACATGACAACACAAATGGAGATACTATCTATCTAGGTTTTTCTGGGAGCCTGGGAACATCATAACCACCATTTATAACATTATTTTTGGAAAAAAACATGTTTCAAATTCCAAGTAACAAGCTTTCAGAACTCCACCATTTCATTGGCTGAAGGATGCCATTATATCCAGTAAATTAGAGATAGTTTTCTGTGAGATGCAATCTGATAAGATTTTAGAGAATTCCTGAAGATTTAGTTAGCTGTCTGATGTTCTTGATATAACATAGATAGCTAACCTCCTTTGTAACTAAGATACCTCAGCCAAGATCAGTATCATTGCCTGTGGCCCTTGCAACATGAAACCATAGATCTTACATCACGTGGAACAGGATATAAATATCTACCAGGAGATTAATGTGCTCTGACTAAATATACAGTCAGAGCCATTTAAGCAGAGTACATAATGGACTGTCTTAACTTTAGACAGGATTTACAGATGCTGTGATATTTCATTCTATGTGTCATCCTAGCCAGGCTATGGTGCCCAAACACTACTTTAGATGTTACTGTAAAGGCATTTTTTTAGATGTGAAAAATATTTATAATCAGTTGACTTTAATAAAGGAGATTGCCCTCCATAATGTGGGTGTGTCTCATCCAATCGATTGAAGGCCTCCAGAGCAAAGACTGATATTATTAGGTTGGTGCAAAAGTAATTTAGGTTTAAAAAGTTAAAAATAATTGCAAAAATCGCAATTACTTTTGCACAAACCTAATACCTGGAGATGAAGAAATTCTGTCCCAAGACGGCAGCATAAAAATCGTGTCTGAGTTTCCAGCCTGCCAGTGTACCATTCTGCCCTACAGATTTCAGACTTACCAGCCCCTGCAATCATATAAGCCAGTTCATTAAAATAAAACCCTCTATACAGTCATGCACTGTTTAACGATGGGGATAAGTTCTAAGAAATGAATAGTTAGGCGATTGCATAGTTGTTTGAACATCATAGAGTGCACTTACACGAACCTAGGCGGTATATCCTATTACACACCTAGGCTGTGTGGTATACCCTATTGCTCCTAGGCTACAAGCCTGTACTGCATGTTACTGTACAAAACAGTGTGAGATTAAATCAACCACGAGAGAAAATGATGTAATCAAGAGATTGTATGAAGCTGCTGCCAGCATAACATGGCATACTGTGTTACAGCAAACTTTTTTTGTAAGTAGAAAGAGTACAGTCTGAAATAACAATAAAAAGTGTAATATAGTAAGTACATAAATGAGTAGCATAGTTGTTTGTTATCATTAAGTATTATGTACTGTACATAACTGTATGTGCTATACTTTTATATGACTGGCAGCATAGTAGATTTGTTTACAGCAGCACCACCACAAACACATGAGTAATGCCCTGCGAAAAAATGTTACAATGGCTACAAGGTGTCATCGTAAGAAAAGTCCAAACCTGTAGAGAAGTTTTGTAAGAGCTCATTTGAGCCAAAACTGATAACAATTCCCGGGAAGAAAGACCTCAAATGCTCTAGATAATGATGGTTTTATAGTTTCTTTTATGCATTTGGAATTAAGGAGAGAAGGAAGATTACATGAAGGTGGGAGAAAGCAAGGGAGGGATTGGATTACAGGACAGTTAACAAGATTATGTGCTCTCTTGAGGGTGATTCCACTTAAAAAGAGGCATTTCAAAGGTGTATTAACCTAGATGCATAAAAAACAATGGACAGGGCTGATTTAAGGCAAAGAGAAACCTTTTATAATACTAGGGAAGTCAGACGCCTGAAGCTTCACTACCCACCTTGACCTGCCCATTTAGAAGTTTATGATCAGATTACCCGATGAGATTACCTTTGTTTAAACTTATTACAGTGTCCCTTTTTCATCCACAGACATCACTAGGCGATAGGAATTTTTCAGCGCCACCATAATCGTATGGGACTACCGTAGTATATGCAATCCAATGTTGACTGCAATGTTATGTGTCACATATATACATGTCCAATGTGTCTGTTTCTCTAGAGCACCCTGACTAGTAGGATGTCCATATATGTGTCTGGGAAGTATGCTGTTTCCAGTCAGTCTCTCTCATCTGTTCATCTGTTCTACCCTAACGCCTTGTTTCTTTAGTGTAGGGCTTTTACGTCTGATAAAATGTGCATATAATAAAGTTAATACTTTGTGATGTGGCTGTTCTCATATTGCATCACAAGTTCTAATTCTATCTTGGCTGCATTTCTTTAGTGTATGGGGAAATAAAAGCAAAGGAACTAATATTTATTGAGGAGATACTTTTTATACTTCATTCAACAAACTGCTGAAGTAGGTATTATTTTCATTATTATCCCCATTTTACAGGAAGGACAGCATCTCTAGAGCACAGATCATACATGCGCAGCTTGATGAATTTTCACCGTTTGAGCACATTTGTATAGACAGCAGCACCTAGATCAAGAAACAGAACTTGACCAGCACCCCCAAGCATTGTGTTGTGTATACAGAGGGTGCCAAAAAAAATTTATACACATTTTAAGAAAGGAAAAAACTGTATTAAAAGTGTAATACTCAATATATACCAATAACAAAAGGTGAATACAAGTCTGTGTATGTATATTTTTTGGCACCCCTGGTATGTGTATATAAATATGTGTGTATGTATGTATATAACTATATATGCATGTGTGTAACCACTATACAGATCAAATATAAAACATTTCCAGCACACCAGAAGGCTCTTCTTGAGTCCTCTTCCAATCATTACTTCCTCTCAAAGGTAACCCCTATCCTAACATCTAACAGCAAATATTTATTTTGCTTATTTTTATACTCTATATAAATACAATGTATATTCTTTTGGGTCCAGCTTCTTTTTCACAACCTTTATCTTTATAAGACTCACCCATGTTAACATAAAGCTACAGTTCACTAATATGAGACTCAGAGATTGCAAACCATCACTTAAATCATATCAATTATGTGACCAAGGTCACACAGCCATCGTAAGCAGCAGAGCCAAGAGCCCAGCCCAATAGCGTCTCACTCCAAAGTCCAGGCCCTCTTTCTGCTGTACCAATGTTTTCCAAAGTAGCATACTAGTAAGAGAAATCATTTTAGGTGGTACACGGGTGAATATTAATAGTTATGCTCTTATTTTAATGTGTATTAGGAAAAAGTACCTAGCACATGAAGCCCAGAACAGAGTGCCTTTTTATAAATAGATATAGTTCAAAGGCTAGACATGCGCCTGCTCTATGACCCAGTAATTCTGCTGTTACTGGGTATATACCCACCAACAGACAGGTATAGGCTGTAAACAGTCTAAATTTCCATCAACAATAAAATGGATTAATAAATTGTGACATATTCATATAATGGAATGCTAATACACTAATACAAAAGGAACAAACTACTGCTACATACAACATGGATGGATCCCTCAGATACTCTAATAAGCATAGAAGGCAGACACAAAAGTACGCATGCTATACAATATCATTTTTTTGAAGTTCAAGAACAGGCAAAACGAATCTATGGTGATGGATGTCAGAATAGTGTTTACTTATGGGAGTGATAATTTCTGGTTTGGGGCACGAGGGAGCCGTCTGGACCTGGAAATGTTTTATGTCTCAATATAGGTGAAAGAGTGTATGAGACTGTGTGTGTGTGTGTGTGTGTGTGTGTGTGTGTGTGTAAAAATTCATGGAGCTGTACCATAGGACATTTACTTTGTCACATATTCTAGAAAAATCAATAAAATTTAAAATAAATGTACTTTTCATTTTTTTAAAGACTGAATTTATTTAACCAAAAATTCTAAATTAAGAGCAATTCCAGTGTTCCCAAGATATAAGAATCAAGAAGGCAGGAGTCACTTCATAAAAGATACTTGAGAAACACTGCCCTATCCCAAGTGGCCTCTACCAACAGCAATGCCCGGGGCAGGAAGAGGCCATGGGCCCTTGTTTCTCAAAGCATGGTCTGGGGCCAGCAGCATTACATCAGCTGGGGCTTATCAGACATGCAGGATCTCGTGCCTCACTGCAGACCTACAGAAACACAACCTGCATTTTAATAAGATTTCCAGGTGATTCCAATACCTTGAATGGATAATAGAAGCTGATAGCAACAACTACCATGTTTCCCCCAAAATAAGACCGGATCTTGCATTAAGTTTTGCTCCAAAAGACATATTAGGGCTTATGTTCAGGGGATATCCTCCTGAGAAATCATGCTAGGGCTTGTTTTCTGGTTAGGTCTTATTTTCAGGGAAACACAGTATAAGACTAATCACTTCACATGAGTCTATTTATCTTCCTAATTATATTGTAAACTTTTCTGTTTTTAAAGATTTTTTTTTAAATATAGATAATATACAATATTATATTAGTTTCAGGTGTAAACCATAGTTATTCAACATTTATACACCTAAAGGATTGATCACCATGATAAGTCCAGCAACCATCTGACACCATGCCACGCTATCATAATATTATTGACTATATTCCCCATGCTGTATATTACATCCCCATGACTTATTTGTTTTATACCTGGAAATTTGGACCTCTTATTCCCCTTCACCTTCCCCCCCCCTTTTTAAATGTTTTAATTATAGTTGACATTCAATATTATTTTATATTAATTTCAAGTACCCAGCATAGTGCTTAGACATTGATATAATTTAAGAAGTGATCCCCCTGACTAGTCTAGTACCCACCTGGCACTATACATAGTTATTGCCATATTATTGACTATATTTCCTGTGCTTTACATCCCCGTGACAATTTTGTAACTACCAATTTGTACTTCTTATACCCTCCCCCTTTTCACCCACTTTCCACCAACTCCCCTCCCATCTGACAATAATCAAAATGTTCTCTGTACCTATGAGTTTGTTTCTGTTTTGTTTTTTTGTTCATTTTGTTCTTTAGTTTCCACATATAAACAAAATCACTTTGCATCTGTCTTTCTCTGTTTGACAAACTCTACTCAGCACAATTCCCTCCAGGTCCATTCACGCCACCGCAGATGGTGAGAACCCATTCCCTTCCCTGGCCAAGCAATATTCCATTGTATATACCGTGTTTCCCCAAAAATAAGACCTAACCGGAAAATAAGTTCTAGCATGATTTTTCAGGAGGACATCCCCTGAACATAAGCCCTAATGCATCTTTTGGAGCAAAACTTAATATAAGACCCGGTCTTATTTTTGGGGAAATATGGTAGGTATGTACCACCTACTCTACCATTCATTCATCAGTGGACACCCAGGCTGCCTCCACATCTTGGCCATTGTAAACATGTTGCAATGAACATATGTATACACAGTTCCCCTCAAAGTAGAATTTTGGGTTTCTTGGGATAATTACACAGAAGTGGAATTACTAGGTCCTTTTCTGTCACTTGTTATAGCCTTTGATCTATTTTGTCTGGTGTAAGTACCGCTACCACGGATTTTTTTGTTTTTTTTCCCCATGAAATATCTTTTTCTATCCCTTTACTTTCACTCTGTGTGTCTTTCTATCTGAAGTTTCTTGCAGGCAGCATATGTAAGGGTCTTGTTTTCTTCACCATTTAGCCACACTATCTTTTTTTTTTAAAATTGGGGAACAGTGTGTACTTCCAGGACTTTTTTCCAAGTCAAGTTTTGTCCTTTCAATCTTAGTTGTGGAGGGTGCCGTTCAGCTTCAAGTTGTTGTCCTTTCAGTCTTAGTTGTGGAGGTCTCAGCTCAGCTCCAGGTCCAGTTGCCGTTGTTAAATGCAGGGGGCGCAGCCCACCATCCCTTGCGGGAGTCGAACCAGCAACCTTGTGGTTGAGAGGACACGCTCCAACCAACTGAGCCATCTGGGAGCCCAGCGGCAGCTCAGCTCAAGGTGCTGTGTTCAATTTTAGTTGCAGGGGGCGCTGCCCACCATCTCTTGCAGGAGTCGAGGAAATGAACTGGCAACCTTGTAGTTGAGAGCCCACTGGCCCATGTGGGAATCGAACCGGCAGCCTTAGGAGTTAGGAGCACAGAGCTCCAACCACTTGAGCCACCAGGCTGGCCCAGCCACATTATCTTTTGATTAGAGCTTTGAATCCATTTACATTTAAAGTAATTATTGATACGTAGTTATTGCCATTTTATGGTTCCTATTTTATCTTTATTTTCCATCTTAAAGAAACCCCTCTAAAAGACCTTATAATACTAGCTTGGTGGTGATGAACTCCTTTAGCTTTTTCTTGTCTGGGAAGTTTTTTATCTGTTCTTCAATTCTAAAGGATAGCTTTGCTGGGTAATTATAAACTTCTTGATGACAGTGTAGAATAGTGAGAGAGCTCAGGCTCTCAGTCATGATACTTCCTAGCTGAGTAACTTTGGGAAGCTACTAGATTTCCTTATAAAGCAGGAATAGTAATACTAGTATTATTATTATTGATAACTATTGTGTGGGTGTTATAAAGATTAAATAAAATATGTGAAGTGCTTAGTACATTGTTAAATACATAGTAAAAGATTAACAAATGTTAGATATTACTATCACTTTCATTCACAGTGAATGAGGTGAAGAACACTTGTTCATTTACTCAACAAATGTTTATTGAGCACCTACTATGTGCCAGGTATTGTTTTAAGCACTGAGGACACTACACTGAACAAAACAGACCAAAAAATCCCTGCCTTGTTGGGGTTTCTGTTCTAGTGTGAAGGGTGGTAATTGTGTAACAGATGGCAATGTTAAGACAGACCTCAGGAAATCTCCTAATTGAGTCCTGGATTATCTGGCATCACTAGGTACTGATTTTTCCTCCCAGATGGGCTGAGACCACTGTTAGTAAAAGAGGTATGCCAAGCTCTTTTCACACCTTCCCTGGAGACAGCCTGCACCAAAGAGAAAATGTAGCACCTGCAAATCGCTTGCTGAAAATCTCTTTTCAAAGAAATCTTTCTTGTTCTTTTGGTATTTGCACCTCTATAAATAAATTGGAAAGAAACATCTTCGTTTGCATATCAAATAGAGAAAAATTATGACAGGTTGTCACATGGCTCCATGATTTCTGCTTCAGGAGAGGTGATAACGTGGATCATAATCCTCCCCTCATTGTTGGAACAACTTCCCAGGTGGGCAAAATTACTGTGTCGACCCGCTTTATACATGAACCACACCCACCCCGAGGTTCAGCCATTCAGAGCACTCCACTTTTGTCAAAGGGCTGAAAGCACTACAGATTATACTTGAATATTTAGCATTTCATTTGATGAAGAAGAAAAGGAGAAGAAACTCTTTCACAGTTCTCTCTTGGTGTTTTTCAGGTTTTGTCTTCTTGTACATTAAAAAAAAAAAAAAAAAAAAAAAAAAACTAACCTAGCTTAAAATGAAGAGTCATCTTGGATTTGGCAGATTCTAAAAGAGAGGGTAGTAAATTTTGGGGGGAAGCCTTTTCTACTTTTTCCCTTTCTCCTCTTTCTACCATGCAGTGACTGCCCCAGTCACTGCATAAAAAAGCCAGTGAAAACACTTGAGCCCATTCAAAAGATCATTCTGGGCCTCAGTCAGACCTTCATTCTCAGCCTTCTTGTCCCTCCCTTCTCACGCTGTCCTATATAGATGTGGGTTGAGTTGACTCTCATAATCATTCTAACACAGCAGGGTGTAGTCAGGCCTGGAATATAAATAATCCAGAGGCACCTATGCTTTTATCTAGCTGGAGATTAGGATTCTGGACTAGAATTCTGCATTTAAGTTGCCCCAGTGCAACATCTCTGAATTATAAGGATTGATACCTTCAACCTAATTGAGTCAATGTGAATTTTCCCTCATACCCAGATACCACCTGTGACCACTTCTTAGAAACCCAGTGCTTACAGAGGTATTTGCTCCCTTAGCCCCAGGCAGACCAGCTCTTTCCTGGCTTGTTCCTTTTCCCTCCTGCCTGACACTGGTCAGCATGCTTTACAATCAAGTCTTGCTAAATCATGACACCTAGATTTCCTAGTGTTTGGTAGTAGCAGTGAAGATTTTTTCCCATAACCTAATAATTTTCATTGGAATTTTAGCTTTTTAGGACATTTTCCTTAATGTCACCAACATACAACCAGTAGCTGCCCTTTGTTAAAAGTTTTATCAAACTCTTCGCTTAAACATTATATCTCAAACTTTTTGGACCAAGTACACTTAAGTAAGAAAAATGATACAAACACCACCAGACAGTCTCATTTTCCAGTGGGAGAAAGAACTGAGAGATAAAAATAAACTACTGCTCTATAAGCACTTATTGGGGTTTTATGCATACATTTACTCTAGCAATAGAGTAAGGGCTATTCATATCTCAAAGTCAAGTTTTAGGGGAAGTTATAGGCCAAAAATATCATTGCCTTAATTACTTGTCACCACTTGCAACTGTTCTAATTGAACAACCAACAAATGTAAAATAATGAAGCTAAGGCTTTCCGGTCAAGATATCAGAATAGGGAAACACTGTGCTCACCTCCTCTCAGGACCACATCAATTACAATTAAGCCACAGAACAACCAATACTGAGAATCAGCTGAAGTCTAGCTGAACCAAAGCCCTACAACAACAGGCATACACAAGAAGCCACCTCAAGACTGATAGGAGGGGCAGAAATGCAGAAGGGGCTGGTCCCACACCCGACTATGACCCTTAAACCTAAGGAGGGATATCTTGGCTGTGGAGTTTCCCCCAGAGGAATGAGGAGTCCCAGTCCCTCCCCAGCCCTGGGTTCCAGAGCCAGGGAAAGAAGTCCCCATCATTTCTGGTTGTGAAAACCAGCAGAGATTGTTGTGAAGGGCAGCTGCACTTCCAGGAGCTCCTCTTAAATGGCCCACACATGGACTTACTCACTGACGGACTCACTCTGAGCTCCAGTGCTGGGGCAGCAACTCAAAAGGCGACAGAGACATATGGGCAGGAACTGTCTGGCTTCAGGCTAAAGGCTGGAGGGGCAGCTTTCTCCTGGACCGGTGAGCTGGTGGAATCCAAGGTTTCTTTGTTGAGCCCTCCTCCTCCCTGCATGCAGACGCAGGCAGACGCCATATCTGAGTCTCCATAAAACTGGCTATCATCTTTCATCTGCCCCACCTTTGAGATTCCCTGAGACCACACCCCACCCAACTTTCGGGCACACCCAAGCCACTTCCAGTGGCTTTTCCATATAAACAGCCTGCCTTGGCTCATGCTGCAGACTTTTCTAAAATCTCTCAAAGATTCACACAACCCAAACATGCAGCATCTGGCTTCAGCATATCTCGTACTTCTGGCTGAGCAGCCCTAAGCGGCACACGAGCAGCAGCTGGCCTTGGTTCTCAGCTTGGCCTCTCCAGGCACCTCCAAGCAGCAGTAGCCTCCAAGCAGCAGCCTCCAAGCAGCAGTAGCCATCTCTGGATTGCTTTGTAGCTCATACCAGGCAGGACACAGACTGCAGCTGAACTTGGCCTGCAGCAGGGGAGGTCCCAGGGCCGGCAGGCCCAGTGGCCAGCTTCAGACTGGGCCACAGCATCACATGGCCACCTGCAAGGATGACGCACCCAAAAGGGAGACTGGGCAGGCACCAGACTCCCGCTACAGTGATCCCTGCTCTGTAGGGTGAGCCCCTGTACAACAGCTCCTCCACTGTAGTCATGGCCAGTCCTCGCAACCAATCAGCCTGAGGGTCAAGCCCTCTCACTGATGTGCAAACAGCAATCAAGTCTCAACTACAACAGGAGGGTACACCCAACTCACACAAGGGACACACCTGGAGCACCCATCACTGGTGACCAGGGCGATTGCACCACTGGGTTCCACGTGACACCTACTACATAAGGCCACTCTACTAAAGCTGGAAGGCATAGCAGCCCTACATAGAAACAAACATAGGGAGGCAGCCAAAGTGGGGAGACAAACATTTCCCAGATAAAAGAACAGAATAAAGCTTCAGGAAAAAAATTAAACAAAATGGACACAAGCAATTTACCAGATGCAGAGTTCCAAACAGTGATTATAAGGATGCTCAGTGATCTCAGGGAAAACTTCAACAAAGAGATAGGAAACATAAAAATGGAGACAGAAAACATAAAAAAGAACCAGTCAAAAATAAAGACTACAATAACTGAAATAAAGAATACATTAGAGGGAACCAACAGTACATTAGATGAAGCAGAGGATTGAAGCAGTGATTTAGAGGATAACAGAAAACACCCAATCAGAACAGAAAAAAAAATCAAAAAAAATGAGGAGAGTTTAAGGAGCCTCTGGGACAACATCAAGCATACTAACATTTGCATCATAGGGGTACCAGAAGGAGAAGAGAAAGAGCAAGCAATTGAAAACCTAGTTGAAGAAATAATGACTGAAAACTTTCCTAACCTGGTGAAGGAAATAGATATCCAAGCCCAGGAAGCACAGGGAGTCCCAAACAAGATGGACCCAAAGAGGCCCACACCAAGACACATCTTAATTAAAATGCCAAAACTTAAAGACAAAGAGAGAATCTTAAATGCAGCAAGAGAAAAACAATTAGTTACCTACAAGGGAGCTCCCATAAGACTATCAGCTGATTTCTCAACAGAGACTTTGTAGACCAGAGGGGATTGGCAGGAAATATTCAAAGTGATAAAAGGCAAGGACCTACATCCAAGATTACTCTACCCAGCAAAGCTATCATTTAGAATTGAAGGATAAAGAAGTTCTCAGAAAAGAAACAGCTAGGGGCAACCGGTTAGCTCAGTTGGTTAAAGCATGGTGCTGTTAACAAGGTTGCCAGTTTGATCCCCACATGGGCCACTGTGAGCTGTGCCCTCCGCAACTATATTGAAACAACTATTTGACTTGGAGCTGATGGGTCCTAGAAAAACACAAATAAATAAAAGTTACAAAAAAAAAAAGAAAGAAAAAGCTAAAGGAGTTCATCACCACCAAACCAGTATTACAAAAAATCTAGGAGGGACTTTGTTAAGCCAAAAAAAGAAAAGAATAAAAATATGAATAAAATGGCAATAACTACATATCTACGAACAATTACTTTAAATGGATTAAATGCTCCAATCAAAAGATAGGGTGGGTGGGCCGACTCGGTGGCTCAGGTGGTTGGAGCTCTGTGCTCCTAATACCCAAGGCTGCCAGTTGGATTCCCACATGGGCCAGTGGGCTCTCAACCACAAGGTTGCCAGTTCGACTCCTCGACTCCCGCAACGGATGGTTGGCTCCGCCCCCTTCAACTAAGATTGAACACGGCACCTTGAGCTGAGCTGCCGCTGAGCTTTCGGATGGCTCAGTTGGTTGGAGTACAGGCTCTCAACCACAAGGTTGCCGGTTCGACTCCTCAACTCCTGCAAGGGTAGTGGGCTGCGCCCCTGCAACTAACAAGGGCTGAATCACTCCCTCTACAACTAAGACTGAAAGGAAAACTTGACTTGGAAAAAGTCCTGGAAGGACACACTGTTCCCTAATAAAGTCCTGTTCCCCCATTCCCCAATAAAATCTTAAAAAAAAAAAAAAAGATAGGGTGGCTGAATGGATAAAGAAAACATGACCGTTACATACACATGCTGCCAAAAAGAGACTCACTTCAGATCAAAAGACACACACAGACTGAAAGTAAAGAGATGAAAAAAGGTATTTCATAAAAATGGAAATGTAAAAAAAAAAAACTATGGTGGCAGCCATACTTATACGAGATAAAATAGACTTTAAAACAAAGGCTGTAACAAGTGACACAAAAGGACCCAGTAATCCCACTTCTGGGTAATTATCTGTAGAAACCCAAAACACTATTTTGAGAGGACATGTGCATTCATATGTTTATTACACATTGTTTACAATGGCCAAGATGTGGAGGCAACCTGGGTGTCCGTCAATGCATAAATGGATAAAATATACTTTATCCAATGTATAAATGGATAAAGAGGAGGTGGAATATTCCATACATACAATGGAATATTGCTCGGCTGTGGACCGGAATGGATTCTTACCATCTGCTGCGGCATGGATGGACCTGGAGAGTATTGTGCTGAATAAAGTATGTCAAATAGTGAAAGACAAATGCAATGTGATTTTGCTTGTGGAATCTAAAGAACAAAACAAACAAACAAACAAACAAACAAAACAGAAACAAACTCATAGATACAGAGAACACTTTGATGGTTGCCATGTGGGAGGGAGGTTGGAATGGGTGAAAAAAAGGAAAGGATTAAGAAGTACAAATTGGTTGTTAGAAAGTAGTCATGGGGATGTAGGGTATAGCATAAGGAATATAGTCAATATAATTGTTAAAACTATGTATGGTGTCAGATGGGCACTAGATTTATTGGGGTGATAAATGGGAGGGGGTTGGGGAACATAGTGAAAAAGGAGAAGGGATTAAGAAGTACAAACTGGTAGTTGCAAAATAGTCATGGGCATGTAAAGCATAGAGTATATAGTCAATAATATAGTAATAGCTATGCATAATGCCAGGTAAGTACTAGACTATGAGGGGCATCACTTTTTTTCTTAATAGTTTTAGGTGTACAAAACAACGTAATAGACACTTACACCCCTCACAAAGTGATAACTCCCCTCCCCCAATCTACTACCTCTCTGACATCGTATATAGCTGTTACAATTCCATTGACTCTATTCCTTATGCTGTACTCCACATCCTGTGACTATATATATATATATTAAATTATAGTTGACATTCAGTATTATTCATCTTCAGATCACTTCTTAAATTATATAAATGCCTGATCACTATGCTATACACCTGGAATTAAAACAATATTGAATGTCAACTGTAATGGAAACTTGAAAAATGAGGGGGAAAGGTGAAGGGGAATAAGAGGTCCAAATTTGCAGGCATAAAACAGAAACATCCTGGAGAAACATGTAATGTACAGCATAGGTAATAGAGTCCATAACATTGTGATAGCGTTGTATGATGTCAGATGGTTGCTGGACTAACCATGCTCATCACTTCTTTAGGTTTCTAAATGTTGAATAACTATGGTGTACCCCTGAAACTAATATAATGTTTTATGGTAGCTATATTTTAATAAAAATCTTAAAAAAAACCAAAAAGAGTAAAAAAAATAATAATAAAAATAATAATGAAGCTAAATCCACAGTTAGTCGTGAAGTAGCCAGAATGGTAGCAATTGGAAATCATGATCAACTCAATAAAACACCAGTAACAAAGGAGTCCTTCACAGAAGAGTGGGAATTCCACTCTACATGCACCTTGGCAGTAAGCTGCTGAATTAGATGCTTTGTCAACTCTGATAGAACATAAATTTTAGCTTACATATAACTAATTTTAGCAACCCTTAACTTTCTTAATAGGTTACTAGTAAGGACCCTTAGTCTCATGTAAAATGAAAGTCATTTGCCCTAAGGACCAGAGAAACACCGAGCATGTTTAGGTCAGTTGCCAGCTCTTCATTGAGGTCCCTGCCATGAACCCCATTTTGAAAACCATGGTGCCCACCTAGAATATGGAAACAACTCTTCCATTTGCTGCTTGTTCCTCTTCTACTGGCCTCTCCGCCCATATCCACTAAGTTCCCCTTCCTGATTCTACGGCCTAGTCTTATCTATGTAATTTCCTCTCTCTCTCAACCCAGAGTTTGAAGTCTCCAGATTTCCAAACTGATTGTCACTCGAAACTAAAATTCTGCAAACCTTTACCCAAAGCTCCCATTCCCTACGCTTATTCTTTAATGACGGTCCTCACCAACACCCTCATCAGCCAGGCCTATTACAGTGGAAACTTCTATGGGCCACAACTCTCTGGGAAGGCAGCTGCCATCCTCTCTCCCTCTAAATCACAAGCTTCTGTGTATGTAGGGCTCTGGTTCCCAAACATGCACTACTTAAGACTAGATTGTTCTGGATTCATTCCAAAACTTTTCCATTTTGGCACAGCCGTGCAAAGGCTCATTTTTATTTCTCTAATGATGAAACATATTCTTAAAACCTGGCAATGAAGTGAAGGGTTTGTTATTTCATAAAATACAGGAGCCATGTGTTACCTTTCTGTAAAAAATACTCATCTATCATCCAAACGCTATATAATAAAAGCTGCCAAGGCAATTTTTAAAAAACTATAACACACTGCCAAATCAGAGAAGTGTAACTGCCAACCTACATTCTTTTTTATTGTTTTAGGCTGTAAGTGACCATGATACATGAGCATGCTTTTGATGCTCAGAACAGCAACCAAGCTCTTCTGCTAATTTAATTCATCCATCTACCCTTTCATTCCTCCATTCATTCTATAACTATTTATTAAGCATCTATTAAGTGCCAGCAATGTTCTGGGGACTGGAGTTCATCAGTGAACAAAAAGACAAAGTCTCCCTAAGATAGACAAAGGTAGGGTGAGTGATTGAAGGAGGAGATTTGGCCTTCAAACAAAAATCCACTCAAAGAAAAACTATGCCTTGTAATTTGTCTCTGAATCTTGTCCTGTGACTTTCAGTAAGCACTGTTTCCTCCCCTGAAAGTCTGAGGCACTGGAACCTTGGCCATGACCACTTCCCCTGCAGCTAGAAGTCATTCTTGATGCTCAGGTTATTTTCAGAACTGCATGAAACAAATAACAACACTTAAAACCCCCCAAACAATGTCCATGCAAAGACAAATAATAGTAACAATCAATATTTGTGGAGCAATTACTGCGTTTCCGATATTTAATCCTCATAATACTCCTAAGAGTTAGGTATTAGTATCATTTCCCCCATTTTACAGATGAGAGGAGACCAAGTCTTAGGGGCTATTACATTTGTTCACCACTCCAAGCCAAAGACCTAGTCCTTTGATTTGCTGAATGCCTCCTGACTGCAATGGCAAAGCCCTGAACTCTGTGCTTGGCTCCACCTCCAGAAACACCTCACCTTTACCGCTGGCTCTTGGTGCTGATATCCTTTGCCTCTTCCTGCAGCCAGGTGTCTGCCAGCTCCTTCTCTGCTGATTACAACATCAACACACAATATATATTGAATATATGGGTTGACTGTTTACTATTCTAATCAAATAGTGAATTCCACAAAGTTAATTTGGCATCTATTTAATGAGACACATAATTGTTATTGAATTGCATGCAATTAGATAAAGTTGCTCCAATAAATTCTTCTCCCCAATAATTATCTTACGTTTTCTACTCCCACTTTTTAATTTTTCTATTCCCATTTCCTGACATGGTGTGCTATTTCTTCTTTCACTTTCTCTTCTGTTTTTTCAGAATACATTCATAGGAAATAAAATATGATGAGCATAGATTGTATTTCCCAGTGGCCTAAATCCCCTGTTCCCCAGAGATGAGGTCTTTCTGGGTGTCTCCTGGCATCCACACCTACTTTTCTGATCCTCGTCTCCGCCTGGATGACCTGAAGCCTGAAGGACTCAGAGCAGCAAGAAGCAAACTTTGCCTTAAAAAGGTTACAGATGTATCATATGCTGTGAAACTCGCATAACAGTGAACTCAAACACAGGCGATGACAAAGTAGAGCTAAAAATGAACTATAGATTTCCTGCACTTGAGATCTGAGAGTCTCAGAGCAAAAAGATTAGAGGAAACTGTTCAAGAATAAGGAAAAAAAGAGAGATTTTTCCAGCTAAATATGGTGAGCCAATCAGGTTTTTAATCTTCTCTTATTCTTGAACCTTTTTTTATCTGCAGCAAATAAATGAAGAAAGTCACAAATTCACAAGGACAAAGGGACAATGAGAGGAGATAACAGTTGATGAGCCACATCAATAATTTTTGGAGGTTGGACAGCAGGTGGAAGAATGATAATTAGACTTGAGAAAGCTGCCTATGGATAGGGATATCAACAGGAATTGAGCCAACCCACCCCCCAACAGAACTCCAGCGAGACTTAGAACATGGTACTTCCAGAGAACCCTTAAGGTAGGAATGAGATGAACGACTGACATCAGTTTACAATGTACATCTGTACACTGAGCTAGTGGATCTTCCCCAGGTCCCATCTCCCTTCCCATGAATCCAGACAACTACTCCTCCTCCCCACTACATGGAGACCAAGGTCTCTGGGAAAATGGAGAACCCAGATATGGTAGAGCTCACGGGTAATGAGGAGAGCTGAAAACAGAGGAGCTGATTGAGAGAAAGACCCCCAGCCTCTTCCCTTTTTCTGCTTCCAGAATGCCAGCACCCATCAGATACAACCAGGCAGAAAATAGCTGACTTCTTTTCAAGAGAAAATAAATCAGAGGGGGGATAAAAACTATAATGTTAATGTTGGGATTTTCACAATGAAAAGCTTGCTTACCATCTAATTACCACGTAGCAAAGCTCACTAGTACAAGTTGGCAAAAACTGCCCATCAATCCAGGGCCTCCTAGCAGTTTTTTAGGGACCCACTATTAAATGTTAATAGAGAGCCAGAGATTTCTAGGTATTTGAATAAGTACTCCAGCAAAAACACACAAAAATAGAGCAACAAACCAATTGAAAAAAGGACCTCAGTTGAAAGAAATACAGCAAGTAGAAGAAAACTTCAGTGAAACCATAATTAATATCCTCAAAGAGATGAGACAAGACATTGT
This sequence comes from Rhinolophus ferrumequinum, assembly GCF_004115265.2. Classification (NCBI taxonomy): domain Eukaryota; kingdom Metazoa; phylum Chordata; class Mammalia; order Chiroptera; family Rhinolophidae; genus Rhinolophus; species Rhinolophus ferrumequinum. The sequence continues at coordinate 84,728,232 of NC_046286.1, read as the reverse complement.
ATCCATGAAACAGGAACAGAATGCTATCTTTTAAGAAAAGAATAAGAAATTAAAATATGAAAATAGAATTTTCATTATTAATTTTAAATAATAAAGCAAAGTAAATCTCTTAAAAGAACAAAAAGACATTAAAAATAGGAGGGAAAAAATTAGAAAATTAGAATATCAATTCAAACAACATCTAACTAAAAAGAGTTCCAGAAAGTAAACAAAAACAGAGGAAATGGGGGGAAAGAAATTATGAAATAAATAACAAAGGAAAACATCCCAAAACTAAAAAAATGTAAGTTTCCAGATAGAGTCAGTCCAATGCTCAAAATAAAAGGTTAAAAAAGTTATACATACCAAGGTACAACACAGAAAAACTTTAGAACACTAGGGATAAAAAGATCCTAAAAGTTTCCATAATAAAGAAATTCACATAAAAATAAGGAATTAGTAGGCCACCTGACTTCTCAACAACAGCACTGGAAGTTAGTTGATAAACTACTTTTTCCACCTCAGAGCTCCACTTTTATTCATTCCTCTCTCTTTCTTTCCCTCTTTCTCCCTCCCTCCCTCCTTTTTTCCCTTCCTCCCTCTTCCTCCAAGAAGCCATGTGACTCCAAGAATTGTTGCCAGCTATTATTTGACCAGGAGGAAAGCCAGACTTAGAATGAAATCAATGAAACTAATTATCACAGAAGGCAAAATGGATAAACAGGAAACTACCAGGATCGTGGTGACATCAGTGATTTGCTTCATCAAACCATCCCTGAAGCCCGAGTTGCTCTTTGGCCATTTAGGACCTACCCTCAGAAAGCACTAGCATCACTTCCACTGTATTGGATTTGCTAAATCAGTCACAAGCCTGCCCAGGTTGGAGCAAAGGGAATGTAGAAATACCATGGACCTTGAGAAATGAAGTTAGTGAGTAGTAAACTCTAAGGCTCAAATGTAGTCTTTCCTGAAGCAGAATGTGTGATGATTATACCACCAGTCATTCCTAACCTGTGGGAAGAGCACCTCTAAGGAACCACAGTTATTTCAAGGAGTCCAGGAAACCATATGCATACCAAGCATTTTCTGTGGATAAATCATGTGCCTTGTGTACATAAATATATATTCTGCTCTTATGATTAATAACATGCAAACTCATTTAAAATCTTTGCTGAAGTCACAGTCGCTTTTTATATTCTGTATTTGTTGTATTCAGTATGTTGTATTATGTATTTTCTTAATCGTGGACACCAAAATCACAACTAACATGTGGAGGGAATTTTTTTATGCTTAAAGGGGGATTTTTTTAAATGTATATTCCCCAAATTGGAAGTTATTGTCTTCATAGTCTACCATAAGTCACAGAGAATCTCTGAGGCATGTCTTACTAGAAAACATTCAGACTGCCTTCCAGATCCGCCGTAGCTCAGCTCACAGACCGGCACAACGGCTCTAAGCTATACGAGTATGTCTTCCCCTCCTCCACTCGCATCCATAACTGATTGGACCCGGGGAGGGCAGATCACCGAAGTCAATCCTTAAGCTGGCCAATGACCCACGGACATTGTCAACTACGGACAAATTGAGCTGCTCAGACTCTTTATGTTAAGCATTTTCATTCAGACAGACAGCATGGGACAGCTAGTAGCAAGAAGCGACACTAATAAATCAAAGTAATAAGGGAATAAACGAAAGCTGAAGTAGAAGCTGTGAATTATAAAAAAGATGAAGGATGAGGAAGTTCATCAAAAGCAAGAGAAGCCAATAGAAAGAGCTGGATCCATGAAAACAACTGAGTGGTGTGAACGGGAGACTCTAATGCAGGGAGGCGTGGTTCTTCCCCAGGGCTACCCATCCTAACCAGCCTGGATGCTTCCTCAGGGAAATGCTTGGGCCCCATCTGGATCTACTCAATCAGAATCTCTGGAGCTTTTAGATGTGGAAAAAGCTGCAAAAGCCATTCTGATGCTCTCTGGTTAGGTCCTCTCATCTCCAGAAGCCCCACCATGGCACATTTCCCATCTTGGATTACAGTGAGTTCGTTATCTTATCTTCCTAATTGCCATGTATACATGATGGCACTTAATTCTGGTTCCCTAGCTAAGTGAGTCTCCTTTTCTTCTAACCAAAAGTGTGTTCACTAAAAGAAGAACTACAGAAAAAGAAAATTTTTTAACAGAACTTTTTGTTGAGGCCACTAGAGATAAATCAAAACTACAACATGGGTTTTCATGTGGAATCGTCTTCTAGGAAAATATGATCATTTCTGATTTCTCATCAGAAAAACTTCTGAGGAGCATGTTTTCTTTAAAGAGTTATTTATATCTTTTGTTTAGGAAGAGGAAACACCAAGATTATTTGACCATAAATAACTTAAATGTACATGCCTTTCTCTTGAATTTTTCTAGATATATGAGGCTATAAATTAATGAGTCCATACCATATGCCACTCAGAAAAAGCAGGCTTGTTCCTTGGCTAGCACATATGTTTGTATTTTGTCCATCAGTCCATAGGCATTTTTCTCCTTATTGTCTGGAACCATAGGAAGCATCTCAGACACCAGAAAAGTCTGGGTAAATGTTAGTGTCAATTAAGACAAATTCCTAAAATCAACATTTCCATAACTTACTTTTAAATTGTGCCTCCAGGACACAAAGGATTTCCAATGGTGGGAACTTAACGAAATTTGAATGCCAAAGTAGTAATTATAATCAATTCTCCCGTTAACAGTCATTCACTGTGGAGATAAGCTATAATTATAGACTGTTTTATATAATTTCAATATACAAAATAGCACTGTTAGGAACTTACAAATTAAAGTTACTTCATAATTAGTGTTACTTATCAAATTATTTCGTATGTTTTTTTTTACAGTTCTTTATAATTCACCATTATTAAGACATACACTTAGAATCGTTTCTTCTGTCTTAAGGGTTCAAAATAATGCCCCAAGCCTTCTCTACCAGCCTCAGCTCTCAATACTCTTTTTTTCCTTTGTTACTTACCTTTCTCTACCTTTGTAGGCAATAAGGACTTGACCAGTAAAGTCCTTCCCAATCATTCTGCTGCTTGAAGACAAACTTCCCTTCATCCCAGTTCTCCTCGTGAATAATTCATTTGTGCACCTACATCATGTACCCAAAGCTTCTCCTATATTTCATATATATTGTATAATTTGTTTTTCTTTGACGACTGGAATCAAACTTTATTTATTCTTATTTTATCCTGCTTTACCACTCCGTAATGCCTACCACAGTGACTTACCAAAAGTAGTTGCTGTACATTTTCATTTCGTGAAGAAATGCTTATGTACACTGTTCATAATGTTTGACTCCCCACCCCACCTGTAGCCAATGGCACTCATTACTGAGATGATTAACTGGAATACAGTTTATAGCCAAAAAAAGATTATTTTCACCGTGACGCTGGCTCAAAAGAAATCAAATTTATGATTTTGAATTTTTAAGACCATCAGCCAAATAAAACTATCCATAGATAAAGTCATTACAAAGGAATCTCGAATCTAAAGGAAAGTACATAAAACTGTATCATGGATGTCAGTGGTAGATAGCAGTGCCATTCTGCCAATTTTCTCAAAATAATCATATGGATTTACATTTTCTGGAAGATATTTACCAAAGTCTAAATCATTATGGTTTGAAACTTTGAAACTTCATTTAATACCTAGAAGACACTAAACAATGTGACAAACTGAGTAACTATTTCAACTTACTTCTTTAGGTCCTTTAAGGAAGTCTCTGATTACATGAGGTTGGCCTCGTCTCAAAAAAGTTCTGTCAGACGTGAGTTTCCCAGATTGCTTTCCTCTAAAGGTTGCTTTGATTTCTCAGCCTAGGCTTTATAAAACCTGTAGATTATGTCATTTGTGTTTTCTAAGTGCCTGATCATTAAAATTTCAACTTAATGATAATAACAAAGGCAGAATTATGATTATATATAAACATCAAAATTGAGATGAAAATCAGTCTTGAACCTTAATTCTCAAGTCTCTGCCTACAATTCTGAACCTTCACTTGAGTTCCCGAACCAAATCCTCACCTGCTTACTACCCATTTTCACTCTACCCACCTGAAATTCACTGTACCCACATGAAACTCTCCCTAAAACCAGCCCTCCTGCTTCATCCAATTTCCTGGTCTCTTTTAACACATTAGTATCTGTCACTGAGCCTACGTAGGGTGGTGGCCTTTGACCATTCCTTCTCATTTATCTTTTATGTTCTGCCACATGGTTTCATGGATTTGCTTCAAAAGGTCTCTTGTATCTAGAGTGAACTTACATTGTTGCCATATACCCAGCATCCTTTCCTTCGGGGAAACCTCCCTCCCCTATTTGAGATGAAGCTGTGAAACATAGCATCCCATTCCATCCTCACTCAGAAACAAGCACATGACCTAGGCCTGTTAATTCACTGTGTCTCATCCCCGTTAAATGTCATTGGTCAAAGGGGTAGGTTTATGCAGCAAGTTAGGGCAATCAGAATTCCTTTCTTAGAACTCATAATTAGATATGATGAATTATCTTTCCAGTACGGTTGCTAATCTAAGAGCATGTGATTTTGCAACTACCAGTAGGCATCTTCCTGGCTATTTGCAGAAAGCGTATTTAGAGTAGAAAGAGAAGGAGACAATATGGGAAGGCAAAGAGTTTTGACATCATTTGGGTCCCTGGAGCCTGCCATGCCTGAAGTCCATCCCACTCTGGATTTGCCAGTTAAATGAGTCAAATTTCAAAATCCTGACTCACCCACTTTCTAAGTAGGTGAATTTGGACAGGTTACTTAACTTTTCCGTATCTCTTACCCCACTTACAAAATGGGAGATAACATCAATATCTACCTCACAGGGTTATACGAGGATTAGCATAGTAAATGCTCAACAAATGCTAATGATGACTATGAAGCGCCAGTGAATTCTGTTGTTTAATCTAGTTTGAATTGAGGTCCTGTCACAATAGAAAGTGTATTGATGCCAGATTTTCAATTTCCTTCAAAATGTGTTTGAAGCCCACCCTTCCTCTGCCTTTCCATTATCACCATCTCCATGAGATTCTTGGGCAATGTTTTTGCTGGCTTGTCTGACTGCATCTTTACTCTCTACAGTTCACCCTAGTTACCAGTGCCAGAGTGACCTGCACTAAACACGCTTTTCATCGTGGAATTTTCCAGCTCCAATTTCTGTTCAGAGGCTTTTCCCTGGCTTCCCAGGTTCCACCTTAATTATCCAATCTGAATCACCCTAACATTCCGGTCAACCTGACATCCTCCTACCTTTCAAAAAATCATGCCTTGGTAATACACATCCCTCTGTCTTACCTTGAGTCATCACCCTCACCCATCCCATTTTTTCCCTGCAGTTTATCAGCTCCAATCATGCAAATTCTGCCTCTTCCACAATACATTTTCCAACCGTCATGGCTTTCAGTGATTTTAACCCTCCTTGAGATTCTATATCATTTTCAATCCTGTACTACAGGCTGCAACATGCAATTATAAACAATCCTTTATTGTGTCAGGTGGGTATAACTAATTCAATTAGGAAGTGAAGTTTTTAGGTTACTTTTTTTGGCATGTCCCCTACCTCGATGATAAGCACACAATAGGTATCAAAATCAGTATTTTTTTCAGAGGGCCCAATCATAACACTAACCATGCCCACTTTTTAATTTTGAAATGATTCTGTAGCTTTAAGAGAATTTTTCTTCAAATTAAGATAACTTTTACTATTCACCTAATCTTGATGCAAAAACTTGATTCTGAGAAGCATATAAATCTTAAATGACAAAATAAGGAAATAAGGCAGTTTTAAGATAGTTACATGTTTTTATTACATAAACATTAATCTATTCCTTGTGGGAGCTGGTTTTTCTCTGCTTTTTGTTTCACAGAATGTCAAATATCTATAGGAATTGTCTAAGAATGATTTATGAAACATTCTCACATGCCCACCAAAAAAGCCTTGATGCCTATATTTTCCAAACAGATTCCTGAGAAAAATAATAAGTTTTTGTTGATTTTACAGCACGATACAAAAATTTTCTTTCAAGATATAAAAAAGGAGACTTCTAAAATGAGTCTCCTTTTGCTTACAAATTTCTATAAAAATACATTAAGTATGCTCATATATTTGTCCTTTTACTTGAAAATATTCCAGTTTACCAGAAACAAAAAATAACAATACACAATGATACGCAAACCACATTAATCTTGTAGCAATATAATGTCAACATCATCATGAACACCTTGCAAAAGTAGCTCTCCTGGGTACGTAACAATCTTCCTCCGTTTTGCAGCTTTGAGAGTCCCTACCAATGCTTCAAAGAGGTTGGCACATTTGTCATCTCGGAAGAGGACCCCAAATTTCACACTTAACTTCCCATCAGCATCTAATTTGAGAAAATACAATGTTAGCCAATGCAAAGTGTTTCTTGCCCCCATGCATGGAAGCGTTGCATAACATTTAATACATATTTAACTGTAGTTTAACCAAAATTACAATTTAACATTTAAACATCATAAATTCAATGTAACCTCTTGTCGGATCTATAAAGTAATGAGAAAAAACAAACTCATGTGTTGTACACCTGATGGCCTTAGTATCATCTGGACGAAGACTGGAAGAGAACCAAGAAACATTAACAAAAGGTGAGTATGTTACAGCCTTACTATTGTGGACCAACACCTCTCATTCTCCATTTCCATTTTTTCAATGATCATGTTAGTTGTTGAATCAGCAAAAATAACAAATACAAGAGAAACCTCGGGTCTGGAGCAGTAGTTCTCTAAGTGTGTTCTGAAGCACTCAGAACCCCCAGGTCAGTTTCCTCGTCTGTAAAATGGGGATCTTCATACTTCCTTCACAGTGCTGTTGAGTGACAGTTCTGCAGCACACAGCACAATGCCCAGCACAAACTGAGCACTCGCAATAATCATTGGCTCAATCGTGAGTGAGAGAAATGGAGGAGTGTGCCAAACCATAGTTACAGGGAAAGCAAGCAAGCGTCCAGGTAATAGGAACTAGAGTGACTCACCTCAAGTAAACTATCTAAGATGAGAAGAAACAGGAAATAAGTTTGTAAAGGAAAACAGGGAACCTAATCATGTTTGGCCTTGAAAACAAAGATGTTCCTCTTTGATCTTTTCAACTTCTAGCATGACCCTCTATGCAACAAGAATCTTTCACTGATTACAGAAATAAATGGAGCTGCTGGGTAACTTTGGGCAAGTCTTTCAAGCTCTCTGAGCTACAGTTACCTCATCCAAAAGATGAGGGTAAAAATAGCCCTCACAGGGTTGTTACAAGGATTAAAAGATAGAATATACGTAAAACCTTTTAGAGAGTGCCTGGCATATGGCAAATTCAGGTTAACTTTTTTAAAGGCACCAAAGGCAGAAAGCAGGGTGTAATCTTGGAGTCCTCCCGCCCACTCACGCCTCAACCTCGCAAGTGATTCCACTTTCTTTGTATCGTCTGTTGCTTCTCCTCTCCATGGACAATTAATTTTTTGATTCAGGCCCAAATTAATCCTCGTGTGGGTAACTGCAAGACTCCTTACCAGCCTCCCTTTCTTCCTTTGTGCCCCCCAATACATCCTCCATATTGATGGAAAAAAATGTGGAAGAAACGTTAAGATACAAATCTGATTGATAATCTTCTACTTTATTCTTTCACTGGCTCCCTGGCATTAAAGTGAAGTCCATGGCCTCACGATAAGACTCTTTGTCTTCTGGCCCTTGCACTCATCTCTCACCTGATTTCCTGCTATACTGTCCCATGCACCTTTTGATCCAGTTAAAATGAATGACTTGCTGTTACCCAAGAGGACATGAAAGATCCTGCCTTGGTAATTTTACCCATGTCGACCCATCTGCCCAGCATCTCAGACCCCTTTCCCTAGCTAAGTTCTTTTTCTTCAAGAAAGGACTAAAATGTCACCTTTTCTGAGAAGTCCTCTGTGATTCCCTCAGTTAATAGCTCGTCTTATGAATTCAAATATATAGTCGTCAAAGCAGGTACCATCAATTATAATAATAATAATGAACATTTATTGAATACTTGCTATGTTGCTAAAACTGTTCAATGCATTTTACAGTCATTAAAATGCAGTTAGTCTTCATTTCATCAAAGATAAGATACATTTCATTTCATGAAGAACTATCATTATATGTTCCAATTAAACTGCCAATTTAACTACAACACACCATACATTAGAAGATACATCCTTAGTTTAGAGATTTCAAAGTGTGGAAAAAAGGATCTTTGAATCATTGAAATAGAGTATTATTATTATACAAATAAGGAAACCTAGGCACAGAAAAGTTCAGGAATGTACCCAAGGTTACACAGCAATTATGTAGCGGAGCTCGGATTCATTCTGAGAGTCTGACTCCGGACTTCCGAAAACAAACCTTAAGCTCTTAACCACTTCCCAGTTTGTTTGCCTGTCTCTCTCCCCTCCTTAAAGAGACCCACAAGGGCTAAGATAGAATTTTATTTATTTTCGTATCTCCAGCACTTAAGCACAAAGGTAGCACTCAAGAAATAGTTGTTAAATTGGAATAATTTATATCTTCAAATAATCTTGACTCATTTTTTTCTACTGAATGAAAAATGAGAAAAGGATTTTATTTTAAAAGAAACAGATAAAGCAAAATTTGTCAATTTCCACCTTCAGCTAATATATCATATTTAGATTAGTCTAAATATCGTAATTTAGATTCATCAAAATTATTCCAGACACAACTTAAGTAATTAACCCTAACATGTCAGTAGACCACGTATCTCCACAGATGCTTTCCAATTCATCAGTCATCTATTACCAGGGCCAGGTAGGTCAAGGAGGCTACAATATTCAGAATATTTTCATCCTTAAAGAAATGATAATGACTTTGGTGTCTTCGACCGTGTATCCCCGAAAATAAGACCGAGCCAGACAATCGGCTCTACTGCGTCTTTTGGAGCAAAAATTAATATAAGACCTGGTTTTATATTATATAAGACCCAGTTTTATTGTAACACCCGATATCGTATTGTATTGTATTGTATTGTATTGTATCGTATCGTATTGTATCGTATCGTATCGTATTATACCCAGTCTTATATTATAGTAAAGTAAGACCGGGTATAATATAAGACCGGGTATTATATTAGTTTTTGCTAATCAGCATTAGAGCTGATTGTCCTGCTAAGTCTTATTTCCGGGGAAACACGGTCGTTTGTACAGCTGCTAATTTTGAAGTGCAGATGCAGTTTACCCTAGTAGAACACTAACATTTTTAAATGCAATGAATCCGACCAATAAACAACACTAAGCTGACATGAAGAACATTCTAGGAAAGAAAAGAATCCTATAAATCTTTGGAAATACATCTTTAATACCTTTAACAAGCCAAACAATAGCACTACCCCCAGGGGTAATATGACCTCACAGAGCTCAGGAGAAATTGGGAATATAGAAATGAGGACACAGGTAAGGGCATCACCATGGGAAAAAGACTTAACCAACTTCCCTCAAGTGGGAGGGAGAAAAATTGGGTTAGGAAAGATTGTACATTTGCTTCATTGGGGAACTAAATAAATGACACCCTCCACTGTCTCCTCAGTGTTCTCCAGAAACATCCCAAATGCAGCTCAACCATTTCCTCCTAAAGGGACCTGCCCTAGACTTCAAAGTCTTACCCGAGAGTCAAGGCTTCCCTGAGTGCCCTACAGCTTTCAAGAATCTGTTTCTCTGGGACCCTTCTGAACTGAATGTCAGCACTTCACCGGTGAGCACACCATTGTTTGCTGATAATTGCCTCATGAGTTTTTAATCTATTTTTCTCAAGTAGTGAGATCCTTGAGACAGAGGAGCACACTTTATGTCACTTGTACTTACACAGTGCGTGGCATATGAATTCCCAACAAATAGCAACTGACCATATGATGAAACTCAGTTGTTGAGTTTTATATGCCTAGTTTATCTTTTCTCGGTATATTTCCGTGATGATGTCTCAGGTTTGATGTAGAAATAAAGTGAGTAGAGAAGACCAAAAAGGGCAGGCATAGGAAAAATGATGACCCTCCACATATATCCATGCCCTAATCCCCAGAACCATGGATATGTTACCTTATAGGGCCAAAGGGACTTTGTTGGTGTGATTAAATTAAGGACCCTGAAATGGGGAGATTATCCTGGACTATCTGGGTGAGCTCTATGTAATCACAAGTCCTTCAGAATGGAAGCAGGAGGCAGAAGACGAGGTCACAGTGATGCAGTGTGAGGACTCAACCAGCTGTTGCCAGCTTTGATGATGGAGAAAGGGGGCCATGAGCCAAGAATACATAGAAAAAGACTAGGAAACAGATTCTCTCGAGCCTCCAGAAAGGAATGCACCCTGCAAACACCTGGGTTTTGGCCCAGGGAGACCCTTATCAGACTCCGCTTTGGTCTGAATGTTTGTGTCCCCCCAAAACCTCATACATATGTTGAAATCCTAACCGCCAAAGGTATGATATTATCAAGTGAAGCCCTTGGGAGGTGCTAAAGTCATTTGGGTATAAGAATGTAAAGTCATGAATCAGGGATCAATGCCTTATAAAAAGAGGGTGCAAAGAGATCCCCAGCCTCTTCCACCACGTGAGGATACAAGAGGAAGTCTGCAATCTGGAAGAGGACTGAACCCTACGATGTTGGCACCCTGATTTTGGACTCCCAGCCTCCAGAACTGTGAGCAATAAACACCTGCTGTTTAAAGGCCATCCAGTCTGTGGTATGTTATTATAGCAGCCCAAATGAACTAAGACAGACTCCTAACCTACATTATTGTTAAGATATTAAATGTGTTGTTTTACATCACTAAGTGTGTGGTAATATTACAGCAGCAACAGAAAACTAATACTGAGAACATTTGATACTAATGGCTTAATGGGGTTTTCAAAGTATGTCTAGTTATTTCAAATGATTTGTGATTCATAAGCAGACAGAGCCATAAGAAGAATCAGCTATAATGACAAAACAACTCGAGGTAATTCAAAGCCACTTTGCACTGATATGATGTAATTTCATAACTTTGAGTTCCATTATCCTAGTTGTTGCTGAATATGTCTGTTGGTCTTACAATTTTCAAAAGGCTCCCCAAATCTTGCATGTCTTCTCTGAGATGTACAAATACCCAAAGCTAAAAGCACAATAGTTACTTTCATTACAACTTAGGAAACGGATACTAATACTACCAATGCTACATGTCACTAATTTCATGGGAGCTGCTCATGTGCTGCTGAAGAAAAAGCTGATTTAAAAAAAAATTTTAAAAAACCTAAAGGATGGTTTAGTTATATGTATATCAATACTTGATTACATAAAACTCAAGAATTTGGAGAAAGTAGAGACAATTGAGTATAATTTCAATCTCAGTCCTTAGTCATTTGGAAGTTTATAAAAATGCTGGCAAGATACAGCAGAAAAATGAATTTTAATGGAATGACAAAAATTTGAACAAGATTCAATTACCAGATTTCAATGCAACCAGATTCAAGGGGCACAGCGGTTTTCTTTCCATTCAAAGGATTATGAAATGGCTGCACCATGCTTTGCACCAGAACCACAATACTTCAATAGCTTTCCATCTCCAGATATCTATCACTGCATGTGGAAGGCACTTGTGACCTGGGATGAGGGTAGAGCTTCCATACCTGTGTCTTCAAGCCCTGGTGAGCCCTTCACAGGCTTCTACAGAAAAGTTGGTCCTACTTGCTCTGATGTAAACTCAATAGAAATACTGTACCTGCGTCATAAAACTTACTTTTGGAACCCAGACGATGAATTTCCTCCACTAGAAGGTTAACTTCATGATCCACATTCATTGCTGCCTGACAGAAAAAAAAAAATAAGTTTGTTTTATTACCATTTCTACATTCCATTAAGCATATCTTGACAAATCCAAGGGTCCTTTCTATACTTGTGTAGCATTTGTCACTATTAACTTACCATGCCTCCCTTCCTAAAAATACTTGTGTGATATACATGGCACTAGAGTCCCTCCATTTTCCCTCCATCTTTAAAACTTCCTGTCTGAGCTGACTTCACTTGTATTCTACACATCTGTTGGGAAGAATTTAGCCATTTTCCTTGTACCCACTATCAATGTTGAGCCCATCGTCTTCATGGTGCTCTGCTTGCCACCTAAGGGGTACAGGACCTGTCCCCAGGGAACTCACCCTCCAGAAGCAGAGAAAGGCCAGGAATGCATAGCAATGTGACAGCACTCTTTGAATGATGGGTCCAAGGCACAAAGGAGAAAGCCACAGAAGGCTTCGTGGAGGTCACTGGAGAGGAGCAGACCAAGTAGACAGTTGGGAAAGGGTGTTCTATGCACGGGGAAGGGCATATGCAAAAGCACAGAAGCAAAGGAGAAAAAGTAGGCCCTACGTTAGGAGCTGGAGGTACCAAGATAAAAAGACATACTCCCTCCCCTCTGGGAGCCTACAGTCTAGTAGGGAAGGCAGATAATACAAGGCAATTTTAGTAACATCAGATCAGTGCAATGATGACTTCCGGGTCACACAAAGGGACATGTCCTTCCCTGGACAGTGTCCAGTACAACCTGACTGTAGTGGACAGCTTTCGGGGAAGACCATTCACCTTCAGATAAGGAGGAATCCAGGACTGACAGGAGCTGCGAAGCTTACCTTAGGTCACCGTTCCAGCCTCCGCCATTCTACTCGCTTGAACTGTAGGCTGCAGCTATGTGGAGCTTCCGTTTATGCCTTAAATGTCCCTCAATCTTGCATCTTTACACATACTACTTCTTCAACCGAGACTATGACTATTAGTCTTTCTTGGGACTAACTCCCACACATGCAATCCCAGCTTAGATATAACTTCTTCCAGAAAGCCTTCCATGAAACCTGGAATGTAAGAGCTCCCCCGCTATGTGTTCCCATGGCATTGTCCATCCGCCATCTTCATGTCATTTGATTGGAAATGACCAGCTTCTCAGCTTTCACCACTAGCTGGTAAGCATCTCTAGGCAGGGATCTGACAATAATGCTCTCTGATGGATCATGTCTGGCACCAAAAGGACAGGTTCAATAAATATTGGTTTCACAGACTGACAGAAGGAGCAAAAGGCACAAAAGGGGATGGAACTTTACCTATGGGAGTTGTTGCCGTAGAGCTGCGGGCTTACGCGGGGAACAGAGGGGTACTCACGGAGGAAGAGTGCTCAAAGACAGAAAAAGGAAGGTAAACGGCCCGGAAAACACCTACAGAAATGAGAGAAATCTCAGCAAGAAATGGAAAAGAGCAGGTAGAGGTGGAGGGGAGAGCCGTGACTGAGTTGGGTAGAAGTAAGGAAGAAGAGTTTCGGTAAGAAGGCAGTAATTTACAGTGAAAATGACAACATGAGAGTCAGGAAGTATGAGCAACTGGGCAGAATACGCATCAACTCAGTCTGTTTTCAAATCTTAAATTCTCCAAATCAAATCAGGGTCTAAAAGAGTGGGGATGTCTATGATTTACTTTGGGGTGACAATTTGGAAGAAACAACTTTATCCAGACAGATTATAACTAATTCCTGGTAGCTTTTAAAAACACGAATGGAATCCGTTTAAATTATACTGATTGGGACCCCAGATTTTCCATCAGCTAACAATTAAAAGCACCATCTGTCATGTGCTACATTATACGCATATGTGTGATTATAGTTTAAGCTTCTATTGCAATAAATGCAACATCTTATGTTCATGCATCTACACAAAACTCTATCAAAAATTATAGCATCCAAATATTAGGAACTTTGTGTTACTAAATGTTATCTATAACATTATATTCAATTCAAGATATAGTTTGAGATACTCAAAAGCGAAAACTTACCCAGAGGATACAACTGAAAGATGTACCATGAAAATAATGGTAGGAAAAAAACCCTACAAATGTTGGTGTGGTGGACAGCTGTCATTTTTACGTGCCCAGAATCCATTCGCCATCTGGTACCAGCAATCTAATTTTGGTTTGGATTAAGTCTTCCTTCCTTGCTCTAAAGCCATGTATCTTGGGTAGTCTCAGCCTAAACTCCAGGAGTGGCTCAGAGCCACAATAATTGATTTGAGGCATAGGCAGGTGATCCCATCCTGAACAATGAGGTTCAGCCCAAGGATTTTGCCAGACCTATTCGTAAAATGACACTGTCCGACTGGATTCTAAGATGTAAGTTTACAGCCTCTGGTATAATTGGCTACCATGTGGCAAGAATTTGTCAGGAATAAAGGTGGTACAAAGAAAAGTCCAACCACACAACAGTGATGGAACCTGTACACGATCCTGGATTTTTCAGTTACGTGGACCAATCAGTCTTTCCTGGTTTTGCTTGTGCCATTTGAACGAGTTTCTGTCACTTGCATTCTAAATACTTAAACCAAAAAGCCTAGAGCAGACCTGCCACTATATATATATAATATATATTTTATACATTTTTTTTTAATTAAAGCTCCTTTTATGTACTTATGTGAATATTCTTGTTTTGTGTTGCTCTATTGGGTAGGAGGATTGAAGTAATAGAAAGGCAGATTTGGGAGCCATATAAGAAAAAAAATTCCCAAACAATGAATAAAACCTGCACCCTATTACTAGAAGCTTTAATGCAGAAGTACTATGGACCTATGAGGGTTGATGAGGAAATCAGCCCACAGTGGACGTCTGGAGACTGAAACGTCCAAGCGGATTATGGTCCTCTCTAATTCTCAGATTCTATGATTTCCTTCCAGTCTGAAAATTGCTCTTTAACACCGTTCTCCACTCCTTCCACCCACCACCAGCTGCACACTTCAGACATAGCTCTCCATGAAAAATGAGACTCAAAGAGGAAATCCCACTCTTAAGTATAGTGTGAATACCTACATCCTATTAAACAGATGTATGCTCATCCAATTTTAAGGCAACCAGCATTTCTTTATAATTAATTACACACGAGGCTCCTTATCTATGTTAATTCATGTAATCCTAAGAGCTTTGCGAAGTATTTATTATTTATCCCCATTTTATGAATGATGAAACTGGCTCGAGGGACTCCCCACAATTAAATGCTATTTCTACCACAGGGTGGTCCTCCACCCTCTCCTCCTCCTTTTACTTTTGCCTTGCTGGTTATTATGCAAAGTGCACTAAATAGTGAGTTGTATCTGTATGAAATATCACATGCTGAGTACTTACTAAGGCAGAACACTTACAGAGCAAGAAAGGCTCTCTGCCCAGACCCCTCCAAATAGGAAAATAACAGGCTTAGGAACTATTGCTAGCATACATAATTTGACATGATTTACTTATTTATTCTATTATTTAGTGGGAGTAAGGGGGGAAAATACTTCAGTTACACAATCCTTGGAAGGCCCATGACATTTTATTAGTACACAAGCCTGGGACTGGAGTAAGCAGCAAGATCAAAAATAATGAGAGGCCATAAGCCGGGCAAGTCTAAGTGGAAGAAAGAGCTCATTGGTCAATGGGGGTGGGGGTGGGGGTATCAAGGGAAGGCGATGGCAGATGCTAGGGGAGCCCTCTAATTGTGACAGAATCTAATGAGGCATTGTGCGTGGGAATCACAAAGAAAGCCAAATGTCAGAGGATTGGGCATATGCTGAAATACTCCACCACCAATATACACTTAAGAATCTATTTAAAGACCCTGTTATAGTTTTTTCCCCCCTTCTTTTTTTAAGGTTGGAGACAATACATGGATATTTTCTAATGTTCAAGGAATAAAGCCTACCGGAGTGGGGGCGTCTGGCAATCAGGAGCCAACCGTACATACCAGGGCTGGCCACTTTTCCAGCCCACTTAAGCAATCCAAGACTTGCAGCTGGTGCGGGTCAAAGGCTGCCTGGGTTCCTTCCTGACAGCTTGCAGGCGCGCACACTCCATATTTGGTCATGCCTGCTCCAAGTTTGGGAGCTGGCCCCTAAGGGGTCCCAAGACCCTGTCCGCTGCAGGCAACCACTCGATCACCACCGGCACCGGTGCAGAGCTACGGTGCTCCGGGCTCGGCCGCCTGCCCCGGGGTAGCACGGCGGGCTCCGGAGCAGCCCCCCTGCGAAGGGCCGCGTCCCGGAAGCCTTTGTCTCCGCAACTCCCGCGCCAGCGCTGCCAGCTCACGCTCCCGGTGCCGGGTGCGCCCCAGCGTGTAGCGAGCGAGCGCCCAAAGTGGGCAAGGAAAATGGACCTGGCTCCGGCTCCACAAGCCCTGCGTGGCTCCTCACTACCCCCTACCCCACAAACGACCGGGAAAGCACAGAGCCGCACCCATCGCCCGCGCCGCAGACAGAGTCCCCCGCCAGGAGGCACCAAATTCCTCCGGGGACCCTCTCCCCGCACACCGGCCCTTCCCCGCCCAGCTCTGCATAACTGTCTTCGGACCCCACCAAATGCAAAGCTGACTCGTTGCACCGCGGTAAAAATCGGTGCACCGCGGCTGACCTCCCTGTCCGCCCCGGCCCGCACAGCATCACGTGAGCAGAGTGCGGAAGTCTGTGGGAGCGGTAGGGGCGCGTGGCGCTCCCACCCGGCGCCCCCGCACGGTCTCAGCCCAGTTCTAGTTGTCACCTCCACACGCCTCAGTCCCCTCTCCCGTCCCGGCTTTCCACCCGCAGTCCACGATTCCCCCTGTTCCTGGCCTCCACTGGATACACGGGTCCATTCCTTATACCTGGTCACATCTTCCCAGGGGACTCACTCACCTCTCCGCCTCCTTTTCTTTTCCAATGAAAAACTGGTGCAGCGTCGGCCGGACCAGGTTATCTTCAGCGCACCAGGGAGGAAGAGGCTGAGAAAGGAAGTGACTGAGGCAACGAGAAAGGCTGGTGTGCAGGAGGAGGAGCGGGGCGGGGGTGGGGGTAAGAGTTTAAGCGCTCAGGAAAGGGGCCGCCCACACTCCGGGGACAAGCCTATGAGAAGCAAACTCCGGAGAGGAGACGCTGGAGAAGGGGGCAGACTCCAGACAGGTGGCAGGCTGCCTGAGACTTCTAGGAAAATGGACCCACGGCTTTGATTACTGTCTTCTTTCCGCCGTGCTAGTCAGAGCCAGTGGTCCCCAACACCCTGCATCCGATCCTTGACGTGACTTCCTGCCAAGATCCGCTCTATTAACATAAGAAATAAAGCACCCTCAAAGTGCTGAACGTTGAGGTCTCCTTAGAGGAATGTGACATTGGTTCTGTGTGCCTGGAGAGCAGGGGCCTCCAGAAAACTGCATGACAGCAGGATAGTCTGATTTGCAAAACAAAACTCATCTTGAAAACCAATTTTATTTACTGCAAGGAAATTTCACTTAAACAAAGGTGTAAGGGTGAAATTCGATAAACCAATAGTAATTAGACTTAGCTAGTTTGCAGTTTGACTCACCTCATAACTAGCTAGCCACTTGTAGTTAAATTTAGCTAGTTTGCAGTTAGAGCCATCCTGATATTCAGCTGTTTTCTCTTTGTTTCTCCCCTCATTGATTAGCTTAAAAACTCTGTTTTGTCCCCTTTCTCAAGGCTCATATACCTTGTTAATTCATTTAAGCAGCAGAATCCTAACCTGGAAAGAGCAATTTCTTCATTCTCAGGCTACCAGACACCGGAATCCAATTTGCAAACCCCTTGCAGTTTTCACTGGTGACACTAGTGATAAAGCCCCAGGCTGCGGTGGCCGGTGGCCGAGTAGAGAAGGCGTCCAGAGACCGACCGGAGACAACATTATCTTAAAACAGCCCAGATCTCAGGAAGAGATGTCAGCCCTCTGACAGCCTGACTGACTCTCCCTTTCCTTTGTTCTTCTTCTTGTGTACCTACAAAACCTTCTGCTGCTTCTAGGAACGGGGAGATGGCCTTTGGACAGGAGTTGCCATCCTCCCAGAATGCCGGCATTCGGAATAAACCTCCTTTTCTTTCCACCAAGGTTGTCTCTCGATTTTTAACTTTTTCAAGCGGCGGGCAGCCGGACCTTAGCACGGTATCAATAGTAGTTCTTGATCCTGGGTCAGTGTAAGTTTCTTCCCTTCTTTATTCATTACTTCCTACCTCTAACTGCATAATGCTGTCAACTTATTCAAACTCTCTCTTTATTTTAGTCACTGTTGCTTTCGTGTGTGTGTGTGTGTGTGACAGAGAGAGAGAGAGAGAGAGAGAGAGAGAGAGAGAGAGAGAGAGAGAGAGAGAGAGAGAGGCTTTACGTGGAGTCCCTTCAGAAAGGGAAAACAAGGCCCTGCTGAGAGAAGTGACCAAAACTATTCTAGCGCAGAGGTTGCACAAAGAATTACCCAGAAAGTGGCCCCCTCCAAAATCTGATTGGGTTAAGAGTGATCCCGTCACCCCAGAGCACACAGTCTGTAAACTGGCCATCCCAGGAGGTGACCTGGAACAAAAAGTTCTCACCAAATAGTCACTCTATTTGGTAGTTAGGTAAACCAATCAGATTCTCCCTTGAAAATTGAAAGGGGAGAATACAGAGAATGAATGAGTCATCTGATAGAAAGGCTGAAGCTGAGAGAGGTCTTGAGGCAGGAGTAGTGAAAATGCGCCTCCAGAAAGCAAAACATTTGAGTAAGCAGAAGCTGTGAGGTTGAAGTAGAAGGTGGATAGGGACAGAAGTGGCAGAAGCTGACTGTAAGAGAAGCTGAGACCTAGTGATGGAATTAGAGCAACAAAGACCTGCTCCCCAGGGGGATACGAGTATCCAGGTCCCTAGGGGGTGCACTGGATCCATCCACTTCCCAAACTGCATTCTAGTTACCCTTTCACAGTAAACACCAATCACCCTGGGTGTGACTCTGAATGGACCTCTGTTCCCTACAACCAAAAGATTAGGTAGGTTTCTCATGTCACATGAAGTTTAAGGTGACGCCAGGATCCTTTGAGGCCCATTTTTTTCTCACTAAGAGAAATCTAAGAAATTATATCTTTCAAAGTCTACATAATGCAAAAATTATAATTTAAGGAAAATATCATATTTGCATTTCTCCAAGCAGGACCTGGCTATTTTGGCCAGTGTCAGCACTCACAATTCTTCAATCAGATAATATCCAATGAAATGAATAATCAATCTGTAGTGTGCCACTTCTGTTAAGACTAAACAATTAATGTGTCATAATATTCTGCTAGTGAGCAAAAGAAGAAATACACTACTTAAACAAGTAAAAGTCCCTGTTAGTATAAAAATGGGTTCATTCTTTAAAAATACTTTGTTTATACATGTGCTGCACTAAACAAAACATAAACTTCATGTTAGTCTATAAGGAATTACAGTTCAGGAAACTAGTGCTTGATGAGAGAAATATTACAAGTTTTGTCAACTAATGTTTTTCATACCCACTTCCTACTCTTTCAGTTTCCATTTAGACTTTTCTTATTCTTTTAAGAATATTATCATCATGTAGGCAAACAATGTGGAATTTTAAACTAAAAAGCAAAAAATAAAGTTTATCAACCAGTGAAGAAGTAATCATTAATTAACAAGCATGTGCCAGCCACCATGTGCCAGTCCTGGAGAGAACAAAGCAGTCTATAGCATGATCTTGGTCAAAAAAAACTTTCAGTGATGTGCATATAAAGTATTAAGACAATCTTTACCCTTTTATTTAATTGCATAGCATAGGCCAGCACTGTCCAATAGAAATATAATTGTGAGCTACATCTGTAATTTAAAATTTTCTAATAGCCACATTAAAAAAGACATAAGTGAAATTAATTTTAATAATGTTTATTTAACCCAACATATCCAAAATACTATTATTACAATCTGTAATGGTTATTTTAAAAAGAGTACTGAGATATATATTATTTGTACTAAGTCTTTGAAGTCTATTATGTATTTTACATTTACAGCACAGTTCAAGTGCTCGATAGCTGTTTATGACTATCGGTCACTATTTTGGTCAGCACAGGTATAGACAATTCCTGAATAAAGCATGACATATATACTAATAATTTTGCTTAAGAAATTACATGTTCCTGGAATGAGAAAAATTATAATGTTTTATTTAAAGGTTCATGGAAAACTGAAATATGCATTTAAAACTATATAATTGTCATCACTGCGGTGCATAGAAAAAAGTCTCTGTAAAGGATTGGAGGTATTAGAAGTTAGAATAGTGGTTTTCCTTGTTGGGTGGTGGGTGATAGCGACTGAGACGGCGTGAGGGGGCCTTATCAGGTGCTGATAATGCTCTGCTTCTTGCTCTGTGTGCTGGTTAAACAGGTATTTTGTTTTGAGAATTCCGTAAGCTGGACGTTTAAGATAAGTATTATTTTTCCTGTGGTTATGTTCTTTTTTAATAAAACATTTTTAAAAATAAAGAATAGAGGATCTTGACTGAGCAAGGTTTAACCCAGAAATGTAAGGGTTACTCAACAACATTTGGAAATTTAATACCGTGTTTCCCTAAAAATAAGACCTAGCTGGACCATCAGCTCTAATGCATTTTTTGGAGCAAAAATTATTATAAGACCCTTTATTATATTATATTATATTATATTATATTATATTATATTATACCAGATCTTATATAAGTCCCAGTCTTATAAGACCCGGCATTATATTATATTATATTATACTATATTATATTATATTATATTATATTATATTGTATTATATTATATTATATAAGACCTTATATTATACCAGGTCTTATATAAGTACCAGGTCTTATAAAATCAGGTATTATATTATATTATATAAGACCCGGTCTTATATTAAAATAAGACCGGGTCTTATATTAATTTTTGCTCCAAAAGACGTATTAGAGCTGATGATATGGCTAGGTCTTATTTTCGGGGAAACACAATAATCCCCTATGGCAAGTAGTCTCTAAATTTTATCTTATTTCTTAAAATGAGACTTCTCATTTGGACCTGTCATTCCAGTACAGACTATCCTCAGCACATGCTCATGTTATTGTTGACAATGATAGCAATAATAATGATGATTACATGTCTATGGCACTAATTCTTGATCCAATTGTAGTACTGTTTGAGTATTTTGGGTGACACAAGAAAATAAAAGTAGGATCTGTGCTCTCGAGAAATAATAGAAAAAGATTATATACCATGAGCAAGTGGGATTTATTCCAGGAATGCAAAATTGATTCAGCAAATGGAAATTAATCAATATAATACAGTACATTAATAAAATAAAGGGAAAAATCCACATGATCATCTCAATAGATGCAAAAAAAAAGCATCTGATAAAATGCAATACCCTTTCATGATAAACATACTCAACAAACTAGAAATAAAAGGGAATTTCCTCAATCTAACAAAGGGCAACTCTTAAAAGCTCATAGCTAACATCATATTTAATGGTGAAAGACTAAAAGCATTTTCCCTAAGGTCAGGAACAAGACAAAGATGTCTGCTAGAGAATCGACAAAAAAGCTATTAGAGCCAATAAGCCAGTTCTGCAAGGTTGCAGAATATCATATCAACATATAAAAATCAGTTGTATTTCTATATACCAGCAATGAACAATCTGAAAATGAAATGAAGAAATCAATTCTGTTTACAATAACAGCCAAAGAATAAAATACCTAGGAATAAGTTTAACTAAAGAAGTGTAAGATGTATACACTGGTACAAAATATTGTTGAAAGAAATTTATTTTAAAAAACCCTAACTGAATGGAAAGACATCCCATGTTCATAGATTTGAACACTTAATATTATGAAGATGGCAATACTCTCCCAAATGACCTGCAGATTTAACACAATCCCTATCAAAATTCTAACTTTTTTTGACAAGCTGATCCTAAAATTCATAAAGAAAGAAAGGAATCCAAAACAGCCAAAACAATCTTGAAAAAGAAGAACAAAGAAGAATCACATTCGTTGATTTCACAGTTTACTACAAGCTACAGTAAGTGGTACTCTCATGAGAATAGATACATAGAAAATGTAATAGAATTGACAGTCTAGTAATAAATCCATGTATCTATGATCAATTGATTTTTGATAAGGGTGCCAAGACCATTCAGTGGAAAAAGAACAGTATTTTCACTACATGGTACTAGGAATCTGGATATGACATGAAAAAGAATTAATTGTATCCCAACTTAAAATGGGTCAAAGAAATAAATATAAAAGCAAAACCTTATAAAATTCTTAGAGGAAGAAATAGGTGTAAATTTTCATGACCGTATGTGGCCACGCAGCAGCCTTCCCGTCTGTCCCCTCGTACCTGCCCCTAAAGAAAGGAGAGTCTGTGAGACGGATCCTTTCAGGGACTTTGCTTCACCTTTGTGTTTGCACCTTATGTCTCCCTGTTTGGCCCCAAACAGATGGCTGGTCAGCCAATGACGAGTAAGATTCCACACGGGGGGGGGGGGGGGCGGCGAGACAACTCAAGCCAGGCGCAGTTGAGTGGGGACCAACAGGAGAACCCACGGGGTTCATAGAGGTGGGCACAGCACCCCACTTTCCCCAGGCTAAGGAGAGCCTCTGCCTCTGTGGCTGCATTCCTTCCCACAACCTGCAGGGGAAGAGATTCAATGATGTGCCCTCCATCTATTCATATGCATAAAGGTTTTGTCCCTTGGGGAAGTACATACATCCTGAGACTTACTGTTCTGCTGTCTACAAGCAAGGGTGGTTGGCTTGAATCAGTTTCCTATTATGATGTATGGGATTCACGGATCTTGAGATTGACAAGCTTTGTCTCCTTTACTTCCTCACCTAACTAATAAAAGCTAATGTGTAGCCCGTAGCCCGATTAGGCACGCTCTGTCCTTGAGGCTGTACATCCTTTGGCCCCGCTTAAACTCTATTCATGGCTACCGTCTTTTCTTAACCCTGCACCACCCTCCTCGCTCCCCACAACCCTTGTCGCGTGGGACACGACAACCTTGGATTAGGCAACATTGTCTTAGATATGACACCAAAAGCACAAGCAACCAAAGAAAAAAATAAAGGGATTTCATGAAATTAAAAATGTCTGTGTTTGAGCGGCCAGATGTCTCAGTTGGTCAGAGCGCAAGCTCTTAACAACAAGGTTGCCAGTTCAATTTCACATGGGATGGTGGGCTGTACCTCTGCAACTAAGATGGAAAACGGCAACTGGACTTGGAGCTGAGCTGCACCCTCCACACCAGATTGAAGGACAACGACTTGGAGATGATGGGCCCTGGACAAACGCACTGTTCCCCAACATTCCCTCCACCCCAATTTATTTTTTTAATGTCTGCGCTTTACAGGACACCATCAAGAATTATTTTGACAACCCATAGAATAGAAGAAAAATTTTGCAAATCATATATCTAATAAAGATCTTATATCCAGAATATGTAGAAAACTCTTACAACTCAACAATAAAGACAACCCAATTTAAAAATGGGCAAAGATTTTAACAGATATTTCTCCAAAGAGATATACATATGGCCAATAAACACATGAAAAGATGCTCAACATCATTTGTTATGAGGGAAATGCAAATCGAAAACACAATAAGATTCCACTTCATACCCTCTAGAATGACTATGATTTTTTTTTAATGGAAATTAACAAGTTTTGGTGAGTATATAGAGAAAGTTAAACCCTCATACATTGCTTGTGGGAATATAAAATGGTGCAGCATCTGTGGAAAACTATTTGACAGTTCTTCAAAATGTCAAACATATATTTTACATTTTTTGGTCCAGCAATTCCACTCCTAGTTCTATACCCAAGTAGGCACTTACATGTCTAGAGTAGTCAAATCCCCAGTAAATGGATTCATGGTTGCTAGAGATTAAGGAGAGGAGGGAATAGAGTTAATGGGCATAGGGTTCCTTTTTTTGGTGATGAAAAATATTCTGGAATTAGGTAGTGATGAAGATTGCACAGTATTGTGTATACACTAAAAACCACTGAATTGTACGCTTAAAATGGTGAGTTTTATGGTGTGTGAATTATATGTCAATTTAAATGTTTTTGAAAAAGAAACAACAGAAAGACAAGACTAATTGACTATTAATAATTGAAAGCTAAACCAGAGAACGAACAGAAATGATTCGACTGAAAAAAAATTATTGAACAAAAGGGTTGATCTGACTGCTCTAAGCAAGAGCTGCATTTCCCCAGTGCTGCTTTATTCATTCATTCATTCAACAAATACTTATTGAAAACCATTAAATGCCAAGCTTCATATGTCTCTTTCTTAAACAGAGGTCAAAGAGAACAACCTTTTCATGTGAAAAAAAGCCAGTCTTTGTCGACTGAAGAACAGGGCTCTTCTAAACTGGCTTATTAAATATTATAGTGCCATTATTTCTAAAATTTACATTACAATATTTTCTTATTCTTCTTTTTTCCTTCCTCCATGTATTTATTTTTTTCCTCTTCCTTAACCCCCAAATTGGAAACAAATTCTTTGACAAAGCTCTGGTGTTATGTCTGTCACTCAGGAGACAATATGATTCTTCTTTCGTTCCCTTCTCCTCTCCTCTCTGTCCTCACATTCTCCCCTCACCTTTCAGTACATGGTTTCTACTTTCTACCCTAATATAACTTCAGGTTGCACATGGCTTTGGCTTTCCATGGCACAGTCTCTAGTGAACAAACCTATTTGTCCAGCTCTCCATTACCAAATGGAAGCAGTCTTTCAGTATCTCAGTTCCAAAGCCTTAAAAGAGAGAAACTAATTGACTCAGTTTGGATTGACCTAGTTCAGACTGACCCAGGTAAATCTGCTATGTCCAGGACACAGGACTGCTCTTTCCAAAAGCTATAAATGAGACCGTTTCTCTAAAAGAAGGTATGGGAGAGGAGTCACCTCAAAATAAACACCTCACCATAAACAACAGCAACTCTATAGATCTGCGTGGTACACTAAGTAGCTATAGACCCATATGGATATTTTTATTAATTTATTTAAATTTATTAATAAATTTAAATTTATTAATTTATTTAAATTAATTGAAATGAAATAATATAAAAAATTCAGATCCTTAGTCATAGTAACTTCATTTCAGGTACTCAGTTGCTACTGTTTTTGATAACACAAAGCATTTCTATTTTCCCGGAAAGTTTTATTGGGCAAAGCTGATATACTAGATGGAAAGAAAAAAATATCAACAAAATCTGGAAAATCGCCAAGAACTTTAATAAGTTTATAAACACTACTTAGTTGTTGCCATTCTTCCCCCACTCCCAACCCACCAACCAAAAAAAATATGTATAAATCACCTGTGGTCTAGGCTTCTTACTTTTCTGACAAGAAATCTAAATTCTTACCCCAAAATGATTAATCAAAAAGGTAAAATCTGGGGCAGTACCAATTTAGGACAACTGGTTATCCAATATGGTCACCCATATTTCACCCTTGTCTTTTATAAATTTGTTTCTTTGGTTTTCAATTCTCCTACTTTCTTTTTCCTGAGTCTTTGTTGTGCTCCAGTAAGGGAGAGAGAGGCTACATTATCCTTTATTGAGCTTGGGCCAAATGGTCAGTGTTGCCAGCTGACAGTTAAAATTTCTAGATCATTGAACTCAGTCACGAGGGGTTAAATGCTGTGTGCAAAGAGCAGCCAGACAGGCAACTGTGTGAGCACAGTGGAATCAGGTGTTCAGATGGGCTAAGAAATACAATTTCTGGTCCAAATGTCCAGGGATTACCAAAGGCCTGGAGTGGAAGGCATTAATGCCACAAAGCATGACACTGGTAGTTAATCTGGGTACACATTAGAACCAACTGCCAGCTTTTAAGAAGCAGTGCCCAGAACCCTCCAAAACCAATTAAATCATAATCTGTGGGACATCTGTATTCCTAAATTAAATTAATTCCAAAGTAATTCTAGGGTTCAGCCGAGGTTGAGAACCACTAGTCTAAGCAAGCTTGTGAAGCCAGCATTCAGGAAAAGATTGTGGTAACAGTTTCTCCACGGAATTCCCACGGACTTTAGCAGCTTTGCAGCTACAAGAGTGCATTGCTATCTCTTCAGTCCTCCCCACAGAGTGTAATGGGTCTGTTTTGAACTCTGCCCAGGTTCCTTTACTTGTGGTGTCTCTGAGAAGGACATTTTCCCAGGATGAGCAGATGACAATCTGATACCTAGCCAACATTATCAGTTTTGAGGGGTGCTCAGGAAGGTCTCTTTCCCCTCAGATATCTACTCTTCCCCCATAATTTATGCCTAGAATTTCAATTAGTATAGATTGCTGTAAAACAGATGTTGCAAATTCCAATGCCTTTAGGGACAGGCAAACAATGTAAGTGACAGCTGTGGGAGTGTGAACCCAATGTAGCTACCCTAGCTCTTCCCATTTTTCGAGAGATGATAGAAATCTGAATCTTTAAAAAATAGAAAGTTCCCATTTTTAAAAAAAAATGAGGCAATTTATTGAAGTGCTTTTAAAAGACTGTGCAGGCAAAATGAAACTTGTCTGCATGCTGGAAAAGTCCCTTTCCAAAATGCAAATGTCCTTAGGAGTAAAAACGGAGGGGGTTTCCTTTCTCTCATGTGTACGATGGAGCATTTTTTCTCTCTACATCCTCTAGTTTATTCACAACTCCTTCCCTCAATCCTGCTGCTGGCTTGAGCTTCTGCTTTCTCTTTAACCCCACAAATCTCTTCAAAGAACACTTTAAATTAGTTGCTTCTATTTCTCATCAGCCACCATTTATTGCACTACTTGTAATCTAGCTTCTGTTTTCACCTATTTCCTAAAGCTACCCTCTCTAGTCTCAGGTCACACATGACTCCTAATCGGCAAATTTAACGACTGGTTCCCAGTCCTGACTGTCTTGCAGCTCTCCATAGCACTTGGCGCTGTCACCAATCCCCAGGATTACGACCATTACCCAAAAAGGGCGAGTCGGTGACTCAAGTGCACCACCTGCTTGAAATCTAGGCTGCTGGAGATTCAGGAAGAGACTGAAGGCTCAGAGTAGATTCAAGGGAATAAGCAGGAGGCAGGGGAGTGCAGGAAACAGGGGCCCTCACAGTCTTTTGGGAAGGAAGCATTATTCTAAGGCTGAGTCCAAAACAAGCACAGCTGAAGCCATTCAGAGCTGGAGCTCTGATCCGAAGGTTTCAGGCCTGAGAGAGAAGAAGGTACAACGCTGTATGCCTAGCACACAGAAAGCACTAAACAAACATTTACAGAACAGAGCTGATCTCCACCACATCCCCTCACTATACTCTGGACCTGAGGCAGAAACAGAAGATCTTGCCACTGCATCCAAGACTGGCAATGGAGAGGACTAAGAGCAGGAAGCCAGGACCCAGGCATAGGGAATAATGGGTGAGACCTCCAACCTTTATACCCAAAAGCTCTCAGTGGGACATTGATGAATACTGCCATGTTGATGGGCAACCTCCCCTTTGGAGTGGACTCTGGGAGAAGCTAGAGTCATACAGACTCAATGTCCTTTCATCAACTGTGGGAGAGGAGTGGGACAACTTGAAAATGCTTGCTTATACACTAAAAGGTTGGGAAGGAGCAGAACAGCGCATACGCTCAGTCCCTTTCCTGTATCAAAGGATGGACAAAGAACTATCTTGAAGCTTCTATTATTGCCATTTCTTCCTTCTCTCACTCCTTTTCCTGTCCTGAGGCTCTGAACAAAGAAAGTCCTCTCAGCTCTTAACTTCTCCCTTTCCCTCTGACCTGCCCCTCCAGTTTTTCTCTCTGTGGGATTCTCAGATTCCCAAGCCATCCAGCCTCCCTGGGTCAGGCAGAGAGCTTGTTAGAAATGCAGAATCACATACTTACAGAGTCTGCATTACATTCAAGCCTGAGATGCTGTGCTCTGGGCTATTCTTCACCTACTGCCAGCATAATTCTCTGAAAGCACAGCTTCAATCATGTTACACCCCTGCTCAAAACCTTCAGTGTCTCCTCTATGAGTGTGTACGAAATCAAGTATTATGCACGTTTCACCGCGCTATTTTAAACCTTCTACGACTTGGCCTCTACCACCCAAAACCGTCTGTGAAAACCATGAATCAGCCACATTGAACCATATCCTCTTCCTGCATGTGGTCTATAGTGTAGTGTGGGGATGAGGTGGAGATTAGTTTTATTCTGTGAATATTTAATTAACACTTTCTGTGTGCTCGGCATACAACCTGTACCTTCTTCTCTCCCAGGCCAATCTCTCTAACACTCAAATCCCTCAAATATAAAATATTTGAATAGTAACACTTTCTTTATAGAGTAATTGTAAGACTTACCTACCCCAAAGCAATCATTCAATGAATAGTAATCATTGTTATTATGTACAGTGTGATTAAATGATGGACCTTGTTTGTCCAGGCTTTGGAGTCATCTTGTCTAGGGTTAGGCCAGGCAGTCTGTTCTGGAATTAGTGGGTAGGATGTGTGCGTTGCAGCCTAGTTTCAAGATAAGAAAGTGGGTGCCATATCCCTTTTGCTAACTTGCATTTTGCAGGGACTCAAGAAGCTGAAGGAAATTGCCATGCTCTCCCAGTAGAATTTCTGGTCTTGCACAGATATCGTAACCCAATTTTCTATTTAGCTATATAGAAATTAATCTATAATTTAACCTTGTGTGAGTGTGTAGGAACCCTCTGTGTCTCCTTTCCATCAGCTGGATGAGACATTCCAGGACTTGTAAAAGGATCCCTTGCAAACCATATCAGGTACTCAACAGGACAAGTAAAGGTGTGTCTGAAATCCACAAGTCTGAGCTCTCATCGTTACCTGGCACATCAGCTGATCCAGGGTCTAGTTTTTCATCTTTAGAGCTGAATACAAAAAGTTCTTCCTCTGAAATTGCCATAAAGCTAGTATTGTTCAGGAAACTAATTTGTGTGGTAACTCTAAGGACCTTGACAGGTCGCCTTTACAGGCAGGTTTAACTAGAAGAGGGCAGTGGTAACAATAATCTGAACTTTGTCGTAAGGCTCAGGAATAGGGTGTGAAACTCCCCCTTCTGACTGGTGAGGGAAAAGGAGAACACTGCCTTATTAGGGCACTGGCAGCCGTCAGGCTGGGCTCCGCGTAGGTGGGATACACTGAAGCCATAAGACCAGGAAAAGTCAAAATCATACAAGATAGTCAGATCCCAAAGAGCCAAAAGTATAAGAACCAAAGCTAGGGGTCTAGGATGAAGGTTGAGTTCAGAGAAAAGGCAGATAATACAAGAAAAGGCAGGATCAAATGTGGTAGAGGGGTGCATACAGGGAGAGAAAGGAATAGTGTTTCTGAACATTTTTTAGAATATCAAGACATTTACGTATGGTTTTCTTCTAATGGCTTACTATGGGGACTGAAGACGTATTGGTGGCAAATGGGTGTATGGATGATCAGAGCTTAAATGGCCTGGGGGAAAGCAAACCGGTAACAGGGAAGTCAGTTATTATTTCAGCACAGGCCAATTTTAAACTTCTTTGGTTCAGCTCTTAATCAAGTGTGGGAGAACTTCCCCTCTGCATCCCAACTAAGAGTAGAGACTTTGCCCTTTGCTTTTGGGTGTATGGAGATTCTAGGTCATTGCGAGATGGAGGAGGGGAGCGGTCCACGTGAGTAATCACATGGGGTCTAAGCCTGGATGGGCTTGGCTGTGCCAGGCAGTATTGGATGAGGGCAAGGAGGTCCCTGTGTCTAGGCAAGGCACTTCTCTGGTGAAATTTGAGGTTCCAATAGTCACAAGTCTCAGAACCCCCAACAGTGACTGTCGTGCAGGGAGTCACGCAGGGTCTCTTGTCCCGCTCCCCACATAAGAACGCAGGACATGGTGAGGCCAAAAAGGAACACCCACGGAACCATAGATGGGGGAGTCATACCACTATATTCTTGTGGGCGGCATCCGCCTCTCTGCAATCCACTCTTGCTGGCTCAGCCACCATTCCCTTGCTAGCCCCCATTTTTCTGCTAGCCTAGCCACGGCAATTATATTAGTGCCCAATGGCTCAATGGTTACAGCTGACGGCCAACTAGCCACAGCTGATGGCCATTTGATCACAGTCGATGGCCATTTACTACCTGAGCCAGCACTTTTCTATGTGAGGCCGAGAGCCTGGAAACTGCTTTTTGGGGCTCTGTCCCCACAGTGACCTTCTTGATTTCCCTTTCTGAGGTCTGCTTACCCTGCTTTTCTGTAGCAGTGGCCCATAACCTTCTAGGCTGCTTCTCTAGATCGACTCCCCAGCTCCCAAGGCGCCCTCTGGTAAGCCCCGCTTGTTGGAAAACCCCTCCTTCCCTACTTCTCGTTTCTCTCAGAAGCTTTGTCTCCATGTTGCCTTCTTCTCCTGGGGCATTTTCACAATCGACTCTGATCATTTAGAAATTGATTTGTTAATTAGAAACAGAAACTTTAGCTCTCCTTGGGAGAAGGGAGAGCTTAACTCCAAATCCTCCCTGGAAGTGAGGTGAAATGCTTTCATTCCATCTTTTTGTACAGACAAGCAAGGGAAGACAAGTATTGCATAGTAAGCAGTCTAAAAGTTCACAAGCTACTGCAAAATATTCTCATAAAAGGGGATCATTAGAGGAGAACCAGACATCCCTAAACCAGGAATCAAGGCAAGCTGGAACGCAGAGGTGGAGAGTGGAGGTGGGCAGGTCATAGTTATAAAGTACAACACAGGGGACGGAAAAGAAATAAGTAGTGTGTATCGTGTATATTTGTCTCCTCCACAAGATTATAAATTCCTTAATGGCAATGACCATGGTAATCAATTTTCTATTCTCAGCCTCTAGTACAGTTATCAATACATAATAGGTGATCAATCAATGTTTGCTTAAAATAAACTTACCAAACAGTTTTCATGACATTGCAAAGCCCCCAGGATGTCTTGAAAGCTCTATGCATCTCAGGTAACTCTTGAACCTTTAGGGAGTTAGAGATAGATTGAAACATTAAATGGATTCACATCAATGAGTGTCCTAGAAAAATTGAGAGAAAAACAAATATATAGGACATAGGCAGAAAAGTACCTGGGTATACAAAATAAAGTAAGTGGTAATTCCCCTATTCCAAAACTAGTCACATCAAACAATTCCTTTAACTCTAGTTGATCTAATTAGACTAAGAAACATCGAGTAACAATCTTAATTCCAAAACTTCTTAAAATAATGAAGACCATTGGGATGGAAATTACAAAGGAGAAAACCATGAAGCAGATTCTGGCTGGTGTGGAGAACCAGGTGTCATGTTCAGTTCAGGCTTAGCCCAGCCAGCACAAGGATTTATATTGTAGGACTAATGTTGTTGCTGCTGTTGCATCTAATTATTATGGTAAGGACGATTAGCATGAGTTCTACCCACATAAATTTTTAAATGTACGATACAGCAATATTGAGTGTGCACACTATGTTGTAGGGCAGGCTATTAGAACTTACTTACCTGGTATAACTCTTCCTTTTACCTTTCTCTCCTTTTTCTAACTACCTTTCGTTTACATTTGTCTTCCACATCATTTCTAGTTCCGGTCGCCCATTTCCCCATCTCCAGTGACCTAATTTGAAATGTCATCGCTTTCATCTTAACTCTGACAGGTCCTGTTCTGCTGCTGAAGTATCGATAATCGTTGTACCGTTCCCCCCTGAAGGAGGGGTCAACAGCAAAAGGGTAAATGGATCTTACTTCTCACCACTGTGTGTGTAGGGCAAATTTTCTATATATTCTAGGAGTATTCTGTTTCTCTCTTAGACCACGCACCACACTGTATTACAATTACTTGTTTACTCATAGTAAATGCCACCCTCACTAGTTTCTTACCTCTTTAAAGGCAAGAAATGTTTTCTTCAAATCCTCAAACCTAGCATCATGCCTGACATAGTAAGTATCAAATCACTGATGAATGACTGAAAGGGAGAAACAAAAGGGAGCAAAAGAAAAAAAGCAAACTGTATGAAAGAAGCTAGTTAATTAGTTAGTTGGGGGAAATTCTATTCGTAAAAGAGAGGAAATGATGATACCAGATTTGTGGAAACCAATTATTCATAAGCACTCAAAACAAAATCACTGTAACTACTCCTCAGTCAGAAATGACCTGATTAATTAGGGAGTATTTCTTAAGTTAACCTCACACAAGCAAGATATGTTCCAGCCTTCAGAGTAAGGTAGAAAATTAAAGCAACTATTTGTTTCGTAAGGGTACCAAATTCTACAAATGTAGCCATCAACAGCAAATACTAAGCCAAACTAAACAAACAAACAACAAACTTCATTTTGGTTTTCAGGCAATTTCAGGCAAACTTTGGGTTTTGACTCCTTAGCTATATTTCTCTACTTTTCTTATTTCTCTCTATACATATACTGATTATTTTAATGACTGCCTTTGTAATAAATAGTCCTTTGAAAGTAATTCTCTGTTAGTGAGTTAACTGGTTTATTGAGTTACTTTGGTAAATTAGCTTTCTGTCTCTAAATCAAAAAATTGTTCCAGGAAACGTGGTATTGTGAATCCTGGGATCACTGAGATGGAATCTTTTTGGACTGACCTTTATGAGTTTCTTGATTACATTCTGCAGAAAGTAGCACATAGTTAATTTTATAGTTCTTTGCTGAAATAACTTATCTTGGTAAAGCCAGCTTCGCTACTCTCCAAGTTGTACATTTTCACAATGAGAATTAGAAAAGAAAATAATTAAAGAATGTAAATCTATTTTTAAACAATCCAAGAAAGTAGTTAAACTTATTTTCTACCTTGAAATTTAATTATGGCCTGCCTTTAAAATGGTTACATAAGGCACATTAAAAAAAGATTGATGTCTGCCTGATCACTGCACTGTACACCTGAAGCTGAAGCTGAACAATAATGAACGTCAACTATAATTGTATTTATGTAAATATAGTTACAAGAAGCAGAGTACAGTATTAGGAATAGAGACAGTGGAAATGTAATGGCTGTGTGTGATGTCAGAGGGTTAGTGGATGGGGGTAGGGGGGTTCTCATTGTGTGAGGGATATAAATGATAAATGTCTAATTATTACATTGTTTTGTGCACCTAAAACTAATTAAAAATGCTGAAAACAAACAAACAAAAAGATTGATGTCAATTTTAAAATCTCAATGCAATGGATAAATATCTGAGACAAAAATTTATTCAACAAGAAAAAGAAACTCTGAATAGGCCAATAATCTAGGAAGAAAATGATAAAGTTGGCAAAGAAACACCACCCCAAAATATCAAAAGTTTTATAGACGAATCATTCCCATGGTAAATAGTTAATTTGGAGACGTAAATGTAATCTTGATAGGGAAGTGGCACTAGTACAATGCCAACAACAGAAAGCTGTGAGATTGATTGATAAAGAGAAACCCAAACTAAAGTAAATCTCCTGGTTAGTTACACTCATTTTTGTCAGTTATAGTATATATGGTTTTAAAAGGCAACTCGTTTTACCTGGTTTATTCATTGTAATGAAAAGCACTTCTATCAAGAGGTGGGATATAGTCCTCCTCTCATTAAATCTGAACTGGCCTTCATAACTCACCTATAATCAATAGAATGCATTGAAATGATGCTACATAATTTCTGCCTTGATCTCTTGGAATGCTTGCTTTTCAGATGTTCTTTCTTAAAAGCCAGCCGCCATGCTGTAAAAAACCCAAGCAAATCGAGATGCTTTGAGATACTCTAGGGGATAGCTCAGAGGAGTTCCCAGATGACACCCAGCACTAGTGGCTCCCATGTGAGCGACTCATCTTGGACATCCAGCCAGGTCCAGCCTTTAGATGACTGCACATATAGGATACCACAAGAGATAACTGCCTAGTTAAGCCCTTCCCAAATCCCTGACCTACAAAATCATGTTTTGTGCCACTCAAAATTTTGGGAATATGTTATGCAGCAATAGATAACCAAACCACCTGCCTAGACCAAAGTCTCATTTCACCCCCCACACCCTGCAAATTTCTGTATGGCCCAGTGGAACTAATGAGAGGGTTGGTGAACGACAGAGGCCACTAAATGCAGAGACTTAATGATTAGAGGTTAAAGGCTACAAGGAACTTTGTGATACCAGCCCGATGTCCTAAAAGGTCAGACTGGACCAGCTAACTCTGAGGATACCTCAACATAGACTTGGAGACCAGGCCACACTGTCCATCTTGCTGTGAAACCAGAGGACAGCACAAGGACTCCAGTCTGTAGATTTGAGGCCCCTGCTCTCTCACAGTCAAGAAATCACGTAAGCTATAGCCACCCCACCCCAATAACCAAGCCCCCATGACATCTGGAAGAAGATTAGGGTGAAGAGAAAGAAATAGGAAAGGGTGAGCATTTACGTGAGAGACTGAATTACTTAAACGATTACACACTTTCACAGAAAGATCCTTCGATAACTGACGAAATTAAGTTCAACCCCATGCTGCAACTGAGGAAGATTGTATTTATTAGAGAAAATTAAAAAGCCACTTATAGTGTTTAAAATGTTTTTGCTCCCACTACTTACATACCTGTATAGAAATCATTATATTTTCAAAAGAAGTAAGTTGATTTTAAGCACCAAATGTACCCAAATCACTAGATACACATCGGGCTTTCTTTGTCTAGAGGGTTTACAGTATAGTAACAACTTAAAGATGAGGAAGAAATGGATGTGATAACTGCTAATGACATGTTTAAAATAATTATGTATAACTTAAAGGATATCCTCCCTGGTTGTTTGAACTATTTCAATAAAGAGCAAGAACAAATATAAACAATCTAGATTTGAATTGATCGTGTTTGTCATTGATAATAGCTTCCAGTTGTTAAACACCAATTAAATAGCAACCTTTTACATTCATTATTCATTCTCTCTTGTTCTAATACTGGCCAAATAATGCATCCCATTTTACAGAAGAGGGCACAGAAGCTGAGAGGTTAAACTTGCTCTAGATTACCCAGCTAATAATTCCAGCTAATCATTGCCAGAACTAGGCTTTAAACCGAAGGCTATTTGACCTCAAACTAGGACTTGATACCTTCCTGTTCCTATAGCCATCAGGATTTATATTCATTTTCACCTTTCACATTTTTCAGTTTTTAAGATCACACAGAGATAACCTCTAAGCATCCTTGGAAAATGAAACATTGACAACAGCAAAGCATGACATAGGATTACAATGGAAAAATACTTCACAAAGCAGAAAACCTCTAGCTCTTAAGCACCATGAAAGCTTTTGGAACCCTGACACTGTAAAATATGTTCATGGCTGGGTGATGGGGAGATAACAGATACTCATGGAGGTTGTACATGTAGAATAAAGGACAGATCACTTTGTTTTATTTTGGTTAAATTAATAGTTTAAAAAGTTGAAGTGTTTGGCAATGACCCTACCCAAGTGCAAAGTTTTTGTTTTAAAACAAAACTACCAATGGCAAACAATGTGCATTTTGCGTTTTTTTTTTTTTTACAACTATATCCGCATGCTTTGGTATAATAAAGAATAGGGAAATCATTTTACTTTTTCCATGTTAAAAATTCAGAATATTGAAAGCACACTAAATTGAGAATGTTTACAAAGGAAATTTAGAGGAAAAACTGCCTTTCATAGTGTAAGTAATGAATATTTGTTGGTTTGATTTTTTTATTTTTTAGAGAATAGTGTTTTTCATTTTGGTTAATTCTCTCCTGAGAATTCTATTTGTATAAAGAGTTGATTTACTTTTGCTGTGCCAACAATTTTGTTTAGATTTCTATGCCTTTGCTCCTGATGAATGTCATGCTATCTCATGAGATCTTAAATTTACCGAGCATTTTCTACCTTATTATTAAACCCCTGATTTACAACTGCAATTTCCACAAAAGAAGAATTTTGTGATTCTTTCTGAGTTAGGTAATGAAAATAGATCCTATTGGTAATATAGTATAAGATTGCTTCTAGAGGATACATTTTTTAAAAAGTTAATCTGATTATATCATTTATGATGTCTCTAAAAGAGGAAAAGAAATAAGATTCATATTAAGTTGCATATTTGGAAATTGCTAAGAAAGTAGATTTTAAAAGTTCTCATCACAAGAGAAAAAATTGTAACCATGGATAGTGATAGATATTAACTAGACTTACTATGGTGATCATGTTGCAATATATACAAATGTCAAATTATTATATTGTATACCTGAAACTAAAATGATGTTATAAGCCAACAAAAAAAGTTTCTAAATTAAAAATACACAACTCCTTTACAAGTACAATCTGTAGATGAGTGAAAAATACCTGCTACAAAAGATATTACAAAGGAATAGGCATACAATATCAAATAAATGGATGGATTATAAGTAGATAGAAAGATACATGTCAGTATATGTATATAAGATGTAGTAATATATAGTAATATATGTAGTACATCCATTTCTTTGATATATTTAATATGATATGTAGTAATTTATATATAATATATAATGTAATATGTGTATATATGTACGTGTTTGTATGTGTGTGTATTCCACCCCTTTATTTGATATCATATGCCTCTCCTTTGGTGTATTTTAAACAAATGCTGTCAGAAGAATATTCACCTAAATGTTAATAGAGGTTGCTATGGATGGCCGGATTCCAGGTAATTTTAATATTTTCTTTATTCTTTTCTGAATTACCTTGTGTTTTTACAATGAGTGTATATATTTTTACAAAAATAATAGCGGTCTCGCAAAAATTAAAAGTGAAACAAAACAAATTTTGAGATAATATATTCCATTCCAAACTCTACATCAATCAATCAAGAAGCCCACAGTGAATACACTGTGTGCCCAACACGTGGATACCATGTTGCTTTTTCTATCTCTAAGGCTTGCTTCATGAATCCCATAGCTAATTCAACAGCAACCTTTCTAAGCAATTTGCTATTATCACGTCTTTCCAAGGCATCATTGTTGGTTTTCATAAAACAAAAACCCTCTTTCTGTTTTCATAATTAATTTGTTTATGTAATATTTAATCCAATTATAACAATTACAATAATAAGTGCAACAGGTTGGTAAGCACTGCCTCAACTTATTAGGAGCAGAAGTGTGTGGGTAGTGTAGGTTGGGTTCCCCAGAAAACATGCTGAAGTGAAGATTTGGGTACACGAAGTTCATTGATAACTATTGTCAGAAACAATACCCATAGGGAAGTGAAGAAAGCCCATAATCGGGCAGAGGGAAAATTACAATATGGTAACCAATTTCTAACCAATCCCTGGAAAAGCTCTGCAGGTGAGATGGCTCTTCAAAGTTGTCCCAAAACAGTACAAGGACCTTCAGACTCCTATATCCACTGAATAGTCATTGGATTTAGGCTCTTCCCAGGGCAGGGATGCAATGTAACCTGGGATGAGGCAACTTCCTTCTCCCAAGGGCAATTCCTGCGGAGGGATTCAGCTGTGAGCCCCTGACATTTCGACATTCCTAACAGCTAAAAGAATGGGTGCCTCAGTCCTGAGGTTTAGGGGGGTAGGGGCATAATTTGGGTAGCATACCACAGCAACCACCACGTCCATACTCAACCATTCAGATACACTTCCTTCATTTATTTACCCTATATGGGAACAACTTCCTGAGGATTCTGATGGGTCTCATTTTCCGGAAAATTGTACAAGAGGACAGTTAGTGGATGACCTGTTAGTCGTAGCTCATTTCAAGGCCATGTCTGGTACTCATTGTCTCCTTTCTTGTAGAATGAGAAATAGAGAAGAGTAATGAGAAGTCGAATGTCCACTCACCCCCAGCTCTCAGCTCTGCTGCTCCACGTGACTTACCTTATGAGCAGCACAGACCGTCATCCCTCAGTGCAGAGTCCCTTGTCACCATGCCCTCTCACACCGTGGCAGTTACACTTGTCCATTTACCATCAAAACTGAACAGGGAAGAACCAAGGGACATGGAAAACATTCTTTCCTGCCTCGATTGTGTAAAATAAGTACTATTTCCTCCTAATCAGTGGTTTCAATTATCCTCCAGTACAAGGATGTGGATTCTTTTGTTTTCTACTAATCCATTGGTAGGAGCCTTGAAGGACAGGACAGCACTTGTAGCTTAGTTTAATGGGACCAATAATAAACATTTTAGTGGACGCACTCCTCTTTGAAAACCAGGACCTCCAGATACTCAAAACTTAGAATTGAGGGTACAGAAAGTACAAATTCCCCAACTGGGTCACTGAGGGCAAAGCCAGTTTTACTTCCTTCCCTTGGTTTCCTGTCCCAGATACTCTACTTATTGGGCACACAGTAGTATACAGGGTAGTTACTTTAGGGTGCATACTACATCTTGGAATATGGGGCCCCATATTCATGGACTATCCTCTCCAAGCTGACACATCAGCTGCACCTTCAAAAGGCCATTCTATACTCTCTGAGGTCAGCAGCTTCTGGATGATGTGATGTGTGAGAGGTCCAGTGGATCCTGTGGTCATGTGTCCACTAATGTACTTCTATTGCTGTAAAGTGGGTCTCTTGGTCTGAAGTGATCTTAGGCAGATTCCAGGTTAATGATCAAATTGCTCTTAGACCCTGAGATAGTGGTGTTGGCTGAAGCCCTGTGGAGAGGAAAGCAAACTTATTATGCCCAGAATACGTTTGTTTCCAGTAAAGATAAATCAACTTACCACGATTGGTCTCCTTGAGGGAAGATGCTGCATCAGAATCTCAATTTGGTGTTGAGCTGACACCAAGCTGAGCGGAGCTGAACTCACTGGTTGCTGGAAGGTTGGACATTTGGCCTTAGTACCTGGAAGTTCATAATGTGGGGCACACGCATACCTTCCATTGCTGCCACGATAGCTATTCAGTTCCGGAGTCAATGCGCCAACCCTAGGGCAGCTGATCGCAGAGGCTGCCTAGCATTTATCGGCCAGGTCATTTTGTCTACTTGGTTGTCTTGTGCTTCCTCCATAGTGGATGCTTTCTGGTAGATGTGAACGTTCAGTATAAAGATATTCACACTTCGTACCTCATCCCACAGGTTCAATCACATGCTTTCCTCCGTAACTCCTTCTCCTTGATCTTCCAAGCTCCCACCCTACCAGCCCTACCGTTTGTCATTCTCCATGGGTTTAATGTCTATTCTTATCTTGGGCCATCTCTCTTACAAGTAGTGTATGACCAGGTACACTAACTGAAGCTCTTTCCAATGGATTTCCTCTCGCAAATGTCTTCTAGGGCCACCTCTGAGTCGGACTTAATCCAAATCTTAACAATTCTGTTCTGCAAAAGACATTGCTAAGTGAGTAAAACGGAAAGCCACAGTCTGCGGAAAATACCTGCAAATCATGTTTCCGACAAGGGCTTGTATCACAAAATGCATAAAGAATTTTTGAAACACAGCAATAAGAAAATAAACAACCCAATAATAAATGGGAAAAGTTTTGAATAGACAATTCACCAAAGAAGATATTCAGATGGCAAATATGTCCATGAAAAGATGCTCCCTGTCATTTGTCATTGGGGATATACAAATTAATCACAAGGAGATAACATTACACACCCATGACCACGGCATCAGAATGGTGTGTGAGGATGTAGAGAAACTGCAGTTCTATACATTGCTGGTGGGAACACAAAATGGTACAGCCATTTCACAAAACAGTTGGGCAGTTTCAACATACACCGACCATATGACCCGACAATCTCACTCCTAGGTATTTATCCCGCCCTCACACACACCAAATGAAGACGTAAGTGCAAACAAAAACCTGTACATGTGCTTACAGTGTCTTTATTAATAATCATCCCAAATTGGAAACAACCCAAATGTCCTTCAACTAGTGAATGGATGAAAAAACTCTCATCATCCGTATATTATATTATTTATTGATACAAAGTGATTCACTGTAAAAGCAAGAACTTGGAGGAATCTCAGATGCATTATATATATGTGAAAAAAAATTCAGATTCTAAAGGCTACATACCACATGATTATATTTACATGACATTCTGGAAAAGGCAAAAGTATAGAAAGAAAACAAATCAGAGGTTGCCATGGGCTGAGAGTAGAAGGCAGAGTTACTACAAAGGGGCAGCATAAAGGAATTTAGGGGTTCACAGAATGGTTCTGCATCTCGATTTTGGTGGTAGTTACGTAACTGTATGTATTTGTCAAAACTCATAGAACTGTATACCAGAAACAATATGTGTTACTGTAAGTAATTGATTTTGAAAACTTAGAGATTTCCAATTAAAAAACAATTGTTATTTGATGGCAGTAACCAACTATTTGGTCTTACCTGACAATCAACATCTTTAAATGTGTAGCCATAAACTATAGACCATCTGTTCTAAAATAGCTTTTTATGATGTCACTTTTTAAAATTGATATGTCTAGAA
This sequence comes from Rhinolophus ferrumequinum, assembly GCF_004115265.2. Lineage (NCBI taxonomy): Eukaryota > Metazoa > Chordata > Mammalia > Chiroptera > Rhinolophidae > Rhinolophus > Rhinolophus ferrumequinum. The sequence continues at coordinate 84,688,049 of NC_046286.1, read as the reverse complement.
ATGTAAAGAAAATAGTCTTGACCTCAAAGAGCTCATGTGTTCAATCATTTCTTTCCCTTTATACCTGGAAATACAAAGTTAAGTGACAGATCCAAAGAAAAATCTCTTTCGTTTGTGAAACTGCCAAACCCTCCAGCACCAAGCCCACCTAGTATCCAGCTGGGGGCTGGATACTCTCCCCCTCATGTAGGCCTCCCTGGTTTTTTGACCTCCCTCTTCCATGGGAGTATGCATTTGTTTGGGGGGGCTCTCACATAGAGACACTGTGCTCCTCACAAGCACTGCCGTGCAGGACTCCTCCCCAGCCCCGGGGAGTGGGTCTTCCCACTGGCCAGAGGGCAGATATGGTTGCTTCTCAGTAAGCCCTTAGGGGTAGGGGTCTGACTTCATTTTCTTTAGAACTTGTGGTACTTTTGAGTTTTTGTTCTCCTCTTGGTCTTGGTCGTCAACAAGAGAACTTCTGCTGAATGTCCTATTCCATTAGGAAAGCCTCACAGAGAAACAGGACCACAGGAACAGTCCCCATCGACATCCTGTCACACTCAGGTTTTGGCCAATACAGTGTTAGCACTGGGCAAAGGGTGGGGGAAGGACAGTGCGTGAGGAAATCCAGGGTGCTGCAGAGCAGTTCTTGGCATGGCTGACAGTAAGGTCCCTAGAGTGGGAGATCTCTGAGGAGAAGGTCATGCAGTTTGCTTTACGCTGGCACAAGAGGCTCAAAGTATGTCTTCGAATACATGGAATATGTATTGAGAGAGGAGAAACGGAAAGTTATAATGAGCAGGCTTATTTGAGGAATGGGAGGCAAGAATAAAAGGATAGCTCATTATGGACTCAGAATCCCAGAACTTGAAAGTGAAGCAATCCTGTAATTATTTTAGGTCACTGCAGAGGAGTAGAGCTGGAGGTTGCTTGGATTAAGGAAGCCAAACTAGGAGATTCCGGGATTGACTGGCTCGTCACATCATTTGTTCATTTATTCATTCAACAAATAATTCTTGAGGAGCACTATGTGCCCCATACTAGGCCTTGGAGCTATGGCAATTAACACGTACTTTCTGGTAAATGCAGGATGGTAGCCGGGGGGACTTAATAAATAAGTAAGAAAGGCACTATAGAATAGCAACTTTGGAGTTGAGACAGTCTGGATTTTGAATCCCAGATCCAGACACTTAATAACAATGTGACTGATAAGTTACTTAACCCATTGTGCCTCAGTTTCCTGTCAAATAAAAATACTAATAGTGCCTACTTAGTAGGGTTGGTGTAATTAATGTGGTAATTAGTATAACATTTTAGAACAGTGCCTCAAATATAGCAAGTACCGAATAGTTATTAGGTATAAAAACATAAACAGACATATAGTTTAATGTCAGGTAGTAGAGTGTTATAAAGAAAAATAATTCGGATAAGGGAATAACGTGCGATGATAGGACTAGTTTAGATCAGGAGTTGCGGGAAGGTCTTTCTGAGGAGTCATTTATGAACAGGGACCTGAACGCTGTGAGAGGACAAGCATAGGAAAGGGGTGGAGAAAACGATGCTGAAGGCAATTGTGGGCCGATTCCTACCCCGTGTTCCGCCCATGGACACCATCAGAAGACCGTTGGTGGGACTCTGATCACAAACTGCAGGCGCCGTTAGGGGTATGTGACGTGTCTTCTGGCAAATTGAACGTTTCAGAGAGAGGGAAATTTGAGCTTAATGGCATGTTACATTTGTATCCCTATAAAATGCTACTATTCAAGTTAGAAAATGTTTACACCTCCACAGTCCCTCATCTTTTTTAAAAAATAGAAAAGTAATCCAATATCTATAATTGTGCATAATTGTCCATGCTGTTAATCTCGAGACTAAAATGAATAAATATCGACACTAAGTGGCATATATAAAGACTATAAATAAATAGCCTCAAGTGAGTTAAGATTTTGCTTCCAAATGAGAGGCAGGTCTGCCAAGGTGTTACAACAAAAGCTGCGGGTTTTCAGCGTTTTTTGAATTTTGTAATTCCACGTAAAGGCTTGTGAACCTGTAATAATTTGCTCCCATGGGTCATTTGCAGGATCAGCATTCTGGGGAGCAACACGTAGAAGACAAAATAAAAACAAAACTGAAGAGTCGGTAGAATTCTGCCTTAGCTGCTGTTTTCGAAATACTTCGTATTTGTTTCACAGAAACTCAAGATATTCCACTTGAGCTATTTTAAGAAGACCCTCTCTCATTAGAATGGTGCAGCGCCATGAATGAGGGGCGGCAGGAGCCCGGGGTCGGCCGAGGGCCGACACAGGTTTGTAGAGTGGAGGGTATGCACGTATCGCACTAAGTTCCTGGTGACCAGAACGACCTTGTACAAAGAAGAAAACTTGCCAGATTTTCCGTCTATTCAGCAAATTTTTTTTCTCAGGTAAACATGGCTCGGAACGAGAGTGGGAGTGAAGTTTCAGTGTTCGTGTCTATACGAGGAGAGTTCCCAAAGTGATGGGGTATTCAAAGCCCTTCCGAGCACATAGAAATACGGACTTTATTCTCAGAAACATCTGACATCAGCAAGGTACGAAGGGATACAATAATAACCCGAACACTGTTCCCTTCCAATCCAATGTTTATTCAACGCTCAGTGCCAGAAGCTTCGAAAGCATGTCCCCTGCAACCTGTATCTCTAAGTTCTCTTGGTCTTAATGAGCTGTGTGCGGCTCCCCCTGGTCCAGGCTTCTGGGGTGGTCCCAGGTCTGGCAGCCCCGCGCTGCGGGCCGGTCAGCCAGCCGCCGCGGGGCTCCGACCACAAGGGGGCGCTGCGGCCCCCCCTCTCCCGGGAGCGGTCGAGCCAGCCCGGTGGGTGTTTCTCTCTCCATCTCGCGCTCTCTCCTCCCGGCCTCACATCCGGGTCTGGAGCGCGGCCGCCGCTGTCAGTATTGCTGCGGGAGCGTCGGGGGCCGGGCCGGGGCGCAGTAAATGGCGGCGGAGGGAGGCGGAGCGGCGGCCGCGCTCAGCCCAGAGCCCCCGAAACTTTAGACTCGAAGCCCCACAACTTTCCGGGAAGTGCTGCCGCTCCGGGGGCGTGAACGGAAGGGGAAGCTGAGGCGGAAAGTCTAGGGGAAAGCGGCGGGGAGCCGGGAAGACTCGAACCTGCGGCGAGTGCGGTGGCAGAGTCCACCCGTGCCTCGCGCCGCCGCGGCCCCCGCCTCCTTCCCCGCGCCCTCCCCGCGGCCGCCGAGCCGGAGCCGCGCGCCGCGCCGAGCCTGGGACTGCGCGGGGCCTCGCCAGCGGCGGCGCGCCGAGCCCAGCCCGGCCCCCTCCTCGCGACCTCCGGGCCCTGTTGCTCCGGCGCACCCCGCGCGCGTGAGGCCGGGGCTGGGGCTCCCGGCCGCTTCGGGGGGCGAGAAGAAAGCCGGGCCGCGTGCAGCCCCCGCTGTCCCGTGGGGCCGGGCCGCGGGTGTTGCATGCGGGGCGAGGCGGCCGTGAGCCGGAGGGGAAGATGGAAGGCTTAACGCTGAGCGATGCGGAGCAGAAATACTACTCGGATCTCTTCTCCTACTGCGACATCGAGAGCACCAAGAAGGTGGCGGCCAACGGGCGGGTTCTGGAGCTGTTCCGGGCCGCGCAGCTGCCCAACGATGTGGTCCTGCAGGTAACGCCGCCGCCCTCGCCTCCCGCTGCGGCCGGGGGTCTGCCGGCCACCGGGAGGTCTTTTCCCGGTCGCTCGGGCCTCCAGCCGCCGGCCTCCGGAGGGTGGGAGTGGGCGCCGTTTCCAGAAGGGCCGGCGGTGGGCAGGTTTGCCCCGGCTCCACCGCGCTCGGCTGGGGCCGCAGGTGCCCGGGCGGCCCGTACTGGCGCCGCGGCCGAGGGGGAGGGGGTCGCTCTTAGAGGACAAAAGTCGTGCATTGATACAGTGGGGGCGGAGGTCTCTTTATTATCGCCGAAGAGACTAAGTCCTGTATCTCTCGGCTACCCCTCAGAATCTGTTTTTCAACACTGGAAGAGCAACTTCGGAATCTTGGATTGTTAAAATGTCTTTGATTCCTAGTCCTGTTATATACATAGCTCTTCGGAAACTGCAGAGTAGTAAAGTTGTCAGTATAGGTAAAATGTTCTTTAATTCTTGAATTAACCCAGAGACGCGATTAATGGGGTTTTATAGGTTTAGGTAATGAAGAAGCAGTTTTTTCATTGAAGAAGCTAAATTCTTAGGGAGATTAAAAAATTTGAACTTCTAGCTAGTAATTCGCAATATCTGAAAAGAACTTGTAATTAACTATAGAACGTGTGGCTGATGTAAACTGTACAGTTTTGATAACATTTAGTGAAACGCGGATGGGAGATTAAGTATTGGACAGCTAGAAATCAGACGTGCACATTTGCCTCAATCTGTAGCACTAGAGGAGCAAGCTCAGTAAGTTTTAAACTTTTATCACATCTGTTTTTAAAATAGAAGGTTTCCTAGAATTTCGTATCTAATGTATGTTATGGGCATTAATGTTATTCTGTTTAATGATGCATAGCTGCTGATAAGAGTCTGTCTAAATAGGTACCAAAACAGGGTCTAAGCTTTCCTCTTTATGACGATCGAATATGACGATCGAAGCTGGTTATCCAAACCTCCAAAACTGAAAGCCAGATGCATAATTATGATGTGCTGTACTGCAGAGAGCACTGAATCAGGAGTTTTGAGGCCTGGGTCTTTGACCCCAGTCTGTAGTTAACTAACACTGTGACTTTGGGCCAGGCGCTTTCACTCTTCAAGCCTGAGTGTGCTCATCTATGGAATGAGAGTCACGTTCTTTCTAACAAAAAATCTGTGAAGTATAAAAATGTCCACAAAGGCCTCTGTTTTAGAAGTTACCTGTGCAGTAACTACGACCAAGTTCAGTGAGTTCCGTCTTTTTGCATAATCTTGTGTGTTTTCTATTGCGTTTTCACAATCTTGAGAGGGGAGTTGGATGTCTTACATGCCAACAACTAGGAGTCTCAAATTCATGCTGCTGAACAGTGACGTTTTTAGTCCTTGCCGTCCACATACAGTCTTGTTACATACTCTTCTTTGTTTTTACAACCCTTTAAAAATGTAAAAACCATTCTTAGTTCAGGGGCATACAAAACAGGGCCTGTAGTTTGCTGACCCTGCTAAAGAATGGTGGTGGCCCTGTGGGGTACTGTAATCGCCTCCCGTGACTTTGGTCTGGTCAGAACACGCTCTTTTTATAGAAATAACAAAATACACCTTCAAGTTATTTAGGACATAAAATTAAGGAGAAGCCTCCCATGTTCTATTTTGGTTTATGCCTTTCAGGTGGAGAAAATAAACTGACTTTCATTTTTTAATGATGCATGAAGACTTTAGGACTTTAAATGTATTATTTAGGATGGACAAATTAGCATTAATTAACCTTTGTTTGAAATATGTTTAATCCTTTCCAAGTCGTTTTCATGTTTTGCTTACTTTTATTAACATTCAAAAATAAATTTCTATTGCCTTTTTGTATAAAGAGAGAGCTTAAATAACATAAATATTCAGGATTCAGTTACAAGTTGAAAGCTGTGGGAACTCCCTGAAGCAGAACTCTTACAGTAATATATACTAAATAGCATTTTGGGTATCTTGAAGACAGTTTACTTTCAAAATTGGCCTAAGGTATAAAATGTGAGACAGAAGGGGAGTGGGGCCCTAATTCGCTTTAAGGGAGTTTGCGATTGTCTGAAAACACAGCCTTCTGTTGCTTCGTAAGTGGGAAACATTTAGGGAAACTCACATGTAATGTTGAATTATCTATCTAGCACTGGGCTAAGTATTGCAGGGCATCAAAAGGAGTAAGAAGCTCTCAGGGACCTTGTAAACTACAGGAATACCTGTGTGTGCCAAAGCAGAATGTGAATGCTGTAGGAGAACTACAAAGGAGGAGGATGATCGGAAAAGAATTCTTGACTTAATTCAGATGGACTTTAAATTAGTGTGGAGGGAGGGCAGTGGTGTGACAAGGACTTTCAGGCAGAGAAAAAACAAGACCAAAGGTGGAAAGTGTGGGTGCCTTTTCAAGAACTAGCAGATAGTCAAGTTTTGCCGAAGGTCGAGTATGTTTTCGCTATAGTAGAACATAGAGTTAGAAAGAGACCATATTAGGAAAGACTCTGAAGAACAGGGGAAGATTGCATATTTCAGTAGGCAACTGGAGACTCATTGACAGTTTTTGACTTGAAGGAGGGAGAGAGTAGAGGCTGAGGAAGGAGGCTCACGTAATGGTCTGGAATGGGTGCTAGCTAATGGGCATCCAAAACAGCGTGACCGGCAGTAAAATTGAAAAGGAGGGCTGGATGAACAGGTCTTTGTTATTTGTGGGATAATGTTTAATTGAGGCTAGATTATCAAGGCTGGGTGGAGAGCTCTGAACTAATTGTGAAGGTAACAGAGAGTTGTAGATATAGGAGAAATGACTCATAAAAGCAGTGCTTTAGAAAGCCTTCAGGAGATCAATAGAACAGGAGTTAGAGGGAAGAAGCGAGATGAATTTGGGGATTCTCTTAAGTGCATATATGAAGTGGTGAGGAACTGAGCCATGATACTCAAATGTCGGGGGGGGGTGGTGGTGATTATTTTGTCCTCCACAGGGCATTTGGCACTGTCTGAAGACAATTTTGGTTGTCATAACTGGGGAAACGAAGCTGTTCTGGCATCTGGTGGATAAAGGCAAGAGATGCTGTGAAACATCCTGCAATGCACAGGACAACCGCCACAGCAAAGAATTATCTGGCCCAGAATATCAATAGTGCTGAGATTGAGAAATCCTAACCTGGAATCTATGGTGGCAGCAAGATGGAAAATGTGGCAGCGCGTGAGAAAATGAGGCTAGAGATAGAGATTATGAAGGTAGACTTGATGGACCTAGGTTACCTGGTGGTATTTAGGTGAGAGAAGAATAGGGCAAGGATCATTCTCTCTTGGGCCCCACTTACCATTAGAAAAGGGGTTGGGAAAGGGCCTTGTATTTAAAGGGATAATGATAAGTTTGATTTCAGGCATTTTGGGATAGCAATGCAAATCTCCAGGAGATAGTTGGAAACAGGTGGAGATTTGTCCACCCTGAGTGCTGGTTCTTACAGTGAAGTTCAAGTGTTTGAGGTCTCTTCCTCTGCCTTCCTCACCTAAGGGTCTTGGGGACGGGACGGACAGCTTCTCATACAGTGGGCATGCATATACACATTGGGGCTTTGATTGATGTGGTAGTCCTCAGCATTTGTTAATAAAAGTCGTGAGAAGGCCTAGTCGTCTCAGGGAATGAGGATAGAGAACAAGGATGGTCAGAACTGAAGGAAGAAGGAATTGGCTGGCATTTATTGAGTGCCTATTGTGTTCCTTTTACTGGGCAAATAATTTTCATGCAAGAATTTGTTTGATCCTTGCAACAACTCGGTGAAATGGATATTATTATTATCAACTAGGAACTTGATAGGCAGAGAAGTTAAATAACTTGTTAGTGATGAGTCCCTTACCGTTTTTCCTTGCCACCTCTCTCAGCTCTTTTTTCTTTTGTTTTTTCTTTTTATTGTTCTTTTGTGTTTTTTTTTGGTTTTTTTTCTTTCTTTTCTGTCAGCTCTTTCTTAGATTCACAGTTCATGTGATTGTTTTGCCTATAGTTCTTATGAAGAGTAGATATTTTAAATTACTTGGTTTAGAGTTATGCATGGATTTTCTCCTTCACATAGTAAATCGTTTTATGTATGATGATGTCTTGCAACACAGCCACTTAAGAGAAATAGGAAGATTCTTGTAGTTGGTATCATGGGCACGTAAACACGTAATTTTATATTACTACAACTGTCAAACATTTTAAGTTACGTTCATTGCATTTGTTTTGGAATAGCATACTAAAACCTGTTTTGAGTTTGAGGGTTTGTTTTTGGAGACAGTATGTCAATAGACAAAGTGAATAGCTAAAGCTTTATAGAATTGTGCTCCACACCAGAAAGTAGGACTAGGGAGAGAAAATTCTGGCTCATAGGATTTAAATGTGAAGAATTTTGCTGTCTGTTGAGGAAGAAAATATTCAGTGGTTTAAAAATAATTTTTTCCAGAAGTAATTTATTTTTTAAAGATTAGGAAACGTATGCTATTTACCACACTAATAAGTATTTTTTCTTAGCTTTTACTTAACACCTCTATTTTGGGAAATGTTTTAAAACTTCATACAGACTTTGAATGCATAATAGCTTGATAAAGGTTCTAGTACTGTTCTTTTATTAAAGATTATAATGAGGCTAGAAAAAATGTTTTGGATCATTTGAGTTGATATTCTGTCTCCTGATATCTTGGTAGAATATTTGAAGAACACATTAATGAGGGAGGAGTGACAACAGTGAAATATAAACCATTGTGTCTTTCTCAAAAGTTGTTCAATTATAAGAAGTATTCATTAGTAATAGCATTAAAATAGGGAAGCAGAGTCTCATTTATGCATTGAAAGTTATAAACTTAATACAAGTAAATGTCAAGTTTGTTATTCTGGAGTGATTTTTTTTTTCATTTGTATTTTCTGAATCACTAAAATAATTATAAGAAACTGAAAGTGCTCTTGCCTTAATTAGGCATTTTCCTATACACAGTTGAAAAACATACCATTTGTGAAAGAAGTCACACTTAATGACTTTCTGTAGTGTCACACCATGTTTCCCTGAAAATAAGACCTAGACGGCCAGTCAGCTATAATGCGTCTTTTGGAGCAAAAATTAATATAAGACCTGGTATTATATTATGTTATATTTATATCATATTATATAAGACCCGGTCTTATTTTACTATAAATAAATATTTTACTTATAGTAAAATAAGACCGGGTCTTATATTAATTTTAGCTCCAAAAGACACATTAGAGCTGATTGTCCGGCTAGGTCTTATTTTTGGTTAAACATGGTAAGAAGTCTGGTCCAGAAATATTTAAGTTCATTCCACATATCAAATTTCATTAGGATTTGATGAATTATAGGACTTAGACTTTTAAAAAAAATTCTACATCTCTTCATTTTGTTTCAAGAATTGACTACGTGTTGAATTTCAGTCTATCTTGTCAAATGATGAATCCAGAATTTATTAGATTGTGTATCTCCTCCTAACCTCTTGGGTTGTGGATTCCTTTGACAGTCTGGCACACATACTGGACATCTGCTTAGAAGACATAGTTACACACAGTTTTGCGTATAATTTGAGGTTCCCGGCCTTCCCCTAACCTATTCGAGCTCATCCCACTGACCTCTATGTTAAGAAAGAGTTTTAAGGAAGAGCAGGCAGACCTGTGAAATGCTGAATAAACATATGTCTATCTTTAAGTAAGTTTGGTATATTTTCAGTAAATATTTCTTCATGGTTACTATTTATACTTGGGGTGTATATGCTGTGGTGAAAAATCAGAAATTTTCCTTGCCTTCCTGGATTATAACTTGTGCTAATGTAAAAAAGGAAAAGAACTGTGTGCAGTTACTAGAGAATCATGGGAGACTTATGGGGGGACCTACTTAGGTGTAAGGGCAGGCCTGTTTGAGGCGACATGGGCAGAGGGTAAGGGAGAGAGAATGAGATGTTTTACAGAGGGAACAGCAGGGAAGGGACTAACGCTGTGAAGAGCTTAATGTGTTGGAGGAAATAAAAGGCTAGGGCCTTCTGAGCAAGAGGGGGAATCACAGGGACCACGTATTGCAGGGCTTTGTACACAATGATAAGGAGTTTGGACTCTACTACTAGTTTTGTTCAGCATCATCTGAATTCTATTTTTTAAATATTACCTTGCCATATAGAGAAGAGAATACCGGGGCAAGCAGAAACAGATTGGCCAGTGGATATGTAGTAGTTCAGGTAGGAGACAATGGCTTACGTTAGTGAGGTGGCAGTGGTAATGGAAAGGAGTGGCCATATTTGAGAGATTTTTAGGTGGTAGAAATAGAACCCAGGTAATGGATTGGATGTGGAGCATAACGGAGAGGGAAGAACTCAGGGATGTTGCTGGAAGTTGCCATTATTGGGTGGCTGGGAGAGGAATGGGTTTTTTTTAAGTTTTTTTGTTATTGTTTAGGTAGAGGGGTAATGGTGAATTCAGGAATTTCCTTTTGTCAATCTTACATTCTCAGAAGCCTGTGAGATTGTCAAGTAGACCTCTATCAGAGAGGATCAATGAGTCCTGAGGAACTCAGAGATATTTGGCTTGGAGATGTCAATTATGAAGATTGTCAGTGTGTTAGTGATATTTCAAGTCATGAAAATAGATAAAATCTCTGAGGTAAAGACTATGGAGAGTAAGGAAGGGTTGGCTAGAAATAGAACGCTGAGGAATGCTGCACGTGTCTAAATTGTATAAATTGGAATACTCTGGGAAGGAGGCTAAGAAAGACAGCCAGAGTGGTTATAGGGAAATTGGAATGTATATTGGATCATGACATGGATGCTAAGTAATGCAGCTATTTCTAGAAAAGGCTAGTTAACTGTATTGAGTTTGGCTGAGAGGTTGAAAAGATGTGGGCAGAAATGTGGCCATTGGATTTGGCAGCCTAGAGGTCATCAGTAAATTTGATGAGCCAGTTTCATGGACTGGTAAAGATGGAAGCCAGATTTAAGTGACTTGAGGGATACGTGAACTAGAAAGAGGGTATATAGCTGGCCTTTTAAAGAAGTTTGCCTGTGAAAGGAAGCAGATATGGGTTAGAAGCTAGAGGTGTATGAGGATATAAAGAAGTCTTTGTTTTTTGAGTATAAGAAATACTGCCGCATGATTTTGGGAAGGATTAAAAAGGGAAGGAAGAGAGAAGAGGAGACAAGTCCTCCAGAAAACAAGGTCAGGATCCTCACTGTACAGAGGAGCAGTTCATTGATAGGAAATGGGCCATCCTTAATTTTAAAAGGAGGGAAAAAGGAAGAACACAAATAGAGAGGCAAGTAGGTATTAGATTTGGTGGGATTGTTCTAGCCTGATGGCTTCTAGTTTTTCTACAAACTGAGGCAAGATTAACAGTTTAGTAGTGAGTAACAATCTGAATATGAAAGTAAGGAAAAAAATCTATTCACAGTGGCATCAAAATGAATAAAGTATTTAGGAACAAATTTAACAAAAGGCGTACCAAAATGTTTATACTACAAAACATTGCTGAGAGAAATTAAAGATTTAAATAAATGGAGAAACAGTCTGTTTCAAAGATTGGAAGATTGAATACTCTTAAAAGGCAGTTCTCCCCAGATTTATAAGGAAATGTAAAGGACCTAGAAGAGCACCAAAAAAAAGGAAAGAAAAGAAAAAATAGGAGACTTACCCTACCTAATTTTAAATTTTAACCGTAATCTAATCAGGAACATGTCATTGTCATATGGATAAGCATGTAGATCAGTGGGATAAAACTGAGAATCCAGAAATGAACTCTTACATTTGTGATCACTTGTGATCACTTAGGTTTTGAAAAAAGTGCCAGGACAGGTCAGTGGGGAAATGATAATCTTTTCAACAGAAGGTGCTGAGACAATTAGATACCTGAATATTTAAGAAAATGGACTTAGACATACTGTATATATTTCACACCATACATAAAAATTATCTGAAAGTGTATCACAAACTTAATTATCAAATCTAAAACTATAAAAATTTTAGATGATAACATAAGGAAAATCTTTGTGACCAATGTTAGGCAGAATTCTTAGATATAACACCAAAAGCATGAATCATAAGAGAAAAAAACTGATGAATTGGATTCCATTAAAAATTTTGAAAACTTTTACTCTTCAGAGGATACTTAAGAAAGTAAAAAGATAAGCCACAGACTAGCAGAAAAAGCTGCACGTTAAAAATGTGGTAAAGGTCTTTAATCTAGACTATCTAAAGAAATCTTATAACAATTATAAAGAAAAAATTTGATTAAAAAATGGGCCAAATACTTTAATAGGTGTTCTCCAAAGGTGATAATATGAATGGCCAATAAGCATGTGGAAAGATGTTCAACATCATTTGTCTTTAAGGAAGAGCAAATTAAACCACGGTGACATGCTGTCATACACTCACTTGAATGGCTATAATTAAAAAGACTGACAGTGTTGGTTGGTATTGTGGAGAAACTAGAATCCTTACACACTGCCCTTGGAAATGGGAATAGTGTTATAGCCATTTTTGGAAATAGTTTGGCTGTTTCTTAAAAAGTTAACCATATGCTTAGCATGTGAACCAGCAATTCCACTCTTAGGAAGCGACCCAACAGAAATGAAAACGTGTACACAAAGCAGTGTAAATGTCTGTTAGCAGCATTATTCATAGTAGTCAGAAATTAAAAAACAATCCAAATGTCCATCCAGTGGTGAGTGGTATATCCATACAATGGAATACTGTTCTGTAATAAAAAGGAATAATTACTGATAAATGCTATCGGAAAGATGAATGTCACAAACATAAGTGACAAGCCAGAAACAAAAGTGTACAGATTGTGTGGTTGCTCTCATGATGAGTTTCTTTTCTGTATTCAGAATTTGCAAACTAACTCATTTTTATAGTCTTTTGTTTTCCTTCATAATTTTTATCCCAGGTATATTTATCTAAATAAATAATCATGACTCATTAAGAACTATATAAGGTTGTACTGTCTTTCATGGAATTAGAAAGGTATTTGAAATGATAATTCAAAAACTATAAAATACCACTCATGTTTGTTTTTGTTTGACATCCTACTTCTTCCTTGAATTTTCCCCTCATCATCAAGTAACCCTCCTGTAATTTTCCCATACTGTTCTATATGTTTGCACTTGTATACAGCTTATACTTTTAGCCTCCTGTTCATGTGTATGTTTTCCTTGATAGATGGCCAGCAACTTGAAGTCAACTGTTAGCTTATCTTTGTTTCCCTCCTACCACTCTGTTCATGATTGGCACCTAAAACATATTAGACTAGTTAATTTGCACTTCAGGGCTTCACTTCTCATTAGTACAATGATGAATCCTAGCCTAACCTCTTCATTTTATCCTAACCACTTTAAACATTCCAAATGCCAGTGAAAGAGCCTTTTTGAACAATAATGGAACTTCTGAGACCAGATTGTGTATATCTTTCAATTAGACTGTATGTTAGCTAATACTTTTGAAGTTGTGTGGTTAACTGCAGTCAGATATAGTGAGCATGCATATTAATAACTTTTCTTTAAGGTACTGTGCCTCAAGGCTATTCTTTTAATTTTGTAAAAGATACCATGGTTCACTTTAGTAGTAAATTCACATGAGTTTCCCTGCCCTTTAGAAGTATAATTTCTAATTCTTGAACTTGACAATGAATAGTGGTAGACAAGTAATTTAAATAAAGAAACAGGTCAACAGTTACTCATTTAATGTAGTTGACTCTTTTGGAGGGAAAGCATAGCATTCTCTTAAACTGTGTGACAACAGGGAGAGCATATCAAATCGAAATAGTGATGCCTACGCAGCCTTAAAAGTTACGTACCCACTCACCCCCACATCTCACAGACCTCTTTTCTGATTATTCTCCTAACATGGACTTGTGTTCCAACCCAGCAAATCTGTTTTCTGTTTCTCAGTTACTTTTCCTCATGTTCCTTTCTTCATTGGCGTTGCCCTCCCACAACTTCCAGGTTTCCATCCGCCCCCATTTTCAAAATGTGACTTAGCTTTTGTAGGCTTTGGGAACCTAACTTGAAAAACGTCCCCTTCACTCTGAGACTTCCATTTGCCCATCCTTTTGTATGTGTTTTGCTTTGTGTTCATTTATGTCATTGTTCAACTGCTTTTCCAGTATATTTACATCACAAGAATATTGTAAGCAAACTGAATAAAATTCAGGTTGGTTTTTTTTTTTTCTTTCATGACCTCATGGTGTCTAGAGCAGCAAAAGCACAGAGTAGATGTTTAGAAAACAGCCAACTTTTTAGGGCCCACCACTTGCTCAGCCCTGCTGTTGCTGTGCATTCACAGACGTGATTGGGATCCCGAATTCAGGCAGTGCTGGGCTCCTCACCCAGGGAAGTAGAAGTGAGGGTGGGGGAGCTTGCCGCCTGGGGTGTGCCGCTGCTAACACTGTGGGCGCTCTGTGCCCGCCCCAATCAGCATTCTGGGCATGAGAAGAGGAGGCTGCGAGCACAGGAACAAAGAGTGCAAAATTCTCTGCTCTGCCGACCGACGTGGTCAACTTCCACCTCCTTCTCTTGCAGAACCTTTTCCCCCCCCATTCCTTTTTTTTTTTTAATAGAAGAGCGACTGTAAGAAGTTTAAAAAGAAACAAAACTAGGACTTTATGGGCAACTAAAGAAGTAGACTGTGGTAGAATCTGAATATCTTGGCATTATAGCATATACAGTCTTTTATAAAATGTAATAAAGCACAACTTGTCAGGTTCCAGTGTACCTGGCTGAAAGCGGAAGATCAGTCCCTGTGGAGATGAGGGGCACGTTCCCATGACATCTGTCACATCTGTCACACAGGGAGGGCACGGTCCCCAGCACAGGCCGGTGAGACTTGCTCCACGTCCGAATTACAGCTTATCCTGCTGGTCATGGTCCGTATCGATCGCACAGGAATAGGAAGAACTACTATGTTAAACCTTTGAAATGTAAGCGCCTACTATATTCTGTGCCTGCCTTCAAAAAGGATTTAATAGCCAGAGGAAGGGAGTTTATGGTTAGATTTTCTATCAACTACCCACTGTTTTGAACCCCTAGAGACAGAAATCTTTCTTTTCTAATCATAGTTCTGCCTAAGACTCGATTCTGGAGCGAATCCAAATTTAGTGTTTCTCAGTTGCTCCTAACAAACGGCAAAAAGGGAATCGTCATAATTACTAATTGTATTGTATCCTGGTTATTTTCGCCATAGTGTTCCCTTTTGCTTCCTGTGTTATTCATTTGACCCTGCACACCCATGTGTTGCCTTCCTATTTTTCTTCTTCCTTTTACTGCCAAATAACAGGACCCAGATTTCTTCTCTACTGTCTGTACCCTGCCTACTCTCCTTAAACCCTAGTAATCTAATTTTTTTATTCCTCCACCTCCACCCTCACCTTTTAAACAAAGATATTGTTAAAGTTCACTTTTATCCTAGTCAGCAAATCCAGTAACCTTTTCTTAGGTCTTACTCTGTTTTACCACCATCCTTGCAGTTGACACTGAACTACTGCTTGCTGGATATTCTCTGTCTTTGTTCACCACGATGGAAAATTATGTTACTACATGTCTTGAGCACCCTGTCTTCCCGTTGTGTCTCTTCTCTTGTTCAGAGTCAGCTTTGATTCCTCCTTTCTTTATATCCAGCCTACGAAGTCCTTCAGATTGCCTTTCTTTGGAAGGTCTCAGCTAATCATTCTTTCTGCCCTTTGCCTTTCTCATCCAAGCTTTGACCACCTCGTTACTAAACTACTGCAGCAACCTCCTAAATCTTAACTAGCTTTTCTGTAATTGCTAAAGAACTGGCAAATGAATTTTTAAAAAATTATGTGACACTCTTGAGAAATGCCCAGTAAAGATAAAGCTGGCATCGAGAGCCCACCATCTAGCTTTGTCCCGTTTACTACCTGGCCGCCGCTGCAATCTCTGCTGTGACTTGTTGGGGCTGCCTCCCCGCCCCCCCCCCCCCACACACAGTCTATGCCCATCTTGTTTTGACTTACCAAAAACCTGTCCATTTTTTAAAGGTCCAGATCAGGCTTCAACCCACCCATAAATATTTCCAACCCATAGTAGCCTCTCTTTAATTCTTACAGTAGTAAGTACTAATTATATAGCACATACAATGGGCCAGGCACTGAGCAATTTGATATATGTTTATTTTAAATATAAGTATAGGTGTTATTTCCATTTTACTGCTGAGAATCCTGGGACTCCAGAGGCTACAGACGCTTGACCTGAGCTGTGATTCAAATCTAGCTCCATATGATGGCAAAATTAGTGTTCAATCAAGACACCAACCATTTTGATGTGTAAGGTTACAGCCTTATATCATGGCTTATCTTTTTCAGTTGTATGTTATGTTTACAACTATTTAGAAGTTCTTTGAGAACGGGATGTGTGTGAGAACTTTGTGTGCCTAACGGGGGGGGCCCTCTACGTGCTTTGAACACTGAGTTCTTGAGAACATTTTGATGAAGCATCCCATGCAGTGTTAATTATCATAACAGCTCTGCCTCCTTTTTGTATTAGAGCATTCTCAAAAATCTTGTGAGTACAAGAAAGATGCCACCATGGCTGCGCACTCGAGTTAAGGGGAGTCAGTGGAGCAGCCTGGTGATTTGCTTCCCAAAGTGTGGGATTTGTGCCCAACAAGATGTGAAAGCACATGATAGCTATTCCCTTTTCAGTTGTTTTTCAGATCTGAGTAAGGAGCAAGTTTCAGTTTGGTGCTTTTACGTTTTTAACACCTTTCCAACCCAGGTTTCTGTTTTCCTAAAGAATAGGTAGCAACTGTCTATGCCGGCATCTTTCTTCTTGAATAAACTTATTTCCTTGCTCTCCAAAAAAAAAAAAAAAAAAAAAAAAAAAAACAAAAAAAGAATAGGTAGGCCTTGGTATAGATAGTCATGAGCATATTTTGCAGACAGTGGCATTGGCTGAAATTAAATAACAGTTTTGTTTTCTTTCAATTTGTTATTTTTACTTTCTGTTTACTTCAAGTGATACAAGTTCTTTTTAAAATAAATTTGTTAACTTTTTAAAGTCTTGATCTAAAGAAGAATTATTAAGAACATAGTAGCACAAGTTCTAATCTATGACCTTGCACAAGAACTTTTTCTCTGCCTCACTATTTTGATTTGTAAAATCAATATAACAGTGCTTACTTTTGAGAGTTGTTTGAGGATTGTCTTAAATGCTAGTATACCATTTGATAGATGGTAGCTTTTTCATCATCAATTTGTTATTTTATTTATTGTTTATTTCCTTATTTAGTCGACTGAAAGTTTTTGATAGCATTTTAAAGATGCAGTTTAATTCCAGGATTTCTTATTCTCAAGCAGGTACTTCACTTGTCCGGGCCTTAGTTCCTGTGGGCATTAGTATTTTCACCTGCATATTGGGATATTTCAACACCAGCCTCGTAGGATTGTTTTGAGGACTAAATTATTTCATGAAATACTTGGAATGGTGCCTGGTGCCTGGAGTAGTGCTGTATAGCTGTTTAACTATCACTATTATTATTTCCTTAGAAAGGATGAGGCTTTTTTTCTTCTTATCATCCTGAGTTGGGGACGGAAGGTCTTCTGTGATAATTTTGTGTGTTCCTTAAAGCATTTACTGAGTGTAAAGTATTATTGTACTGGGATCATGGTAAACCTGCAAGGGAGGATGAGGAGATCTTCGCAAAACTATTCCGAGCTACCTGCCCCCTAAAATTATTGCAGCGTGCAATTAAAGAAACTCAGAGGAAGATTAATAAACCTCAGAGGACTGAGCGGACCAATGGTGAATTACTGTGAACTTCTGTACATTACAGCATTTTCTAATTGAGTGAAATACTATGGAACGTTTGACATTTACATATATATATAATTTAACAGCATTTCTTTAAAGTAATATCATAGGTTCATGTTAGTGGCATGGTTATATTTACCACTATTTTTGTTCTTTAATTTTTATCTATTTTGTAAGAAACACCTGGTTTTATTCTGTGGGTTATGTTTCTCACATGTTAGTTATAAAAAAAAATATGGCAAGCCAAATTATTTCTGTTTTTCTTGAATAATTAAATTGCTACTGTTCCCACAGAGGGGAAAATTGACCCTAAGACGTAATGAAAAACTAGAGTCCAGAAAGTTTTCCTTATCAAGTATTTAATATAAAAAATATGATAAAATACAGACTAAAAGTACCAATACTTGAATTTCACACCAAATACTGTTCCTTTGGAGCTAGGTTTACAGGACAAGGTTTAGCAAATGAGTTAATTATTCCCTCTTAAATCCCCAGCACAGTGAACTTAACTCCTTATATTTTTGTTCATTTTAACAAATCATATTTAAATACATATGTCATTTTTTAAAGGGGCCACACACTAATAATCTATGTCTGATACTTTGGTACAAATAATTTTCAGAGGGTAGTTTGTGTTATAATTACATATAATATGTAATAGACAATATGAAATTTACATTCAGAGAAATAATATTTGCTTTAGAAAAGATTTTTAGAGATAGAATCCAGCCCTTTCATTTTGTTTAGGAAACTTGAGGTATATGACTTACTTATATTCACATGGCAAGCAGTTGTCAAAACTTGATTCTGTGGCCTACCCACCGAAAACAACTCTTGTTTCATGATATAATTTAGTGGAACTCCTTTATAATACAACTTACCATATGAGTTACCTCTGGGAAAATATGATCCTTTTTAAATAAAGTAGTTGTTAAGAGCATGGGTTTCAATCCAGACTCTTACTTGCTGTGTGCCCTTGAGCAAGTTGACCAGCGTGTCGGTTTTCTCATCTAGAAAACAGTTACCTAGCACTTAGGGTTGTGAGGGTGATCATATTAGTTAATATGTTACTGAGCTTGGAACAGTCCCATGTTACTTGACACGATGTGTGCACGCCGTGTATGTTAGCGATTCTCATTGTTGTCATCCTCACCCTGTAACAACCTGCCCACCCGTGGTGTAGATCAGAGCATTATCACAGTAACAGTGCAATACATGGGTTTCTCTTCATCACAAATAATAGAAATTTCCCAGGCCTGTGTTTGCTGCTGCCTGACCGCTGGTAAAGAAGATATACCAGAAGTTTTATCAGCAGTGCTTAAACCTGTTCATCTGGTCAGTGTGTTTAGGAAAATCGTGGGCTCCCCGTCCTCCCCCTGAAGGGACAGTAGTGGTGACATAGTGCACTAGGTCAGAACACATTCTGGAATCCTCAGCCTCCCCCTTTGCTTTGACCATGGGTGGGTTACTTCTCTGTGCTTTTGTTTTCTCATCTGTAAATTGGGATAAAAGTCCTTGTCTTTCAGGAAGGATAATTCTTGCTATGAAGACTGAGTTAATTTATATATAGAGTGCTTAGAATGCTGTCTGGCCCACAGTGTTTAAATGTTTAACTTTTATTATTTTTAAAAGACGTTTTTGATTAAGTAGATGTTTCTGTGGCTCTAAAATAGTCAATTAGGTCTCCAAGGAAGAAAATGGGTTTGATTACTACGAACTGGTTCCTGAAAAATAGTGCTTCTTAATCAAAAATTAATATTTAATATGGCATATTATAAGGGAACAGGTTGTAAATGTTGGCTTTTTCATGTTACCTTATGCATCTTATTGGTTAAATGGGATCATTTATTTTGAACGGTGTTTTAGAAGGGAAGTTATAAGTCTGGATTTGCTTGAGACAATCCACCTTATCCTCTTGTCCAGGCGTACTTATAAATAATGCTCCTGTCACTGTTGCAAACGTCCCAGGTTGGATGTAAATTTTATGGTCACTCTAAGTATCATTTACTGGCCAGATTTATTTTACTAGACTATCCCTATGCTCCAATATTTTCTAAAGGCAAATACTACTATTTTAAGTTTAAGTTTTAGGTATTTTAAGTTTGTGGTATTTTTCAAACCATTTTGGCATTTTTTGTTGTTTTTCTCCTTACCTTCTGTCTGTATTTCATTCTTTTTAAAAAGTGTTTTGTTTTTTTTTTGTCAATGTAGATAATACAAAAAATTATTTTACTTGGGAATTTGGGACATGAATTAAACCAGCAATAAAATGTTATAGCAGTCGTGTGATTTTTCATATCATTTTGACGCTATCAGAAGTGTTTTATTTGTTTAGATAACTAATGACTGTGGTACTGATTATAAGCAGTAAAATATTTATTGGTTTGTATGTACTACTCTTATCATAGTAGACTGTCAACAGGAGTTTATATTGCCCAAAGCAAGTAAAATTTATATTCAAAAATTACGAGTTAGATGTTGCTAAGAGGAATCTCTTTAATTAACTGTACGATCCAGAAATTCAAGTCAAGAACTTCATAAACTTAAAAATTTTAAAGTCTACCTTGATCCTCTTTTATTTTGATTATTTAATTCAACACATTCCTTATGGTTTCTTTCTTTACCAGGTGTAATAAAATCTGCCTTGCAAATATTATGAAGCTTCTTAGGTTCTGTGGCAGTAATCTGTATTGTTATAGTGTGCTCATTGATAAATTTCTTTGATAACATTAGTAGGGGAAAAAGAATATGTATAACATATTTGAACTTTGTCTGCTGAAAAGTTTTATAGGAGATACTTGTAGGGTTTTTGGGGTTTTTTGTATTGAAAAATATACCTCTTACAAATACTTGTAGTGTAGAAAGGATATGCTCATCTAATATTTACATAATATTTTAATGCCTGATATATAGTAAGGGCTCAAGAAGAGTCTGATGTTGCTATTTAGCAATAGTAGTTATGACAGATTTTATACATTTTTTATTTTTGAGGTGGTGTGTAAATTAATGTGTGCCATTTGTCAACAATGTATACAATTTCGTATTTTACCCAAGGATACTATTGGGGAAAAACTTGGAGAATGCATCCTTCACTGAGATAGGATAGTGGTCTAAATGTGAAATGAAGGTTATACAGGAGGGTATGACTGAAAGGAAGAAAAGAACCAACAGAATGCCCATTTATATATGTTAAGTGCTATGACCAAATCATAGCAGGAGAAAGCAAAGAAGCAATGTGATCTTGAACTGCCTACTTGAAATCAGATGTCATTTGAGTTGTGTGAAGAAAGTAATAAGCATTAAAGTTTTTGGAAAAGAAAGTAATGTAGTAAAAGTGAGTTGAGATACTTGCTTTAGTACAACTCCTTAGTATCTTGAAAGGATTGGTAATACTGTGTTTCACTTTAGACCTGAGTTTAGTAAGGAGATTGGCAGTGAAGTTGGTCACTAAAGTGATAGATAGCTAAAGTCACTTAGGAATGCAAACACACTTGGTGAGTGTAGAAATGGATATGAGTGACCTTGTTTGTTGGACTGTGCTAAGTATTTAAATTGTTTTTATAGCAAAGGAAAATGCTAGAGATTGATGTGTCCACATAGCTTGTAAACAAGCTAAACATACTTTGTATTGACAGCAGTGTTTGAAAGAAAATGAAGTCATGTTGGAATGACTGGGCTTTGATGTATCCCCCCCGTCTTATTTGCCATTGACTTTTCTTGATCTTTTCTCCTTGCCACAATGTACTGATAGGGTGAGCGTGGTGTGCAAGTGTGCGTGGATCGTATGTAATCTAAACTACCTTGGACAAAGCGAACAGGATTTATTATTAGAAAATATTTAATTTTTAAAGAAATGGTAAAAATGATAGTTCCAAGTAAGAAAGATTTCATTCAAATGAAAGCTGTCTAACAGAATAAATTTGGTAAACCAGCAAAGTGTGGGCACCATGGGCGGGGGCTCAATTCTTTTCAGCACTAAGTGCCTGTCTTGTGCAAAGTGCAGTGCCAGGTCTTGCAGGGGAGTCCAGGATGCCTAAGTCATAGTCTCGGTCCCCAGGGAGCTTAGCGGAGGGACGGGATATAGGGAGTGTGTGGTGTGGTTACCATAGTTACACTGATGACTCACATAACTCCAATGGTAGACGCTGGAGTACTACACAGAAAGAAAAGGTCGTCTGCTTATGGGTATGAAGGATAGAAAATGTTACAGGAAGGGGGAGGCTCTTATGGTAGGTTGTGAAGGAAGGGTGTGATTTTAATAGGCAGACATAGGTTAGAGAGTAACCTGATGAGAGAGTAAAGCAAAAGTGTGGAGATAGGGGAGGCCAGTCTAGATTGGCCAGAATAAGACAGGGAAGGAGGTTTGGTGCTATGCTATAAAGAGTCTTGAGTGCTAGACTTAAAAGTTTATTTTTTAAATATAATAAACATTATTTGGAGCTATATTTCAAGATTATTAATCTGGTACTTTTTGTAAAAGAGTGGAAAGAGACTGCAGTAAAGTGATTCAAAAATATTCATTCATTCATCCCGCCAACAAACATACTGATACGGTGCATCAGGTGGTTCTAGGTGCTGAGAATTCAAGACGTTGTCCTTGTTCTCTGGAGTCTCATTCTTTTGGGAGATGTTGACAATAAATAAGTAAACGGTGGGGTGCTCAAGGAAGGTTTCTGAGATCAGGACACTTGAACGACAGAAGAAGCCAGCCAAGCAAAGCTCTGAGGAGAACGCACAAATACTTGAGGATATAGCAAGTGCCACGTCCTTGAAGCAGGAGCAGTCTTGACTTTTTGAAGGACAAGAGGAAGAGTTGTTTTAGAATTCTTGTATTATCTATACTGTGGGAATGTGTGTGGTAAGGAGTCTACCTGACACATCAGTCAAGGATGAGATACTGCTTTTTTTTTTTTTAAATTTGCTTGGTTACTCTTCAGCTTTCTCAGTACCTTGAGTCACTTTGCCAGACAAGATCTTATATAAAGCCATTATATAATGATTCATTGATGGACTGAGAGTAACTTTTTCTGGGCATCCAGAATCATATACAGCTGAAACACTCTAGAACCATAATAGAAGTAGGAGAGGTTAATATGTAATAATGCCTGTATATGTGATTATCTTTCATGAAACTTGGTCTCACCTTCTTTTTCTACCCTGCTTGCTAGAGGATGTGAAGGGACATTATTGAAGTTTTTACCATTTACTATTTTATTGCCATTTTTCTAATATTAATTATAGAACACCCTCCAGGACAGAATGTACAGATAGAAGTTCTAAGTGTTTTAGTTGGTCTGTATATTTTTTAAAAGTTATTGTGAGTCCATAGTAGCATTTAAAACTGAAAACATAACATAAAAAATGCCAGGTTTCAGCTTTAGAAAAATCTGAAGATGACATCACTAGCAGGTATTCCATAGCAGCTGCTCCCTTCATACTGCTGTCCATAGTTCACGGTGTTCCCCCACCTAGCCAGTTTCACTCGTTTATGTTACTTGCTGTACCTGTAAACATGGCAGGGAGCGAAGAGCAGTGGCATCAAAGCAAGAGGGTCTCCTATTCCTGTACTCTGTTTTCACTGTAGGAAAAGAGGGTGTGCTCTAGAACAGCATTTCTCAGAGTTTGGTCTACAGACCTCTGGTCTGTGAGGTCAAAATTGTTTTCATAATAATAGTAAGATGTTATTTGCCTCCTTTTTTTTATTTTTTTATTTTGCTGTGTTGACATTTGCATTGATAGTGCAAAAATAGTGGTAAAACTACTGCTTCCTTAACACAAATCAATGCAGTGTCACTGAACTGTACTAGTATTCTTTATTGCTGTGCAGCAAAGAAGCCAGTTTCATTTAAGAATGTTCTATGTGTAGTAAAAAAAATTTATTAAGTGTTAACCCTTGAGCATATGTCTTTTTAGTATTTTGTGTGATGATATGGGAAGTATGCATAAAGCACTTCTGCATTCTAAAGTGTGATCATTGTCTGGAGGAAAAGTACTTATTGCATTGTTAGAGTTGTGAGCTATACTACCTATTAATAATTTTCTCATGAAACATCATTTTTTTTTAAGGAATAGCTTCCTTGGATATTGGGAAGATGGTTTCCTGAAAACTGAAGAGCGTGTGCCTGTGTCTTAAAGGAAAACAACTGTTATTTGTTACTAAGAATATAATTCAAACTTTCTGGCAAAATCAGGATTTTGGAAAACTTATCTGCAACCATGGGCTTGACTGCTTCCCAATAGATAATGACTTTTCTGATGAGATCAGTGGTGATATTAGCAATTTAAAAATGGTGATTTTTAAATATTTCATAAATAAAATGTGTTAACATTTGAAAGATCGGCATACGTCTGTGAGCCAATAGTTTACAGATGCCCCGTGCAGGGCGCAGCGCAGCGCACGCACCAGTGGATGTTATTGTGAGTCCGCACGGCCGCTAACCGTCACGCAGCTGTCACTGTTGAGTTTTGTTGTAGCATCACAAAATAATAGTATCAGAACTATCTGAAAAGACTGCATCAGTAGTCTGCAGTTTGCCAACAGACATCTGTGTGAAGTGAGAGTGTCCTCTTTACTTTAAACAAAGCAACATAAGTTCAGTAAATCAGAAAGAAGCACTTAGGAGAACCTTCTCCTAAGCTGGACATGAAGAAAATTTGCATATATATAAAATACTCTTCTCACTTGATTTTTTTTTAATTTTGGAAAACAGTTTTATAAAATTTCATGTTACATGTAACAGGATTATTGTTTTTAAATGAATTCATAGATATTTAAAAATTTTTCCCAGTTTAAATTCTAATATAGTAAATGTCTATCAGTAAATATAACCCATAAAAACAAAAGCTTTGGGGGAGTCCTCAATGTTTTTAAGCATTAATAAATGATCCTGAGACCACAGAGTTTGAGAATCACTACTCTAGGATCTAAACGTTGATTCCCAAAATGTGTCGTTATCCAGGGCATCTGATCTGTGGACCACTAGTTCTGAAGCATTTTAATAGATACTAAACCATCTAGACTGTAGGATCCTTTCTAGACTGTAGGATTTTTTAGTGCCTCTTATGGACTAACAATGCATCGTGAAGTCTCCAAGGGGGGGCTATGATATATTTCAACTTATTCGAGCACAGAACTTTTAACTTGACTGGTAATGCTTGGAATACATTTCAGAACTACTGCTCCAGGAGCGTGCCAGTTCGTTAAGCGTTCTGTTTAGCTGTTCCTGGAAGCAGATGGGAAGAGAGGCTTTGGACTCAGACTAAATTGACTTTGAATCCTGGCTCTGCCACTTGTTAACCTCAGTTTCCTTTCCTACAAACTGAGTATAAGGTAGCAAACTTTAGAGGATTGTCGTGAGCGTTAAGTAGGATAACAAATAGCTTTTCTAGTACGTAACAGGTACTCAGTATAATTACTCCTACTTCTAACTCTGCCCCTCACAAGTGTTAGTAAGCTAGTGAGTCACAGAGAGGTGTCGGGACTAGTGTAACGGGTTAGTGGAACAATGAACATTTACTGACTGGCTAGCCAGTTGTACATAGATACACAGAGACCAAACTGCCGCGGATTTTAAGCCCTGAAAAAAATGGAGTCAGCATGTCCACTGACCCAGCCCTTAAACTGAAGGATGTTAATAAAAATGAATGTAGTGGAGTTGCCTCATTTTTAACCTGATAATGACTATAAAGGGAAGATCTACACGTATGGTGTTAAACTTACAAAAGTTCCTTTTGGAGAGAATTTTGACAGCTTACCGGGGTGATTCTCAATATTATGTATATTTTCAATATATCCCTCATTTATTTTTTTCTTATATTTGTGATTTAGCTCATGGATTCAAGCTCAGATACATAATTTAACACCTACGTTACTTTGGTCTTTTCTTAACTCATATATGAAATGACTTCCGTACACCTTTACTGTTGTTAGCATTCCCTGTCTCCTCACATTCTGGGCACAGGGTTCCAGAGCCTTCCTAACGCATTTCTGTCAGCGTGGACCGTGCACTCTGGAGTATGACATGCTTTAGGATTTTTTTGAGGATACCTGGCCTGGAGGAAGCCGACATTATCCTGGGAAAAGGACGGTGTACAACATGTCTTTGGAAGAATAAAGGCGTAAATTTGAATTATAGCTGTGTACTTTGTTGCCGTTACTTGGCCAGTCTGATTCTCTTTTCTTCCTCTATCAAATGATAATGGTACCAATTGTGCCCCATTATTTTTAAGGATTTGATGGGAACACCTTGAGTATTTAGTGCTGTGCTTAGCACTGTGTATGTTAATAAATGTTATCCCCCACCCACCACCACTCACCATATTTGTATACCCGGAAGTAAGCAATGATACGTGTACGTTGCTTGTTGGAGAATTGCGATTTATTATTAAAGAATGATTTATTCGTGTCTTACATAGTTTTAAAACAAGAATAAAGGGTTCTCTTTCTAAGCCATGGTATGCAAGGCAGAAGGGCAGCAATAGGAAAGATAGAGCAAGGGATGAGAACTTGGCAAAAAGGAAAAAGTCACAAATCATTAAAAAGAAAAGAACAAAACAAAAACTTGGTTAAATAGCATTATTCCATTAGGTGAAAGGAAAATACTCCACTTTTTCTTAAGCGCCCTAAGCACATTATTTCAATGTAGGACAGTGTACTAATTTGTTTACAAAATCTCCATTGTTGAAAATATATGAGTCTCTGTTTAGCATACCTTTTAAGTGTATGCTTTTGGTTTTCATCCTCATAATATCTGCATATGACTAAAAAAATCAAAGAGATTGTAAGGGCTTATGTAAAAAGCAACAGTTTCCTCTCCCCTTTTCCTATTCTTAGTGTTGTGTCTTACAGAAACCACTTTGAATTTATCGAACTATTTCTTTGATGGTTATTTCTATACTCTTAAAAAAAATCCCCATTTTATCTTGGTTTATTAATTTTAGACATTATCCTGCTGTAGGATTTCACTACTTCTTTCCATTCCTCTTTGCCAAAATTTTTGGTTTCTCACTTACCTTTGAAATTTTATTTGCTTATTTCTTGTCCTATTTACTTCAGTTGAGAATATGAGCCCATGCCTTTTTTCTTTTAAAAACAGACTTTATTTAGGAGAGCAGTTTAACATTCACAGCAAAATTGAGCTGAAGGTACAGAGATTTCCCATGTCCCCCTGCACCCCCATACATGCATAGCCTCTACCAGAGGGGTTCATTGACACATCATAATCACCCAAAGTCCATAGTTTACATTAGGGTTCACTTTTGCTCTTTTACATTCTGTGGGTTTTGACAAATGTATAAGAACATGTATCCATCATGGTATCTTACAGAGTGTTTTCATTGCCCTAAAGATCATCTGTGCTCCAGTTTATTCGTGTCCCCCGCCCCAGGCAGCTACTGATCTTTTTACTGTCTCCATACGTTTGCCTTTTCCAGAATGTCATATAGCTGGAATAGTACAGCAGTAGCCTTTTCACATTGGCTTCTTTCATTTAGTAACATGCATTTAAGTTTCCTCATTATGAGCTTTTCATGGCTTGATAGCTCATTTTTTGTTAGTTCCAAATAGTGTTCCATTGAGTGACTGTACCGGTTTATTTATCCATTCACCTACTGAAAGGTAGCTTGGTTTCTTCCAAGTGTTACTAATTATGAATAAAGCTGCTATAAACATTTGTGTGCCCGTTTTTGTGTGGACGTAAGTTTTCAACTCGTTTAGGAGCGTGATTGCTATATGGTATGTTAAGAGTATATTTAGTTTTGTAAGAAATCACCAAACTGGCTGTACAGTTTTACATTCCCACTAGCAATAATGAGAATTTCTCTTGCTCCATATCCTTACCAGCATTTGGTATTATCAGTGTTAATGGATTTTGGCAATTCTGATAGGTTTGTAGTGGTATCTCGTTTTAATTGACATTTCCCTGATGACATGTGATGTGGGCTATCTTTTCATATTCTTATTTTCCATTTGTATATTTTCTTTGGTGAGGTGTCTGTTAAGGTCTTTAGCCCATATTTTAATAGGTTTGTTAGTTTTCATATTGTTGAGTTTTAAGAGTTCTTTGTATATTTTGGACAGCAGTCCTTTATCAGGTAAGTCTTTCGCAAATGTTTTCTCCTGTCTTTTCTTCTCATTCTTTTGACCTTGTCTTTCATAGAGCAGAAGTCCAGTTTATCAGTTGCTTCTCTCATGGATTGTAGTTTTGGTGGTGTATGTAAAGGATCATTGCCTTATCCAGGACATCTAGGTTTTCTTCTGTTGTCTTCGAGAGTTTTATAGTTTTGCATTTTATATTTAGGCCTGTGATCTTAATTTTTGTAAAGAGGCCTAGGTGTACTTTTTTGGCATTTATCCTGCTTTGTGTTATCTTGGTTTCCTACATCTGTGGTTCAGTTTCTGGCATTAATTTGGGGAAATTCTCAGTCATCATTTCAAATATTTCTTCTGTCTTCTCCTTGTCTTCTCATTACACATATTATACCATTTATAGTTGTATCACGGTTGATGAATATTCTGCTTATTATCCAATCTTTTTTCCTCTTCGGTTTTCAGTTCTAGAGGTTACTGTTGAGATATTCTCAAGCTCAGTTTCTTTCCTTAGCCATCTCCAGTCTACTAATAAGCTTATCAAAGGCATTCTTCATTTCTTTTACAGTGTTCTTGATATCTAGCATTAATTTGGTTCTTTCTTAAAATCTCCATCACTACTTAAACGCGGCCCATTTGTTCTTGCATGCCATCTACATTAGCCATTAGAGTCCTTCACATGTTAATCATACAAGGTCTGACAATTGAGTTTGCAAACTTTTTGCAACAATGTTGCTAGCCATTTTTTGATATCAGAGGGATTACTCTTTGTGAATTTGTACCAACTGTACAGTTAACCAAGTTTAATTTGGAGGTACTGAAATGGCTGCATGAAAAAGTTAGACGACTTGAACTTTTTGCCAACAGTTCATGCATGGCTCAGTGAACTGTTGGCAATGCACCAGCTCACACAGCACTGTTCTGTGAGGGAGTTTTCAGCCAGTAAGCAAATAACTGTATTGGAACCCTCCCTACTCACCTGATCTGGCCCCCAATGACTTCTTTCTTTACCCGAAGATAAAGGAAATATTGAAAGGAAGACATTTTGATGACATTCAGGACATCCAGGGTAATACGACGACAGCTCTGATGGCCATTCCAGAAAAAGAGTCCCAAAATGGCTTTGAAGGGTGGACTAGGCACTGGTGTCGGTGCATAGCTTCCCAAGGGGAGTACTTCAAAGCTGACGGTAGTGATATTCAGCGATGAGGTATGTAGCACTTTTTCTAGGATGAGTTCGAGAACTGAATTGTCAGTCCTG
This sequence comes from Rhinolophus ferrumequinum, assembly GCF_004115265.2. Lineage (NCBI taxonomy): Eukaryota > Metazoa > Chordata > Mammalia > Chiroptera > Rhinolophidae > Rhinolophus > Rhinolophus ferrumequinum. The sequence continues at coordinate 84,659,291 of NC_046286.1, read as the reverse complement.
GTAGTTTTTAATTCCCGGACTGATAATTCCAACATCCTTGCCATATCTGAGAGTGGTTCTGATGCCTTGTCCTGTCTCTTCAAAGTGTTATTGTTTTGTTGTTGTTGTTGTTTTGCCTTTTAGTATATCTTGTAATTTTTTTCTTGGTAGCAGGACCTACGTGATGTACTAGGTTAATGAAACACTGTAAATAGGCTGTTAGTCATGCGGTGGATGGAAAGGTGTGTGCGGGTGGGTGGAGCGTCTGTAGTCTGATTAGGTCCAGTCCCTTAGTGAGCGGGGCCTCCGGACCGGAGCTCCCCAGTTGCTTCTCAGTCCTCCCATCTCCCCTCCCTCAGGTGGGACGAGCTAGGTAAATGGGCGGTGTTGGGCTTTCTCTTCCCCCAGGTCAGTTAAGCTCTGATAAAACCTTGGGCAGGTTTGGCTCGTTTAAATAGTTTTCCCTGAGGGCAGGCCTTGCTAAGGAAATGCTCTGCTGGATTTCAAAGTGGTTCCCTGCCCAAAGCACAAGGGTTCACTGTGAGAGCTGGTAGAGCTCCTAGAGGTACATAAGTATCTCAGTATTGTGGCGGCCCCTGTGACAGGTCCTCTGGTAGTTCTATCTCTTACTTGGACACTCTGAGCCTACAGGTCTGTCTTCCCTTTCCTGGCACTGGTTTTGAGGAGGTTTATGCTGTTAACCTAAAAATAAAAAGGCAAAGTGTGAGGCAACAAGTATTTATTTGAGATCCAAAAGAATAGCTATTCGGGAAGCACTGATTCATGCAGAAACCCCGATAGGGTTTCAATTTGGAGGTGAAGGCGAGGGGTATTTATGAGAAAGGGGCGGGAATAATTACTTGAACAGAAGGAATGTCTATGGTTATTAATAAGCTAAGGAAGGTATTTCTGTAGGTGAGATAAACTAGTGTAGGGATGTTAATCCTAAAGAATGTCTTTAATTAGTTCAGTAGTCATAACTAAGTGGTTTGGAAAACAGTGCTGCTTTAAGCCCAGTCAAAAGGTTATTTTGCCCATTTTTAACATTCCAAAGGTTTGAGGAGTAAGACATGCAAGGCAGTTTCTCTTTGATGGCAGCCCTAACTCCATTTTGAAGTGTCTCCATTTATATTATTTTTCACAATGCTGATGGGTTTCTCCTCCGGTAAGTTGTGATTCTCTGTATTTGCTTTCCGTTGATCTCCAGTTTGGGGGGCAGCAGTTTGCTCTATGGACTCAATTCTCTTACGGATCTAAGAAACGTTATTGATTTTTCAGTTTGTTCACCTTTTACTGGTTAAGACAGAGTGTCCACTTCCAAGCTTCATATGTGCTAGACCAGAAACCAGAAGCCCATGTCTTTTTCTCTTCACCTTTCTTATCCATCTCTCTCTCAACTTGTTAGGTACACTTTAACATATTTAATATTGATAACATTCGTGTCTTGTTCTATAGCCATAAGTCCTAATTATTTAATATGTTTAGATTTATTGTTTAATTTGTTTTAGACCTTAGATTGAATCTAAAAGTCGAAAATTTAAAAGTACTTACATTATGACGATTTAAATATTTTTACTGCAGATTCAGTTACTGTGATTACATTCTTATAACAGCTATCCCCCCCTAGAATTTCTCAGTTGGCTTTCTTTTTTTCCTGTTCTGTTTGCCTTCATAGATCCATGCCTTCCCCTTTATTTTTTTCTGAAATCTTAACTCATTCTGCTATGTCACTCAAATCTGACCTGGTTGCTCTGTAGGCCAGTTGCATAGTTGTGTCAGCATAAGAATGTCCAAACCTATAGAAGAATTTTATAAGTTTATTAGAGTTTATTTGAGCCAAACTGAGGACATCTCTGGAAGCAAACTCAACAGATTGAGAAAATGCTCCAGAGAATGGCAGTTTTGCAATTATTTTATACATTTCGAATTAAAGGAGAAAACATAAGGAAGATTACTTGAAATCCACTGGTGGGAGATTAAGGAAGTAGGAGAAAGCAAAGTAGGGGTGGTGGTGTGGATCTCTAGGATTGGATAAAAAGCAAAATGGAGAGATATATACTTCTTTTACATTGGTGGGTACAGGACGTTTTAACATCTACGGTCAGTAGAGGTGGTACTTGGGCACTGAGGTAACAGTGAGGATTCCAGTGCATGTGCTCTCGGGAGGATGGTTACACCTCCGAGGGGTCTGGAAAAGAAGATAACTCGGATATTTCTGTTAACCTAGATGCACAGGAACAATGGACAGGACTTGCTTAAGACAAAGCTAAACCTTTCACTAAGGAAGCAGTAGGCCTGGGGCATGACTACCCACCAGGACCTGCCCCGTTGGAATTTATGATCAGATCATCTTGTGTGGTGACTTTCTGTCACTGAGCTTGTCAGTCCTGCCAAGTAGCCCCCTGAGCTTGTCAGGTTTACTACATAGCCCCCTTTTCATTCACAGCTGTCACCTTGCAGCTTTTCCCCCCACTTTCTTGGTGTTTGCTGAATAACACCTTCAGATATTTTCCCAAGAAAGATTTCAAAGGATATACACTTCTTTTATTTTTGTATATATGAAAGTGTCTGTTCTTTCCATTATCTTGATGCTAGCTCAGATACAGAATTCTAGGTTAAAAATAATTTTTCCTTAGAACCTTTAGAATGTTGCTTCATTGTTTTCTGATATTCAGTGTTACTGATGAGAAGTGTGATTCCAGTTCAGTTAATATTTCTTCTTAAGTGTTGCCTCACCCTTCATCCTCCTCCCCTAAGCCTGTTCTTGGTGCTCTTAGGATCTTTGTTTTATCCTTGCTATTCTGAAGTTCCACAGGCCCATGTGTTTAGAATTCTTTAGCCCATTGTGTTGAACGCTCATTATACTCTCTTAATCTGAAAAACTTGTGTCCTTTGGCTTTGGGGGATTCTTTTGTTCTTTAATTATTACTCACCTATTTTCCCTGCATTCTTTGTAGACTTGATTTTAATTAAAAATTGGTCATTCTAATTCCTCATGGTTTCTTTTTTTCATATTTTCCAATTCATCCTTCCCCTTCCTACTTCTGGGGAAATTTTTCTTTATTTTATCTTCTAGTATTTCTACTGAGCTTTGTATATTTCCATACATCTTATTCTCTGATTGTCCCTTTTTCATAGTCTCATGTTCTTGTTTTATGGATGCAATATTGCCTTAAATCTGTCACAGGATACTCATTAGAGTATTTTTAAGTGTTTTCATTCCTGAATTAATGTCTTTCCCTCAGTTTTTTCTTCGTGATTGTAAAATTGGCAGTTCTCATTCATTTTGTAGGCTTTGCTGGCTTTGCTCAGTTGCTTGTTGATCTTTGGTAACCATTTGTGTTTAATGAGGCAATCAAAGAACTGAGTTCTGTGTGTTTGGGCATAGCTCCTCAAAAGGCTGCCTCGCTTTAGGAATGGGTTGGATGCTGACTCTCAAACTGCGTTACTAAATGCTAGAAACAAGCTTCTCTCTGGGGCAGCAACGCCTGTCTACATCAGCCATCATAGTACTTCCCTGAAATTTCATTTTTTAGTGCTATACTTCAGGTTTTTGTTTGTTTTTGGTTGGAGGGTAAAGTCTGGTTGCTAGTATTCTATGAGCAACTGTAGCGATAAGGGTCTTCATCTCTCTCCCAGTCTCACCTGTAGTCACCTCGCTTTTCTGGGTGAGTCTTTGCATTTTGCGGGCATATTGATTCTTTTCCATGGGTGTTCTGGGCACTAATTTCTTCCACTTACTGCATTAGGTATGACTCCATCTGCTTAGGTATTAAAATGAACTACAACCTAGTTTATCTTTTCTTCTTAGATGTTGGTGGCTCTTTGGTAAATATTATGGAACAGTGCACTCAGAAAAGAAATCAATACTGACTATTTTGGGCTGATAATTCCTTTATTGTGAAGCCAATAAAGTTAATGGAAACTTTGACCTTTCTGTCACTCAGACCTGGCAGCCAGAATCCTGTGCTGGTCGTTGAGATGTTACAGTCATTCAGAATTTGTAGTACTTGATTATGTTACATTTTAAAACATATTCCATTTCCAGAAATTTGTTCTACAGTTGTACAAGTGCACAAAGGTACATGCACAGGAATGTTTATGGCATTATTTGTAATGCTATATTTAAAAAATGAAAGAGATACACATACTGATATAGAAACATCTTTGAGTAATATGTGAAAAAATCATATACAGTATATTTGTAAAAAGTATGTATTACGTATCTGTGCTCATGTGTTTATATACATATAGAAAAAATTAGAAGAACACCTGAAAGGAATTGTTATTTCTGATGGGAATTGTAGGAACTTTTATTTCTGTATCCTTAAGTACATTTTATTTATTTTACAACGAGCATGTAACTTTTATTAATGTTAAGGAAATAAAGTGTAATAGTTTTCAGTAACTATCAGCGGTATGTATATCAGCCACCACTAGCTGGCTCTGGGTTTCGTAGGTGAGTCAAATCTGATGGAAGGCGTCTGGGAATCTGTCCTAACAAGGGCTTAAGTGGTTCTCACTGCTGGAGCTAGAGTGAGCGAGTGCACAGGTATGTGTAAATTAGATTAAGGGGCCATTACCATAGAGAGGCAATTCAAAGAAAGAGACCACTTTGAATAATGTTAAACTAAATAAATTTCAAAATTTGGAGGTGATAAATGATTTTCTAGGAAATTGTCAAATATTGTAGACACAGAAAACCTAGCTGAATAACATGGAATTAAATGGAAACACAGGTCAGAGATACCACCCACTCTGTGTCGTAGGTTAATTCTTCCAAATCTTTAAGGAACATATAATTTCTAATCTATTTAAAGTATTTGTGACCAGACAGGGAAAAAAAAGCTTGCTAGTTTTGTTTACAAAACCAATGTAACACCAATTCCAAACTTTTCAGATATAGTCTTTTAATTTTTTATTTTAAAGCTTAATCATTTTGTTACTGAAATAAAGGGGCTTCGTTTTGCCTGTGCTTCATCAAAGCCAAATGAGACACAAACGGGTTTGCAGCAAAGAAAGTAAAGGTTTAAGGAAATGGCACCAAGCCCGGAGACACAGCTGAGCTAGCGCTCAAAGCCGCGGCTGCCCATGGCCTCTAGGTGATAGATTACACAGGAGAAAGAGTACTAGTCACGCTTGCTTGGGGAGTTGGGGTCATAGGCTCTGCTGATTGGTCAGCACTAGGGTAGGAGGCAGATGATCATTGCATCAAGCCCTGATGTCAGTTACGGCGTCATTTTTGTGTGGTTTTGAGGGGATGCTGCAGGGTCCTTCCACCTTCATGGGCCTGGAGCTGAAACACTGCTGAGGTCAAGATGGTTAGTTTGACTGAAACTGTTTCTGTGGTCAACACTGAGGCTTTGTTCCTGACTGTTTGATGCTGACCTAATAAGGGCTCAGTGATTAAGGGAGTGGTAGTGAGTATGTGCAAAGCTGGAAGGATAAGGAAGCAAAAGAAGCGAGTGAGTCATGGTGCTATTAGTTAGACTAGACCAAGCCAGTCTGAATCAAGGAGAAAGAAGAGAAAAAGTCATTTTAAAGAAGTGAAATTTTTGCACGGCTACAATTTTAAGGTTATGGTTAAAATTTTATAAGTCTTATGTTTTCAAAGTAATACACCATGAATAATGGAATTCATTCCACGATCAAAGGATGGTTCAATGTTAGGGATTCTGTTATTAGAATTATTAATGTTAATAGGCCAAAGAGAAATTATGAGCTTTTAGTTTTTGCCCCAAAATGCACACAATAAAATCAGCCTGTATTTGTGATTTTTGAGAATATAAACCTCAAAACAAAACTCTTAGATGAGTGGAACTAGCTGAATAGTTTCTTAACATAGCAAAGGTGTTAGCCGGTATCATGCTTAATGATAAAACACTGGAAGTCATCTTGTTAAAGTTAGGAAAAAGACTATAAATGAGTTGCCATCCCAATTAAAATCAATTTATTTTGATAAATCTAAAGATTATTTGGAAGAATAATATGAGAATAGCTCAGAAAATTCTAAAAGAGAAAAAAAATTGAGAACTGGGATAACCCTATCAGTCTTTAAATATTATAAAGCTAAAGTAATGAAAAAACAGACCCAGGATTAGCTATACAGAACTGTGTAACAGGGAGCCAGAGGTAATACAGATAAGTATGTGAGTGGTTTGTCAAGTTACTGGAGAAGCGATGAGAAACAATCACTCTCATATTGACAGCGGGAGAATAAATTTCAGTAACCTTTTTGAAAGGCAGTTGATGATAGCTAATACATTCTTAAGTATGTGTATACTTTGGTCCAGCAGTTTCGGTTTTAGGAATTTATTCCAAATGTTGTTTGTTTGTTTAGATTTATTTATTTATTTATTTATTTATTTATTTATTTATTTTATTAGTGATTGAAGCATTAAATGATGACAGTTCTCAAGCTTTAATAATGTTATATTCATTATATTTGATATTATTTAGCTTTCTAATGGAGGAAAAAAACTAAACATAAACCTTTATACTATCCACCTGTTCTGCAGCACAATTTTAATAAAAAAGTTTTACTGATAATTGGACAATTTATATGATGTGGGCAGAAAAATATCAAGCGTGATTATAAAGTGGCCAGGCTTGTAAATCAAGAGCTATGATCTTTGATCCATTGCTCAATCTATTTCAATATCTGATTTGTATTGTCCTCTAGGTCTCCTGGTTTATTGCTGGCAGCCGATGCACTATTTCTTTCTTGTAGGATGCTCTAACGCTTCTCCACAGAGAACTTGAAAATTTTCACATTGAATATTATCTTTTAGTTTCTTCTCATTATAACCCCTTGTTTCAACTCTTTTGTACAATACCCTGTTACCTGTTTTCAGCACTTCAGTGCTGAAACTATGTGAAACCAGCATTCAGGGAAGAAATCACAACCATAGTAATTAACAATAACTCCACGTTCACTCATTTGGTTTTCTAACTCATCAACTACTCTGTCTTCATCTAAAGTGGGGCGGACATACTCTTCATCACCCCCATTAATGTATGTCAGTCCTGATCTTGAAAGTTCTTTACCTAGTGTGGTTTTTCAAACCCCTGCCCTGTGGTGAGCAGGATGTTCCGAAGCAACGTCGTCCTCACTGCATCCGCTCTGGGAACCTCCCCAAATAGTTCGGTAGAGACAAATTTAGTCTATTTCTCAAGATTGTGATGATAAATCAGACCTATTGATACTGTTTCATCAGAATTTATTTTTTTAAATTGTATCTCACAGCTCTTTTCCTCCTCTCTTCAGCTTGTACCCCCTCCAGTTTAGAGAGACAATCAGTGACACTTTCTAGTGGCAGTTCTTCCACTAACTGGCTCTGAGACTTAGGAAGAAGCAAACTTACCCACCTAACCTTTGTTTCAGAGTCAAGCATCTTAACCTGTTCAGTACCTGCCTTTCCACTTAAATTCCTCCTGTTTATTCCTTAACCTATTGCAAACTATATTTTACGCTACCACATCTCCAGAAGTACTCAAGCGACAAAAACCTAATTGCAAAGTGCAGAGTGCATTTTTCTCCCTTTTTTATTTGCCTCCACTGTTTCTCATTTTTGGAAATGATCAATTTTCTCATTATATTTCATAGTTTTGGAGTAAATACAGACTATTGTAAAGAAAACAGAAATATCTCTTAATGTCAGCACCCAGAAATAATCACAATGAATATGCTATTTATGTGTACATATCTTAATAAAATTAGGATTATACTTATTTATATACTGCTTTATATTCTGCTTTTTGTTTTCATTATATTAATACTGTAAGCAGTGAGTTTTAAAGGCTGTATAGTTTTCTCATATATGGTTATTCCATAATTAATTTTATCTATTTTGTAGTAAGTTTAGTTTGCTTCTCCTTTGGGTACTTTTTTCTCCTGCTCTTTCATAGATTCCTTCTTACACCTGCCCTTTGGGTTTTGGTGTTCTCAAGTTTCCTTTCACTGCTCTGGGCTTGCAGGCAATCTCACTCCCCCAGCTGCAGCTGTCACCTATTGCCTGCTCCCCAAATACTGAGCCCATTTCCTCAGCATGTTCACCCTCCTGAATTCTACCTCTGCATGCTAATTGTTCCCTGGGTATCACCTAAAACAGATGTAACAGGGATAATAAACAGTGCAGTGCCGTTTTTTTCAGGTCCTCCCTAGCTAGCATATACTTGGCATATTTTAGATGCTTTGTTTTATAAACACAAACATATGAGATGTGTAATGATTCCTTAAGGGGTGTCAAGTGGGCAGAAAAGGGTGGTGGATAAGGACAATACTAACAAAATGCCTACATAGCTTTCCTTTCTTAACTCTCTGCCTTCCTTTTCCTCAGAGTTCCTTTGCAAACCTGCCTCTATATCCTTCTTGCCCTTTTAAATTTACACATAAGTGATACCCCTTTAGTGGCAGAAACAGGAACTTCTTCCAGTGCTGATCAGTCACAGCAAAAATGTCTTGTGCATGTAAACAAATGGTTATTGCTGCAGTTATTGCAATACATGGCTTAACTGCTGGTGGGTGTTGTTTTGTACTCCTAGTAAATACATAATTTACTTCTGATTTAGTATCACAACGTCTGAGGTACCTTAATCTTCTTTTTAGTATTTTGAGGAAGAGAAAACTAAATAGGCTTCTTTTCTACAAGAATTTATTTTTTGAGAAGTTGAGGCAAGGATACTTAGTGCTTATTTAAAAGTTTTAATTTTTTAAATTGTTTTTTTCCCCTTCTTCCAACCTCTCCCCCCACTCCGGTTCAAGCCGTTGTTTCTCAGTCTAGTCTAGTTGTGTACGACACAGCTCCCTGGCCCATGCTGGTATTATGAGCCTTGCACTCCCCTGGCCGAGGTGGTGACTCCAGGGAGAGCTGTTGTTCACAGCCTTAGCTGTAGAGGGTGCAGCTCACTGGCCCATGTGGGAATTGAACCGGCGACCTGGCATTAGGAGCACGGCGCTCCAACCACCTGAGCCACTGGGCCAGCCCTATATTAAAATTTTAATGTCTGTATAGTAAACATCTACTCCAGCTTTCAGAATTACAATTTTGTAACCTAAAATTCTCTTTTCTAGTCTAACACTTAATTGCTGTAGCCAGTCTAGAAATATTAGTTGAATGATTAGAATGATCATATAGATCCTTGAAAGCCTTAATGCTTTAAAAAAAAAACAAAGCAAACAAAAATTGTTGTTTTAAAGGAAAGAATATAACCACATTAAAAAACAAGAGGAAAAGTCTACTGTTAATCTCACTCACTTGCTGATAGAATTTATATACATATATAATTTAGATAAATAGAATTTAGATTAGATAGATAATTTAGATATATGTAATTGAGATAATTTATATATATATATATAGTTGTTTTCAAATTTATGTTTATGTGGTTAAAATTATGTGTCCTGATTTTTTCTACTCAATGTCATTTTATGACTATTACTTTAAATGGCTGCATAATAATCCATTAGTTACATGGCTCTGATGTATGTCCAGTGTTTTTGAAAAAGAGTGGATCGATGGTACATTATTTCTACAAAATATGACTCTTAAAAAATAGTTATTCTAATAAAATTGCTTATTACATGTATTTTAATAAGTAGGAGAACAGTAGCCTTCTTATTGTAAGGTTGGTGCCTTTTTGTTTTCAGTCACATAAACCTGAAACTTGAGGAAGTTGGTTGTCAGTTGAGAGTAATATACCATATGTTTATGTCAACTGTGTATTTTAGAGAACTTATCAACAGAAGTTAGTTGCTTATTTAGAAAATTATTAACATAAATCTTAATGTTAAATTGTGTTCTTTTACAGATTATGGAGCTTTGTGGTGCAACAAGACTTGGTTATTTTGGAAGAAGTCAGTTCTATATTGCTTTGAAACTTGTAGCTGTTGCCCAATCTGGTTTCCCTTTAAGAGTAGAAAGTATTAATACAGGTAAATATGGGATACATTAGTAAGTGAAATTAAAATAGACTTGTAATCACAAGTGAAGTAAAGTTAGTAGAACTGTTGAGTCTTTCTGATATTGCAGTAACATTTGTGACGTTGAGTAAAGTGTCATTACTTTATTCTCGCCATGCTTTTTTTATTTGTGAATATTAGAAAATTATCTATCTAAAGTGTTATGACAGATATGTACTTTATACATATTTGATGATATAAAAACTTAAAATGGTGACTTTTTTGGAATAAACTCACTAAGAACTGCTTCAACTTTAGGTGAATAATTTTTTCAAGGTAGATGATGAATTTCAGTGACCATCTTTATATATGCTTTCTTCATATTCTTTTCTACTAAGTATAAAGCCACATTATACTTTATGTTTTGTTTGGGAAGGCTATGAAAAGCGCCATGTAAAATTAGAAAGTACTAGTTAACCAAAGCTTTCTGATTGATAGAGACAATATTAAAATATTGACTAAAACCTAGTTACAGACATCGGACTGCCTTATAAGTGTCACCTAGAATAAGTAGTTTTTCTATTATTTGGAGGCTTTTTGATGTTGAAGTAGATGGAAATTCTGTAAGGTAGGCACTTAAATGCAGAGAGAGTTCAGTGGTTTTCATAAGGAAAAGACGAATGAGAAAACTTGAGGTTTTTTTTTGTAATGCTAGAATTTTTATACAGTAGTTTTAAGTACCAGCTCACTTTATTTGTCAGCTGGAGGTTTTCATTGTGGACCTTTGGTTTGCCACATATTATTCATCAAGAGTTGAAAGTTTATATTATTTTCAGATAGTTTTGAATTCTTCCACACAAATACTGAATAAGCTTTATATTTTCTCTCCTTAGTGTGGAGATCCTAAAGAGAGATGTAGGTAGTCATAGTGGAGGGAAGTATACTTTCTTCTAAAAATGATTCTGCTACTGTATTCTATCTAGATGTATGAGTTACTGCTAAGTTCAGTCTTTTATTTTTCTTCTCTATTTAAAGTTGAATAGATACTATCTGCCTGGAGGAGTGAAATAAGCCAGACTAAAGTGGATAGATTGAACATCTTGTACTGTGTTCTTGGTAGATGAACAGTAAGATATTTTTAGGAATTTCTGCCATGCAAGTGTCTACATTAATCTAATCTCAAACTTACTGACATATTCTGTGCTTTACTTAGAACTCTGACATTTTACTTGAGAGAATCAAAGCAGAAACAGCCTAGGCTTTGGGGTCAGGCTGACCTGGGTTTAGAACCTGTCAGTTACTAAACTGAGGCATCTCGGTGCCTCACTTTCCTTATCTGTAAAATAGGGATTTTGCAGAGTTGATATGGTTATGAGATGAGATAAATATAAAGTACAAGCATAGGACCCAGTCATGCAATAGACATTTACTACAGCTATTGTTAAAACTCCTTAGAAAGACAATGTGATGTTACTACTTCTTTCTAGGTTAGAGTTTCCCGTAATCTAAAGGAGATGATGGTCTAAATTTTGTAGTAATAGACATTTTGTGTCTGTTTATCAGTTTTTGCAAAAACTCTTTCTAGTATCTAATTCATCTCTTATTTCAGTTATTAATGTGTGCGTCCTTTTTTATTTTGAAGTAATCATTGTTTTTTTTTGGGTAACAGTAAAGGATCTTCCTTTGCCAAGATTCGTCGCTTCAAAGAATGAACAGGAATCTCGTCATGCAGCCTCATATTCTTCAGATTCTGAAAATCAAGGGTCTTATTCTGGTGTGATTCCCCCACCACCTGGCAGGGGACAAGTGAAGAAAGGATCCACAAGCCATGACACTGTCCAGCAGCGTACATCTGCAGATCAACAGGTAGAGTCTAGTGGTGTCAGTATTATCAGTTGACAGCCTGTGTAGATGCTTACACGAAAAATGTACTGAGTGCCTTAATAATGAAAATGTTGCCTTAAAATTTAAATTTAAAAATAAAAATATTCTTCCTAGGAACCTGCATCTCCAGTAGTTTCACCACAGCAGTCCCCACCAACTTCTCCACACACATGGAGGAAGCACAACCGTCATCCCAGTGGAGGAAATAGTGAGAGGCCTCTTACGGGACCAGGGCCATTTTGGTCTCCCTTTGGTGAAGCACAATCAGGTAATTAGAAGTTCTTTAGAAGTAACATTCATTTATTAAAGGTTGTGAATTGAAGGACACTTGATAACATTACTTTAAGAGTTGCCTCCAAGACAATTTTTAGTTAAAAATTAAATAGAAGCAAAAACCAACTATGAAAATTTGTAAGTAGATATATCAGTTTGAACAGTGGTAATTGCATTTGCTTATATCTATGATGCTTAGACAAAATTTTATAGATACCAGATTGTCTGAAGGTAAAATGAATATTTCTCAGAATATAGGTTATATATTAGCTTAGTTTTGACAAGGAAACCACAATAACAACTTAAAAGATTTCAATGAGATATAATTTTAAACTGACAAAGTATTCCATTGTGGAAAGTAACATTTCTTCAAAGTTAGAGGTTGAAAGAAACTTTTATAATATGTGTGTAGTGAATTACTGCAATAATAGTAACTTAATTTTCTTCAGAAGTGAGTCAGCGTGTTTACCGGTAACATTCTGCTTTTAGGTTCTTCTGCCGGTGAAGCAGTGTGGTCGGGACATTCTCCACCTCCACCTCAAGAAAACTGGGTCAGTTTTGCAGATACTCCACCAACCAGTACTCTTTTAACCATGCATCCTGCTTCTGTCCAGGTGTGACATTTTATTGGTATTGCATTTTTATTTGCTTCATTCAGAATATTGCTGCAATCATTGTTTTCATATTTTGCTGTTGCACATTTTATAAATGCAAGTTCATGCTTTTATATATATATTTTTAAACAACCCTATGCCTTTTCTTCAAGTCTGTTATCATTGGAATGTTCCACTAAAAGTTCTGGCTGATTTTCTTTCTGATTCTTTAGTGACCTTTTGAAAGGCTTCGGCATCTAGGAATATATTTGCTTGGCTTTCTTAGCACGTTTTCATAACTTTCTGTTGCTTGCATATTGCTGTCATTCTACACATTTAAATAATCATTGTCCAAAAACATTCAGTAACCTGGCTATAAATACGCAGTGTGCTGATGAGTTTGTGAAGACTTCTTATATTTTAAATATCCACAAAAAGTAAGTTTTTACTTTCAAAGATAAGTAATCTAGCAATCTTGGTCCATATAATCATATAGATAGATACTGTACTGAGGAAAAAATGTTTCATTACAGGACCAGACAACAGTACGAACTGTAGCATCAGCTACAACTGCCAATGAAATTCGTAGGCAATCCAGTAGTTATGATGATCCCTGGAAAATAACAGATGAACAAAGACAGTATTATGTAAATCAGTTTAAAACCATTCAGCCTGATCTAAACGGATTTATTCCAGGTGAGTTGTTAAAAACAAATTCTTCTAAATGGACAGTTCGAAGTCTCAATATCATAAACTCAAAAGACATGGTTTTATTTGATCAGAAATTATAAAAGATAATGCTCAAATTGTTTGTCTAAAAAGAATTTATAATCAGTGGAGATTATGACATATACATGTCATACACACTTGTTAAGGTTACCTTTTTTTCAGTGAAAAAAGTCTTAAGACTCTTACCACATTTTATTCTTGGATCTATACATTCAAAATAACAGTAAACAACACTGTTTTAATATTTCAGGATCTGCAGCTAAAGAGTTTTTTACAAAATCAAAGCTTCCTATTCTTGAACTTTCTCATATTTGGTAAGTGTGGCATGTTATTAATTGGTAATGTAGGTTGTTTCAAAGGAGTTTTCAGCGGGTAGATATTTAAACCTTAAAAAGCAAACTATTAAACCTTTTCAGGAATATTGTTAAAGAACCCAGTATTGCCTTAAGATAGTCAGCTTCAGAGAGGGAGACCTCACTCTCTAGAAAAGAATTAAGTGATACTGATGGAGTAGTTCTCTAAAAAGTGCTAAAATTCTTTAAGCTGTATCAGCTGTTTCTTTTGCTCATACGTGGTTATGTTTATCTCATTTGGTTTTAAACAAGTTTAGTAAGTCCTGTAGGAGCCATGAGCTTAAGAACAATGCTTACCACCCATTTAAAAACAGACTAAGCCTCATGATAGTTGCCATGTAGTTGGAACTAGACATTAAAATACAAATTACAATCACCAATTACTTTTCAAAAACAATTATCAGATAAAAAATGTAAACATAAACATAAGCTTTATATAAACAGATTACTCTATCCTAAATTTTGTTAATAAGGTGTTTAGTAATATAGAGTGCTATAGTAGGAGGGGGGTGGATAATACATAAAACTGAACAATGAAGAACTTGCAGTATATGCATGCTATTTATATTTTAAGGCGATAAATACAAAATGCATCTAGGAAATGGATGGATGGCAGGGTGGGGCGGTTGTCTTTTTGTATCAAGTCTTGTAATTCTATTGGCTGTTTTAAAGTACATACATGTAGACCTATAAGAGCAATAAAAACAGTTTTAAAAAATTTCAGTGACTTATTAAATAAACCTTACTTTAAATCCTGTTACTAAAAATACATTGGTGATCTTATTTTGGGGGGCTCTTTTTTCAGCATTTTATTATGAAAAAGTTCAAGCATATAGAAAAGTTTAAAGAATTGTGCCTTGAACCACCCAAATACCCACCACCTAGATTTAACAGTTAACAGTTTTGCCATATTTGCTTTGTTACACATCTTCCCATCTATGGGTTTTTTTAAATTATTGATGATTTGCACTTTTACTGAGAGAGAATTTCTCTTCTTTTTCAGACATAAAGGGATCCAAAGCAAAATATAGTTATATTCATAACAAGTTTTTCTTCTAGGGAACTCTCAGACTTTGATAAAGATGGAGCATTGACACTGGATGAGTTTTGTGCTGCTTTTCATCTGGTAGTTGCTAGGAAGAATGGTTATGACTTACCAGAAAAACTCCCTGAAAGTTTAATGCCCAAACTGATTGATTTGGAAGATTCAACAGGTAAGAGCAGGGGCTCGAAGAGACCTGAATGCATGCCTTGATAAATAAAACTTAGTTCTTAAAGCAAAGTCAAGATAGGTGTTATAACTTAGCTTAAAAACATACACATTTCAAGATCACATAGATTTGCCATCAGAATAAGATGTGCAGGCTGAACTTGGATTAATGGCTTGTCTTATTTAGTCAACTTGAAACAGAGAGAAAGAATACTCGTATATGCCACTATTTTACTTTACACTGTGACTTGCTGAGATTTGAAGAGCATTTCATGGTGTCTTGTTATTTTGCCATCCTTTAATCACATTTTATATTGTCTGACGTGAGTAAATAGCCTGTCTTCATTATCAGCATTTTTCCTTTTAATGCATCTTAATTTGTTGAAGGGAAATGCCTGGTTTATCATTAGACCTTTGCGGTCCCTGAGCATTTTCCTTTAAAAAGCCAATTTCTTCAGACTCGAAAGAAATCGGAAATTTTGTGTTTGGTGTAGATAATGCTATATTGTTATCATGTTTTATAAGACTGCTTCTGTAAGTGCTTGTATTACCTGGTAGTTTTATTTTAAAGGAAACAAGAATATAAGGAGTAAAAAACCAGTACGTTTTTCTTAAATTCTGAATGAATACAAAGAAACCTAATGTTAAATTAATGAGCCTAGTTAAAACTAAATTATTGTCTTTGGTTTTTCTGTCTAAATTCTCTGTTGGATAGTGTGATGGAAGGAATTTCATACTTTTAAAAGAGAAGTTAAAACAGAATTTGACTCTTAAAATCGCATTTATGTATTAGGCAATATCTATTTAACCCCAAAATGTCTATGATCTGACTTTATTGCCTAAATTATTAGGTTGATGAAAAAGTAATTGTGGTTTAAAAGGTTAAAAAATTGCAAAAACCACAGTTACTTTTGCACCAACTTAATACACAGGTACCGTATTCATATTATTATCATTACATATTATTACAAAGATAACAGTCTCCTTGGAGTCAAGAATCTGAGTGTGCTTCCGGTTTTGCTAATTACTCCTGTGACCCTGGGCAAGTTCTAAGCATTTATTCTAATTTTTTCTTTGTTTCTCCACCTGAAATGTGGATTCACTGCCATTCATGTTTCAGGACCTTTTATCAACCAATACGTTGATTTAGCATTGGTTATAGTTTTTTAGAAACATCCTATGAGAATCCTAGGATTTTCCTGACCATTTCAGGTAGTTATTAGGCATCAGTTAACCTCTAACTTGAGCTAAGGGCTAAATATTTTTGCTGGGTAGTTTTGCTTTCGAAGTACTTTGATTTACCTAATTAAGAAATAAACGAAAAGAACTTCTGTGTTTACTTTATTTGCTAGTAGCCAAAAGGGAAAAAGTTGTAGTAGCTACAGACTTGCTGTATCATTGATTTAAAAATTAGATTTTTTCTCTAGAGTTTTTCTATGCCTTTAATCCTTTGAAAACTGATAGCATAGTAATACAAGAAAATAATTTAAGTCAAGCTTATTCTGTTGTATGTCATTTTCTAGAGACTTGTCTGATTCTGTTACGTGTTGCATTCAGATTGGTGAATCTGGCTTTTGCATGTAGTCTTTTTTTTCTTTTTTTTCTTTTTTTTCTTTTATTTAATTTAAATAAAATCTGGTTCTTTGTAAACTTGATCTACTGCCTGAATTTTAAGGCTGATGATTCAAGTAGAAGTTCTTTTCTGGGAATTTGTCTTTTTACACTTGCTAGATCTGTTTAGCAAAGAGTCAACTCTGATTGTTTGTCTGCTCATATCTGTACACTGTTGCTCTAACTATAATTTTAAAGGTGTCGAAGACTCAGATATAATCTATATGGTTTTCTTATGTAGTAAACATTTGACTACGCGATATTAGATTTCAAACCTGCTTTCCCTACTTACAAATGATAAATTTGGAGTTTTGTTAATTTTGGGATGGGAGAACTGATGAATCTTTTTTCTCCCAGCTATCATAATCCTGAGATTCATATCACACAAAGTCCTTTGAATATAGTAATTATCATGTGACACTGGATCAATCAGTATCTTTAAAAAAATACTTTTAAATAGCTGTGTTTTTAGAAGTTCACAGTTGAAAGGGAACACCCAGTTTCTTTTGGCTGACCTGAAAATTTATAATAAATATCCCCCCTATGGAGCCTTTCTGATTTACAAAGGTAGTGTCTGTCTGCCCTGGTCTCTCATAGCATCTCCTGTGTGCCGCTCATTGTGGTACCCATCCCACTGAATCCTATTTGTTTTCCTCTTTCTACCACTACACTTTGAAATGTGTCATGTTCATTGTCATATCCTCAGGCTCTAGTACTTTGCCAGGCATGAACTAAGTTGTTCAGTAAATAATTGCTGAGTGAATTAATGCTAAATATGTGCCATATTTAAAGTAGGGTATTTTTCTTGCCGTATTTCTTTTTTTTTTTAATTAAAGTTTATTGGGGTGACAATTGTTAGTCAAGTTACGTAGATTTCAGGTGTACAATTCTGTAATACGTTATCTATATCTCACATTGTGTGTTCACCACCCAGAGTCAGTTCTTCTTCCATCACCATTTATTTGACCCCCTTTATCCTCATTTGTCACCCTCATCCCCCCTTACCCTCTGGTAACCACTAAACTATTGTCTGTGTTTATGAGTTTTTGTTTCATTTGTTTGTCTTGTTCTTTTGTTGTTTTCAGTTTTATATACCACATATCAGTAAAATCATGTGTTTCTCTACTTTTTTCTGTCTGACTTATTTCGCTTAGCATTATAATCTCAAGATCCATTCATGTTGTTACAAATGGTACTATTTCATTTTTTCTTATGGCAGAATAGTATTCCACTGTGTATATATACCACAACTTCTTTGTTCTTGACATATTTCTATTTTTGAAAATAGAGTTTTGTTATGTTTGTGACGTTGGGACCTACTAAAATATTAACTCCACAAGAATTCTGTATTTACAATTTAAATGACTCTTATAGAAGAATTGATAGAGAATAGTGGTGACTTGAGTTAGATAGAGTTGCTTTGAGTAGCAAGCTAGGCTTTCTGTAGGCACGCAAACATAGGTGGGATAGACACGGATTTTTTCCAAAATCATTTGAACAGGTTTATGGGATTAAATAGCAGATAAAACAGAACAGCCAAGGATCATACATCGAAGTACTTATGTGGATGTGAATTAATATACTTAATATTTGACATCAGCACTCAATTTGGCAGCTCAAGTAATTAAAAAAGGAAACTTGGTTTTTGTTGTCTTAGAAAAATCCATCTGTGGAAATAGCTTTTTGAAGCTGACTTCAAGAAAGAACGTCCATCTTCTAAGATTGGTTATCTTCTTTAAAATCAAACGAAAAAGAGTAAGGTGACCCGCTAGTAAAGAAAAAAACATGTTGAGATGCTCTGCATTTTAAACTCAGACTCCAAAGAATCTTCTTTGTAGCACAGTTGCAGTTTTACATAAGTTGTCTTTTATGCAATTATTGGGAAATCATCTCTCTCTTAGACTAGAGGCTCCAGGGTTGGCAGTAAATGGATCAGTCTTCTACATTAGATCTCAGTACCTAGCAGGATGCAAATTGAGTACATAAGTAGACATTCACATTTTTTTAAATGGCTCAATGGCTGGACCATTTATTTTTCAGACTGTTCTGTCTTCACACCACATTGCTCACATGAGCATCTCAGTAACATGTGCTCACAGAGGGAAAGGAATGTGCTCCCCGTTCTGTCTCCTCCATAACCACTGCTTCATACAGTAAATTTGAGCAAGTTTTCATTATTGTGGATAAGGTGCATAACATAGATCCCTAAATTCCTAGAAGTACTTCTAACATGAATGTTTTTAAAAAGTAGAGATTTTTTATGAATAGTTTACTAAAAATTTATAGTTGAGACTAGCTCAGTGTTAAGAGTTTCTCTGTACTCATCCAGAAAATTTTAACATATAAAAGTTTACACAAGTAACACATGCAGATACGTTTTTACACAAGTACTATACATCCTTGATTATTTTTCTTATAATGTTGGACATCTTTGTACTTTGTCACATATAGAGTTGTTATTACATTCTTTATCACACAAGGTAGTCCATAATATGAATGTACCTTAATTTAACAAGTCTCTTACTGATGGCTCCTGAGATAGTTTCTTGATTTTACATTTAAACTAGTGCTGTGGTGAACATGCTCCTACATTGACCTTTGTTTTGTACAAAGAACCCAGAATCTTTGTTTTTGAAAATTCACTCTCTTAAGTGCCCTTAGTTACAAAGGAAAAATTATAAAAATATGCATGATTAACTTACCAATAAAGGAATTGGTTCTCTCTGCCTATGCATTGATTATCCCTGTCTTTTAAGTATGAATGAAAAAGGTACCATTTCTAGTTTTCCTTGAAATGTATTGAAACCTGTTTATTCATTTTAAATATTTTTTCTTGTAAGAATAACTTTGGCATTTCAAATAAGTAAAAAAATACAGTTATTTCTGCTTTGATGAAGCTATTAAATGAGATTGGAATATTGAACGTTTATGATTGAAGAATTCTTCCTACATGCTTTGCTACTTGAAAACAAAATAAATTTTAAACCATAAGACTTCAGGGAGTATACATATTTTTGTAAGATTAATAATTGCTGGCAGTCATTTTTTGAAATATCTTTTTAGTATACTGAGTGTAGTACTAAAGTATTAAGAGAAGTTTAGTGTGGTAGTTTTTTTTAAAAAGGTTTTATCAAAAATATAGCTAACATGCAATATTATTAGGTTGGTGCAAAAGTAATTGCAGTTTAAAAGGTTAAAAATAATTGCAAAAACCGCAATTACTTTTGCACCAACCTAATAGTTTCAAGTATACCCAATAGTTATTCAACATTCATATACCTAAAGAAGTAATTGCCATGGTAAGTCCACCAACCATCTGACAATGTATGATGCTATCACAATATTATTAATTATATTCTCTATACTATACATTATGTCCCCATGACTTATTTGTTTTATACCTGGAGATTTTACGTCTTACTCCCCTTTACCTTCCCCACACCATTTTTAATGTTTCAATTACAGGTGACATTCACTATTAGTTTCAGGTATACAGCATAGTGGTTAGGCATTTATATAATTTAAGAAGTGATCCCCCTTCTAGTACTCACCCGACACTATACATAGTTATTCCATATTATTGACTATATTTCCTATGCTGTATTTTGCATCCTGATGTCTACTTTGTAACTACTAATTTGTACTTCTTCATCCCTTCACCTTTTTCTCCCGGCCCCCTAATGCCCTCCCACAAATCTATCACCCTACAAATCTAGTGCCCATCTGACACCATATATAGTTATTACAATATTATTGACTACATTCCTTATGTTATACCCTACATCCCCATAACTACTTTGTAACAACCAATTTGTACTTCTTAATCCCTTCCTCTTTTTCTACCTACACCTCTAACCCCACTCCCATTTGGCAACGATCAAAATGTTTTCTGTATCTATGAGTTGTTTCTGTTTTGTTTGTTCATTTTGTTCTTTAGATTCCACATATGAGCAAAATCACATTGTATTTGTCTTTCTCAGTCTGACTCTCCACTCAGCGCAACACCCTTCAGGTCTATCCATGTTGCCGCAGATGGCAAGAACCCATTCGCTTCCATGGCCGATCAGTATTCTATTGCATATGTGCACCACCTCCTCTTTATCTAGTCATCCATTGATGGACACCAAGGCTTCCTCCACATCTTGGCCATTGTAAAGAATGCTAAAATAAACATGGATGCACACATTCCTTCATAGTAGCATTTTGGGTTTCTTCGGATAAATAGACAGAAGTGGGATTACTGGGTTCTTCTTTGTCTCTTGTTATAGCCTTTGTTTTAAAGTCATTTTGTCTGGTGTAAGTATTGCTACTCCAGGTTTAAAAAATTTTTTTGTTTCCATTTTCATGAAGTATCTTTTTCCATTCCTTTCAGTTTGTGTGTGTCTTTCCATCTAGAATGAGTCTCTTGTCGGTAGCATATGTAAGCGTTTTGTTTTCTTATCCATTCAGCCCTTCTTTTTTTTTTTATTCATTAAAGATTTTATTGGGGAAGGGGAACAGGACTTTATTGGGGAACACTGTGTACTTCCAGGCCTTTTTTCCAAGTCAAGTTGTTGTCCTTTCAATCTTAGTTGTGGAGGGTGCCGTTCAGCTTCAAGTTGTTGTCCTTTCAGTCTTAGTTGTGGAGGGCGCAGCTCAGCTCCAGGTCCAGTTGCCGTTTTCTAGTTGCAGGGGGCGCAGCCCACCATCCCTTGTGGGAGTGAACCGGCAACCTTGTGCTTGAGAGGACGCACTCCAACCAACTGAGCTATCCAGGAGCTCAGCGGCAGCTCAGCTCAAGGTGCTGTGTTCAATTTTAGTTGCAGGGGGCGCTGCCCACCATCCCTTGTGGGACTCGAGGAATTGAACTGACAACCTTGTGGTTGAGAGCCCAGTGTTCCAACCAACTGAGCCATCCGGGAGGCAGCTTAGCTCAAGGTGTCGTGTTCAATCTTCGTTGCAGGGGGCGGAGCCCACCATCCCTTGCGGGACTCGAGGAATTGAACTGGCAACCTTGTGGTTGAGAGCCCACTGGCCCATGTGGAAATCGAACTGGCAGCCTTCGGAGTTAGGAGCATGGAGCTCTAACCGCCTGAGCCGCCGGGCCGGCCCCCTCCTGTGTCATTTGATTGGAACATTTAATCGGTTTACGTTGGAAGTAATTGTTGATATATAGCTATTGACATTTTATTATTCATAATTTTGATCTTTTTTTTTTCCTCGTCTTAATAAGCAAGTCCATCTAACATTCCTTATAATATTGGTTTGGCGGTGATGACCTCCTTTACCTCCTTTAGCTTTTTCTTATCTTGGGAGGCTCTTTATCCTTAGATTTTATTTTATTTATTTTATTTTTTTATTTTTTTAAAGATTTTATTGGGGAAGGGGAACAGGACTTTATTGGGGAACAGTGTGTACTTCCAGGACTTTTTTCCAAGTCAAGTTGTTGTCCTTTCAATCTTAGTTGTGGAGGGTGCCGTTCAGCTTCAAGTTGTCGTCCTTTCAGTCTTAGTTGTGGGGGGCGCAGCTCAGCTCCAGGTCCAGTTGCTGTTGCTAGTTGCAGGGGGCGCAGCCCACCGTCCCTTGCTGGAGTTGAACCGGCAACCTTGTGGTTGAGAGCCCACTGGCCCATGTGGGAATCGAACCGGCAGCCTTCGGAGTTAGGAGCATGGAGCTCTAACAGCTTGAGCCATCGGGCCGGCCCTGTCCTTATATTTTAAATGATAGTCTCTCTGGGTGGAGAGCTCTTGGTTTTAGGTACTTTTAATCACGTTAAATATTTTGTTGCTTCTGGCCTACAAAGTTTCTGTTGAGAAATCAGCTGACAGTATTATGAGAGCTCCCTGATAAGTTACTAGTTGCCTTTCTCTTGCTGCTTTTAGGATTCTCTCTTTGTCTTTAACCTTTGCCATTTTAATTATGTGTCTTGGTGTGGACCTATTTGGGTTCATCTTGTTTGGGACTCTCTGCTTCTTGGACTTATATGTCTATTGCCTCCGCCAAGTTAGGAAAGTTTTCAGTCATTATTTCTTCAAATAGGTTCTCAATCCCTTCCTTTCTCTCTTCTCTTTCTGGTACCACTATGATGCAAATGTTGTGCTTGATGTTGTCCCAGAGGTCTCTTAAACTGTCCTCACTTTTTTGGGTTCTTCTTTCTTTTTGCTGTTCCATTTGGGTGTTCTTTGCTACCTTGTCTTCCAAATTGCTGATTTGATTTTCTAGTCTACTGGTGACTTCTTCTAGTGCATTTTTCATTTCAGTTACTGTATTCTTCACTTCTGTTTTTGTTTTTTTGTTGTTTTTTTAATTTTTATGGTTTCTATGTCCTTTTTTATGCTTTCTTTCTCTGTTGAAGTTCTCACTAAGTTCCGTGAGCATCCTTATAACCATTGTTTTGAACTCTGTCTCTGGTAAGTTGCTTGTCTCCATTTTATTGAGTTTTTTCTCTGGAGTTTTCTCCTGTTCTTTGATTTGGAATGTATTTCTTTGTTTCCTCATTTTTGCTGTCTCTCTGTGTTTGTTTCCATGTATTAGGTAGATCTGCTATATCTCCCAGTCTTGCCGGGTGGCCTTATGTAGTAGGTGTCCTGTGGGGCCCTGGCACAGTCTCCCCGGTCACCTCCACCAGGTGCTCTAGGAGTGTCCTTTGTGTTGGTTGTGTGTGTCCTCCTGTTATAGTTGAGCCTTGATTGCTATTGGCATGTCAGTGGGTGGGACTGACCCTCAGGTTGATTGGTTATAGGGTTATGCCATGTCCACAGCTTATGGGCTCCTGTTCAGGGTGCTTACCCCCCTGTATGGGATATGCCCCAGAGGGCTCTGGCGCCTGTTGAAATCGCCCTTTGTATGTGAGCTTATAGGGCTAATTGCATGGTACTCTGCTGTGGTCTGAAGCCAACCTCCAAGTATGTTGGTTCTGGGGACTCTTGGGAGGGTCTCTGGTGCAGGCACAGGCCACCCACTGCTTGTGATCGGCCGGGGACTACCTCATAGGAGCTGCAAAGTGATTTATGGTTGTTCGCTGCCTGTGCTGTACCTGGAGGCACGTGGGAGAAGCCATGCTGTGAACTGAGGACATCTGCCACCAGTACCAAGCTTGGGGTAGCTCTGCAAAAGGCCAGGACACCCCAAGGCCTGCTGCCACTTGCTGACTCTCTTAAGGTTTAGCTGCTGATAAAGCTTCCTGTGGTATGCAAGTTGGCTGAGGAGGGGTCTCAGGGAAGAGTTGGGAGTGGGAGGAGCTGTGGTCACCAGGTTAATGTAAATCCAGTTTGGTACCAGTGCTGAGCCTGGAGCTACTCAGCAAAAGTCTCAGAGCACACTGAGACCATTCACCAACAACCTGGGGCCCAGGGACCACAGTAGTTTTCTAGAACGAGTGTAGTGCAGGCAGGGCTGGCTGCTCTCGGAGAAAGTGCCTCCGGTGTTGGAGGAGTTGATTGGGCAGGGTCCCAGTGAATCACCAGGATAGAGCAAGTGGAGCTCACCAGACCAGATTCGGGTTTGGCCTGTAGGGGAGGACTCAATACAAGAAAGATGGCGCCCTCCTGCCAGTTGCACGGGGGCAGTCCCCCCTCACAGGGAAAAGGGCAGCTGTCCTCCAGCCCTCGTTCAAAGCCACACACTTCAGTCTGCCCCTCCCACCCCTGTATGCCTCTGATGCCCCCCGAGTCATTGTCTCTCTGCTGGGGCCCAGGGTGAGTGCCTGGGAGGGAGGGAGTCTGCACGGGTCCTTTAAGAGGACATCTGGGTTTTCCCACAGCCTTCTATCCCACCCTGACAATCAGAATCCCCACTGGTTTTCAAGCCAGATATTGTGGGGACTCCTCTTCTCATGACCAGTACTCCAGATGGGAGCCCCATATGGGGCTGGTGTCCCTGACTCCTCTGGGGGAAACCTCTGCAGCCGAGATATACCTCCTGATTCTCAGCCACCACACAGAGATTTGGAGCCAGTCTGTTTTGCATCTCTGCCCCTCCTACCAGTTTCAGCATCTCTTCTTCTTTATATTCTTAGCTATAAAACTTCTGCTCAGCTAGACTTCAGATGGTTCTCCAGGTTGATTGTCTTATAATTTAGTTGTAATTTTAATGTGTTCGCGGAAGGAAGCAGGCACAGTGTTTATCTGTGTTTATAGAATGGTAGGTTTTAAACCTGGATAGTAACTGAAGCTCTTTTAAAAAGGTTGTTCAGCAGATACACTGTACTGCAATGAATCTGTGGTCTTTTTAGAGTCTTTGGAGGCTAGAAGGATGAAAACTACCTACGGACGGTGTTTTTATTTTCTAGTGCGATCCTGAATATATGGTTTGCACTCATTTAATTTGCATTTAATTTGCACTCATTACTAACTTTTAAATGTAGACTGACAGTATGTCAGTATGATCACATAGGGTTGTGTCTTCCAGACACGCTTTTATACATGGAAATACTTTTTGAATAAAAGTCCTTTTGGGGTTGACTTTAAACAAATAATTTAGGCTCGTGCTCTTCTTTTTCAGCCCTGATGCTCTGATGATGTCAGGGGCAGAGCAGAACCCTCAGGAGGGAGGCAGGGTTGACACAGTGTTCCAGCAGGAGGCTAGGTTGGAACACTGCATCAGGTAAGAGTAAAACTACACCCCTGCCTCCGTGAGGATACAGACTTAAAGACTAACTTTTGTGGGCGGGCATGAAGCTCTTTGTTGGAGTATTTATAGGAAGCCAAGTTGAAGGAGGTATGGTTTATTACAGACCTAGTGCTCATGACTCTTAGTTTCTAGAACATGGGTAATTTGTTCTTTTTTGACTGTCATTTGTTGTTCTACATATGAAGTAGGAAAGAAGCAATGTGTAATTTTGCTAATTTATTCCAGAAATAATTTTTGGGTTTTCTAGGACAGTGATTTTTCAAACTGTTTAGTCTTAGAACTCCTTTACATTCTTAAAAATTATTACGGACCCCAAAGAGCCTCTGTTTATGTATCTTAGATTGCTTAATAGTTGCCCTATTAGAAATTAAAACTGATAAATTTTAAACATTTATGGCTATTTTAAAATAATAATTACCCCTTAAATATTAGCATAGATGATTTTAAGAAAACATATTCTACAAAATAAAAAAAAAATTATGAAAAGAGTGGCATTGTTTATCTCATTTTAATATCTATTTTAGTAGAAGACAGCTAGATTCTCATATTTGCTTCTGCATTCAAGCTGTTGGATATGTAATTTTGTTTGAGGTATATCAGGGATCGGCAAACTAAGCCCTGAGGGCCAAATCCAGTCTGCTGACTGTTTTTGTATAGCCCACAAACAAAAAGTGTCATTTTCTTTTTAATCGTTGTGGGGGAGGAAGAACAATATTTCAGGACATGTGAAAATTATATGAAATTCAAATTTCAGTGTCTATTAATAAAATTTTATCGGAACACAAGCCAGGCTCATTCCTTTATGAATTATCATGGCTGCTTTTGCACTACAACAGCAGAGTTGAATAGTTGCAACAGAGACCATATAGCCTGCAAAGCCTAAAATATTTACTGCCCAGCCCTTTGTAGGAAAAGCCCTAGTACATGAAGAAAATCTGGCCTCACGTTGCAAAACGGACTATTTTTAGATAATTATGGATATTCTTTGGTATTGCACCAAGTCAACAAATGGTAATTTCTTAAAGGTCAATTGTAGTGGGAAAGATGAAACCATATTAATGAATTGTTTTTACTGTTACATTAAAATCCATAGATCTGTCTTTGAATACACTATGAATTCATTTTGAATGAATCTTTTTACCCATGCATGGTTTTATAACATAATGCATTGATTATTTGTAAAATATTAGTTCATTGAATTATACAAATATTAGGACATTTTGTTATAAAATATCAAAAAAGCATATTTGTTAATATTATAACTTATCAAAGAAGTCTTTAAGTACTGGGAAGCTCTTGAGCTTGTGGATATGGATACACATTTTCCAAAATTCTAATTTTCTCTTCCTAGTAAGCTCTGAGTTTGATATTAGTAACAACTACTCAAGACAGTTTTTTCCTTGAAGTGACAGGCTCACTTAATTCATTTTTGAGACAATGCCTAATACCCAAGTCCGAATAATTATCAGTTTATCCGCTGTTCTTTAAAGAAAAATTGTGTTCCATCAAAAAATGGCATGTTCAGCTGACAGCTGAATCATACAAGTACTTACATATATTTTTTTCTGTTCCATAGCAAATTACAATGATTCAGTAAAAAGTACTTGTATGATATATACACACACACACACACACACACACATAGCCCCTCCCCATTACTTTGATACTCCATTATATAAATTTGGACATATATTTCCTGTATTGCCACACAGAGTATTAAAAAGATGTGTTTTGGGGGATGAGATTTAATAAAAATAATTTTTACTCCTTAATTGTGAACATTCTTCAATGAAATTGACATGCCTCTTTGTTTATTTTAACTGGAATGCACAGGGGTGAAAAATACAATGACTAGTATATTTTGGGGCCACTGCCTTGATTCTTGCTGATAAGTTGACAGTTTCACCCACCATCACTTTTGCATCATTTGAAAGCCAACACAGGAAAAACATTATTACAAAAACATTTTTGACTTTTCAGACCCCCTAAGAGTCTTAGGATTCCCAGGAGTCCATGATCCATAGTTTGAGAACTGCTGCTCTAGGAAAATAACTGTATGGAAATAATTACGAAGTACAATTATTTGGGTGAATAATATTTCGGTTCTCAGCCTCAACAGTCTAAACCCACTGCAGCTTTGTACCAGTGAATCACTGAGGTTCTCAGAATCTATCCCAAATTATAATGGGGGGTGACGTATAATCTAGCCCTAAATATGTCATTAGAAGACTGACATGAGAATGGAGGTCCAGAAAGTTGACCAAAGCAGGCCCCAGTTTGCCCTAAGATGACATTTGACTGACTTTAAGTAAGTTCTTTTGAAAATTATTCATCCTATAGTTAATACTATTTTAATTCTCTTTATTTTTCTTTAACACCTGCTTTGGGGATCTCTTACAGACACTTCTTCATTCATCCTCCTGACAGAGTTTCTACTTTCAGTAAACTGTCAAATTTATAACCATTATCCATTCTCCTTTCCTTAACTTCTTTTCCCTTTGTTATCATAGGAAAAAAGTCCATAATTTTTGTTCACACTAAAAACCACAAGCTATCCCCATGAGGAATTTGCTGCTATTAGTAATCATAAATATTTTTTCATTAGTTTTTCTCTCAGAGCTTTGAGTTAAGAGATCTTCATAGAACATTATCTGAAGCCTTTCTGCCTCTTACTGGTTCAACCTACTCTGACACTTTTATTGAGAAAGGGATAGGATTAAGGAAGAAATAGCTACAGTTCCTGATTTTAGAAAACTAAAATTTATCAAACAAAATACGATGCTGGACTCCAAATTAGAAGTTGGAGTATGATGTGACTATGAAGAAATAATATCAGGGTAATTAAAAGGCAGGTATTTTGAGATAGTTATATAACAGAAGAGGGCGGAGAGAAATTTTGAGAACTTTTTCAAAATATCAGTGGTTAGTTTTGGTTCTAGGAAAATAATGGAGGAGAATGAATTTAAATGAAGAAGAACACAAAAAGCAACTTATTCAATAAATGTATGTGTGCCTCGTATATATTAGGTCCTATGTTAGGAACTAAAATGTGAAGGATTGACTTATGAATAGATTGAAAGGTAAAACCTATATACATCACTCAGTTTTATATGGCTCTATGTCTATTTAGGAATTTGAAGTACAGTGCTAACATTTAATGGCAAATGTCTTTCTTTCCTTTGGAGAAACTCGGGTGCTGTTTTATTCAACTTGCCCATGGTCAAACAGTGAGATAAAATGACACATATTAGAATCATATTTTGATACAGGTTCTAAATAGGTACTTTCCATTAATTTGTCAATAAATGTGATTTTCAGACTGGGATTATATTTAAAGCCATGTAAAACTTGGGAAAATTGGGATGAGAATTTAGTTACTATTGAAATTCCTTCTGTTTTTAAATTGGAATTTAAGAGATATTTTAAATTAAGGCTTAACTAATTAAAATTAGAATATGCTAACTCAATAGTACTTTAAAAACCACTTTGAAATTGTGTCATGGATTTGTAGCTTTCTCAATGAAGTCTGGAAGTGCCATTGAGCCTAATGATTAAAGTTTGTTTCGTGTGGGCTCATTGACTTTGCTTTTTGCTCATTCCTGGGACTTTCCTCTCCTTTTCCTGTCTTCCCTACAAATATATGCTGCTCTTTGGTAACAGGGGAGGCTTGTGAAGACAATATGAGTGATTTAGTATAAATTAGCAGTTCCCAAAGTACATTCCAAGGGGATATTTTGAGGGATTTTATTTGATAAAAAAGATTTGTGTTTGGGAAAAACTGATTTAAATAGTTTATTTGCTCTAGGACTTTATAAGTCCTTGATATATGCAAATGTGCAAGCGCCAACAGGGAATTACAGTATCCCCAAATTGATTGGAACAGAAAACCTAATTTTTTAAAAGCACCTTACTGATTAATACTCCATGAAATACACTTTGGGAACTGGTACAAATCCATCCCTATTATCAGAAAACGATTATGTGCCCTATTGTGTTATTATTATGTATAACACTCTTTTTTCTCTTTATTCCTAACTAGAATTTATTTTCATGTAAAGCTATGGTTTTGGGTAGACGATACATAGCAGGAATAGGTACTGCCTGACTGTCAAAATGTTTATTTAATTTTTAAATTTTTTTGCTTTTGAATTACAATTGACATACAATATAAAATGTTTTGGGAACATGAGGAAAGGAAATTAGAGTATGAATTACTACTTGTAAAACTCATCAGTTAGGTTTTTTTATAAGTAAATATTCCTAAACAAAAATACAGTGTTTATAGAGAATTTCTCTCTTTAAATCGCAGATGTCGGGGAGCAGACAGGTGAGGTAGGTTATTCAGGCTCTCCTGCAGAAGCGCCTCCAAGCAAGTCACCGTCAATGCCGTCACTAAACCAGACTTGGCCAGAGATGAATCAGAGCAGTGAGGTTAGCAAAGTTTCCCTTTTCTTTCATTAACTTTGTTAAGGTAAGACGTTCCAAACAGAGGAATTTCAGCATCTAGCTTTTCCAGCATGTATGCACAGTTAAGAGAACATATCAAATATGACTATGATAAATGTTTATAATTATGTGACTCTGAGGTTTTCAAAGTACTATTCACATATATACTGTCATTAGGTTTCCACCACTCATTTCTGCTAAAACCCTGTGCATTAGGCAGGGCAGATGCATGCAATCAACAGTCAAAAGGGTGAATGTCTTGGCCAAGATAGCTCCTAGCCATTGAGGGACAAGTGCTAAGATGTGAACACCAGTCATTTGACATTCGTCAACTACCACACCCACTGTGTCACGCTGCCTTCTCATTCCTGTAAGCAAGGTATGGGGTA
Organism: Rhinolophus ferrumequinum; assembly: GCF_004115265.2. Lineage (NCBI taxonomy): Eukaryota > Metazoa > Chordata > Mammalia > Chiroptera > Rhinolophidae > Rhinolophus > Rhinolophus ferrumequinum. Next base: position 84,629,313 of record NC_046286.1, on the reverse strand, counting down.
ATATATTTGGAATCTTCGCATTGCGGTGATAAAAGTCACTAATCCAGCTTTCCACATGAAAAAAGTATTTTCTTCAACCCAAGCTACTTATAATAATTTAGTTTTACTTAATACAAAATGGAATGATTTAACCCTATTAAATGCATTGGTTAAAGATGTTTTATATATATAAGACCAGACAACATGCAAAACAGAATATGAGACAAATGTACACCCCCCTCTCCTCCTCGATACTTTGGAACTTCGTTATATAAAACAATAAAACACTGATTAGAATAAGGGAAAGGGAGCCTGAGGCCCTGCCTCCACCAAGCACCCCCTGAGGCCCCTATGTTAAATCTTAGTGCTTTGTAGAACTCTAGTTAAAAATTGCTGTTCTACCCTGTTAGAGCAGATTTCTTTGTGAACAAGTTACATTTTTTTCTTACAGTTTTTTGTATTTAGTGCTACAAATATAAAAGTGTGTTGACACTCAGGGGAAAATTCTAAACTTCTGTGCTTTCCATGTCTTTTAAAGCCAGAAAAGTACTGAATTAAAGAGACACTAGTTAGTTTAGGACAGTTGCAAAGCAGAAATAATTGACAGGTTTAAAGTACTTGCTGCTGCTTTACGACATAACCACAGACACCTTGTGCCTGAGACATAACATACCACCTGTCATACTGTCAGATGTAAACCCCTTTATGTAAGTTTTTTTTCTAGAGGGAGGAATTAAGCCTTGAAAGAATTTACTAGTCAAGAGGCTTTATAAAGACTCTTGAAAGGACTATTTTTGCTCATTTTTTAAAAGTAATATGAGATTAAAAGCATTTCTTCCATTGATATCAGCTCATAAATAAATAAAAGCAACTCTTTCTAAAGCATCTCAATTCTAAAGCCCATCTTCATTTATTCTAAATAAAATCATATGTGATCATTAAAGACTAGGAATAGAAGTCCCTTCCATATTCTAATTTAAGTAGTTGCATTTTCCTTTTTAAATATTACTAGCAAGTTTCATTTTGTAGTATTTGGTAATAAGGTTATGAATGTCATAATTATTTTTCTTTTTATTCTGTGGAAAATCAAAATGTTAATAAAACTAACATTGATTTTGAGACAGTTGAATAATTTTCTACAACAAAACACTAATAATTCTTTCAATAAATAGTTATTCAGCACTGTAGGGAATAACACTAATAATAATACCACCACCAATAATAATCTCTAACATTTAATTGAGCACTTTTGATGTATCAGTTCTGTTCAAAAACTCTTGACGTGTATTAACTCCACTTCTCCGTAACAATCCTATGACCTAGATATTATTATTCTCATGTTACAGATGGTGTTACTGAAGCACAGAGAGGTTAAATAACTTGCCTAAGGTTGTACAGCATGACTAGGATTCCAGTAGTCTGGTTCTAGAGCTGTGCTCTTAATCATTCTACTAAAGTTGTGACAGTAAGAGTGTGTCTCTGCTCTCTAGATAGCTTACGTATAGTCTTATGAAACCCAGTAAAACTTCATGCCACCACATGGGTAAATAAATGCCTTCTTCTTGGTAAAAATCTACATTAAACTTTACGCCATTAGATAATTAGATAATTAGGATTTTAAATTTTTCTTCTGTATACATGCAACAATAATTATTGAAGAAATTGTAACAAATATTGGTAAGTCACTTCCCCGAAGTGATATTCCATGATGAAAATGAACACTTTGAATGCATCAGTATATCTTAGTATATCTTAATTTCATGATTTAGAAAGTAATTTGTAGGCATAGTTATTGAATGATTATGTTAGCCATTCTTGTAGATAATTTTGATCAGTGTATTAATTTGCTACTGTTTAATTTCTACAAGTCTTCTCAAATTGAGTATCATTTTAAATAATAAGTCGAACTTTGAAGCATAAAAATGTATACTTTTCCATACTGAATTATCTAAAGAGAATTTTGGTTAATGGGGTAGATGTGTCTGTGTGTAAACATCGTTTGTATATATTGTGTATGTGTAGATGTTTTTCCCTCTTCAGAGTACAACTGATAATTCAATCAAATTTTAATGATAATTTTAATATAAAAATCTTATACTATTTTATTACTAAGATCTTCAAAAATAAATGGAATTCACTAAAATTAATATTGGCTTATCACTCCACCTGATTTAAGAGGTATATTTGTGTACCTCTTTTAGAAGCGTAGTATCAAAATACATCTTCTATATATAACACATACTCAGATGCTTGATTTACTCTCATTGTGTCCGCATTCTGATTTTTCTAGCATGGGGGGGCGGGGGCGGGTGCCTGATTGGCAGTTCTGTCTTTTGGTCTGGCATGGTCCTGTTCGTAATGCTGATTGCAGGGGTTGACTTGCTACAGATTGCAGATTGACATAAGCTCAAACATATATTAATTCCAGAATTCTTTGCATTTTATCTCAATTATATTTTATCACATATACATATGTACAAAATATGTGCACGTACATAATAGAATCAATCATCTTTCAGGGGTCGCACTGGCAAGTCAGACTGACTTGCTTTGTTTTGACCAAAAGTTTGGTACTCAAGATTTGCTAACATCACCAAATCAATATTTTAACATTTAAATTTTAAAAGGATGAAGTTATTCTTTCCCTGGTGAAGAGGAACCCCTTTACATTTTTACTTTGTTGCCATTTACACCACTTAGACTCTGTTCTTATATTGTGTTTTGAGGTTGAATTCCGTAAAGACTTTGAATCTCTTCCATAGAGATTGCAATAAATTGTTATTATACATTTGATTGTGAAGCTGTTCACCTTACATTACAAGTGGACTCAGCATAGATGAGTATAAAATGTTTATGGAAAAATAGAAATTATGTAATTTAGTCAGGCCTATGAAACATAACTTGCAGTGCAACCTCTGAATTACTTTGCTAAATCTCTCCAGTGATCTTTTACTCCATCTTTCTCATCATGCTGACTTGTCTCTCCTCTGTCTGTTCAGCAGTGGGAGACATTTAGTGAACGCTCTTCAAGCTCACAAACTCTGACCCAATTTGATTCTAACATTGCACCAGCTGATCCTGTAAGTCAATCACTTAGCTTGCTTGTTTGAAATTAATTTTATTAACCCAAATTTCCATTCATTGTGGTTTTTAGCTGATATGCATGATTCAGTGTGGAGAGCTTAGAAGGAAATGGTGGCAGGCTTTTCAATTTTTGTGTGCTTAATGGTGGAAAGAACATGTTTTTACCATTGTTTGTATTTTCTAGTTATTTTGGTGAGAGAAAAGTGTATGTTTTTTAAATCTGGTACATGTGTGTAAAGAAGCATTTTGTGACAATTGATTTAGTTGACCTTGTTTTCATTTGCAAATTAAGTGTGTGTTTTATTAAACATACGCTGTTTTGTTTTATTAAATATACACTGTTTATTTCAGTGTAGTGACACTTAGTAAATACTATTTTATTTGTATGCTTATACATCATGTAATATGTACTATCTATGTAAATATGCAGTGTCATCTTTTATTTTAATAGTCCAGATGGTATGGCTTTGACTTAAATAGTATGTTGAGTTCTGTTACAAGAGAAGCAAGTTCAGCAAAACAATACAGTTGTCAGTCAAGATTCCTATTGTGCAAAGGAACCCTGTCTTGTCTTCCTGTGGTTGTGTTGCTTTGAAAATGCTACAAAGTTCACATCCTGATTTCAAAAATAAATTCTATTCCCATAGACTTAATTTCATATATGCCCCAACCTATCCCTCAAGTTATTTGAAAACTTCAAAACCTTACTATTAGTCATTCTCACTTTTCACTGCTGCTTTTTCTTTTATTTATTTTTTTTCTTTTAAAGAGTAAGACATGCTAATAAGCACTTTTGAAAAAGAAAGAGGAAGGGAAGTAGGAAGGGAAGAAGAGTGTAAAAGGTAGGATTTAAAAAAATGAGTTCAGTGGAAAGATATTCAGAAAGTGTCACAAGGCATTCTTTTTAGATGTTTCTGATCAAAGACAGCCAGCATTTAGTAATTAAATGTAAAAATGATCTTGTTATTTAATGTGGACTTGGGAGAAGTGGCATTTAAAGACAATAGTACATCAACAGTTTAATGGATCTTTGGTGTGTTTTATAATTTTGAAGAATGTATATCTAATTGAAATACAGAGGATGCTGTTATATTGAATTTAAACAAATAATACATGGAATTGTGTTAAGTGTGTTTTATAATTGTATAAGAATCAATACGTAGATCATCTGCCTTTTGCTTCTCTTGCTACTTTGAGGGCATTTATTTATCTTTGATTTTAGTCTCTGAAAAATGAAGGAGAAATAAAAAGGCAACACAATTTTTGCTGTTTCTTAGTAGCTATAATTCTTGGGAAGTGAAAGTGCTGTAAGCTAAAGAAAGTAGTACCTTAGCTCTGTTTCTTTTCTCTGTTATTCTTATCTCCTAGTCAGGTTACTTTTATTTAAAGTACTTAAGAAAAGTACTTCACTTCACTTGGGAAGGAAGGTTTGAATGTGGCAATAAAGAAAGTCTATTTTCTAACCGCCTTAAGAGAGAGTGAAAAATAATTTTCGTAGTATTATGATTCTTTGTTAGGACAGGAAAGAACATTACATGTAAAAACCCAGAACTCAGAGGCAAAATAAATGGACTCATGACTGGCAGGAAATGTAGGAGTAACAGTGAAGTTCTTGTAACTTCTTGGAAATAGTATCAAAATTTATGAATTCCAGCTCTAGTGTTTAAAATGATATGGCTCAATACTTCTTTGTTGTCTCTAGTGTGTCAGGAGGCTCTGGAAAATTAAAAATGGTTACTGGCATTTGAAACTTGAATTTAGACCTCTAAATTTGATAAAGTTGGTGGTCTTAAATATTTATAATGTGGTACCTATAAAATCTTTTTTCTTTTATGGTGACAAACTTAAACCTAAACGTTGTTCCCCAACTAGTAATTTCTCTTTAAACTTTCAATAAGGAGAAAGTCCTGTTCTGAGGGTCTGAGTTTCTTAACTTTCATTTTAATACTTACCTGACATAATACAACCAGTAGCCACAATTCCAAATGATCCTTTCCAAGGTTTATGTAAATGAGGATTATGTAAGTAAATAAGTTCCATTCAGATCAGAACAGAATCACCCAGGAGAAAAAAACACTGCTGTTCTAATACGAATTTGACAGACCTGACGGTGTCGGAAATATTTAATGGAATATTTTTTAAAAGCTAAAATTTGATAATTAGCCATTTACTCAATAAAGTGAAAGTCTCTGAAAAGCTCCAGACTGCTCTGTAGTACTTTAGACGTGGCTAGCACACAGTGCAGTGACCCCGTATGCAAACTGAGATGGTTAATAATTATGCTCCCAGAATGGTGATGAAATGGAGTTTCTGATATCTCGTTTCCAGAAACTTGATTACTTTTGTTGAACTGCTAATCAGTTAATAGCTAGACTCCGGCAGAATCTGCTTCTGCAAGGAAATTCTAGACTGATGAAAAGCATAATGCTCTAGTCTTTGCCGTGATTTGTGCCAACTCACCTGGTTTGTTGGAGCCCCTTTTAGGTGTTTGTGACATTTTCTAGGAATACAAAGATGTCAAAAACAGAATTCCAATCTTAAGTAGACCACAGTTTAATTATTATTGCTTGATGATTGTGATAATTACCATACATGGCCGTGAGCAATACTGTGGGCAGAGAACCATGGGCCAACTCAGCCCCGTATTTTGGTAAGGTTTCCACAAAAGAACTTAACGTTTGTATGCTGAGTTTTGAATGCAAGTGTAACTGGCAGAAGTAGACAAGGGCATTCCAATCAGAGAGAGTGTCGTGAGCGCCATCAGGTCAGTGTGGTGAGAGTATGGGGGGACGTAGGTATAGGGAAATGATGGGGCCTAAAGAATGTGGTTGGAAACAGACTGGGAAGATCTTTGTATGCTAGACCAAGACTCTGAACTTAATCTCATAGACCCTATTGGGTAACAAGAAGGACCATGATAAAGGGGCAAGGGAAGAGGTAACTGGGGATATCACTTGGGCACTAATGTGAAGAATTGATGGGATCAAAAGAGATATGATGAACACCTGAACTAAGTTCATGATACAGGACTAGAAAGTAGGCAGGGCTGGACTCAGGCAGACAGGATAATAGGATTTAAAGCAGGTAGAAAATACAGATACATGAGCATAATATTAAATAAGGTGCTAAGTCTGGTGCCCAAATATAGGATTACAAATGTACTATGAGTGATTAGGAATGGTTTTCCTAAAGACTTTGGGTGATTTGAATAGACAGAAGAAAGAGAGCAGAACCCACCATCAGTCTTGTACTTTATTCTCTATGTTTAAATTTGAGGGTGCTAATTTGGAGCAGAGAACGTGTTACTTTGGCATCCTGTGACTCAGGACTCAGAGACTTACAGGCATTCTTGGTTCTTCATTTGGACGTTGAAATGCTTATAGTCAAAGCATATCCTGCTTTACACCACAGTCACAAATGCAGCTTCTGATATACTGGTTAGTCCGTGGTTAGGTCTGGTCTTCAAGAAATTACCTTGTCCTGTTGGCAGCCGGATCCACTGGACTAACGCTATTACACGCTCATAGCAACCAGTAGTTGTATAACTAACTAAAGTATGCAACACAACATTGCTTTACTGGTAAAGAAACGTATGCAAATTATTTGGAGAATGAATAGAACATTCATGATTTTCTTTTCTTGGGGTCATTATTATACTTCCATTTATTGTGCTGGAACTATATGAAAAGGCCAATTAATAATCCATCTGTTACCAGCTTTATAAATTTGATTTTATACACATAGGTGTACACACAAAATATATATTAGATGAATATAGTGAGTTAAAGCATCTAATAAGTTTTCCTTGCTAATTTTTTTTCTAGTTTGAGGGGAGCATTGGAATAAGAATTTCATTGTATCACAAACTATCATTTCTTTCTCTGTTAATCTTGCCTTATAATATTGAATTCTGATTCTCATAGCATTTATTTCTGCTGTTAAAATTGTAAGTTAAGAAAATACTAGTTATAAAAAGAAAAAAAAAGAAAAAAGAAAATAGTAGTTATTACCAAAGCCATGTTTTTTATAACAATAACATCTTAAATGTATTGTTACATTTTCCTGAGAGTGACTCATTCTGTGAGAAATCTAAACTTTTATCCATCTGTAATGTCATCTTTATAATTTTAGAATTATAGGGATGATGTTAGTTCAGGTCAAGTGGATAATACTTGAAAACTGTCCAGAATCTCACTGGTGTAGGGGCAGGAAATTACTATGAATGGATTTATCTGTGTAATTGCAGTGAAGACTTCATTTGTTATACATTGTTTGAATTTAGAGATTCTAAGAGTAAGCCAAGAAGAGAACTGTCAAACAAGAGAGGGGATGCTGGAATTTAACTTTCTCTAGAGAGGCGTGGTGTTAACTCTGTACTGTTACCCAGTGTCTGGCTTAAACTGAAAGGTCATTATCCTTCACACTAAATTATAAACTTACCTCATTACTAGATACTCGAAATTGAAGGATCTCATGTTCAGTATTTAGCAACAACTCACACAGAATGCAAACTGACTCCTCCTAGAAGGCGCTTAGCCCCCTTGGCAGTGTTTTTCAGCTGGTCTGTTGCTGTTAATCCAAATTCTTGATACTATTGTGGTTCCTCCCGTGGAGGGTGGGGTGGTGGGGGGAGGGGGGAGGGAATCCCAGAGTCGGTCCTACCTGTGTACCCAGGTATACCTTCCTCTTTCCTTTCTGAGAGGCTACCAGTTATTTGTCTTCATCCTCTCTTCCTTGCCTTGCTCTTTTCATTCTTTTCAAAAGTCTGTTCTTTACTCCTCTAACTAGACTTGCCACTTATGAAGTTTAGGGATACCAGATGTATTATAGTCTTGAAAAGGTTTAAGAAAAGTATTAAGAGTGTTAGAGTAGGATTCTTGCTTAGCCCTCTTAAAAAATGGATCCCTTTGTGGAAGTTTTATGCTAAATTTTAAACAATTCTATAGAACTAATCTATAGAAAGTATGTATTGTACTTACTGTTACCATATAGCAAGCAGCTCATTAACTTTGTTTTATATATGAAAAACAAAAGTGTCAAATTTTCTTGAGCAGTTTCCTGAAAATGAGTTCAGTCTGTTACTTAGTTTTTGGATTCTCATGACATAGTTCACTTTTATCTGAGAGGTTCCAATTTATATGATTTCATAAGATCATTTCACACTCTGCCTTTCAGTACTGTCTTGAACTATATTTTTATAAGATAATTTTTTCACTCAAATCTTTAATCACTCAAAAGTTAAAGTGTACTTTTTATAAAATAAATCAGATTATTAGGTATGTATAGTGAACTTGATTTTTTTAAAATAAATTTTCTAGAAGTTCTAATTTAAAAATTAATTTTCATGCTTGCCTTAGTGTGAATGAGAAAGTCTATCCACCAGTTTTTAAAGTCTGGTTAATTTTAATTATTTCATGGTATAGCTTGGCCTTTTTAATACAAGTTCTGTATTTCCTCTCCTTTGTCTCTAGGATACTGCTATTGTTCATCCAGTTCCTATTCGGATGACTCCAAGCAAAATCCACATGCAGGAAATGGAACTTAAAAGAACTGGCAGTGGTAAGGAAGCTGCTGCTGGGCTGTATTTGAGTTTAGTGGGCTGTGTTTTAGATTAGCATCAAGCTAAAATACACAAGTAATTATTCTGTCAGGGTGCAGTTTCTGTCACAGTTGTTTATTTTTTAACATAGTACTTTCTGCAATTACACATACTATATATGTGTGCTTATGTATTTTTTATAGTTTTAAAAAGGAAAATTATTGAATTTAAATTATGAAGTGTTTAAATAAGGACATTTGGAAAATGACTTTTCTGATACTCTGGATTTTTATGATCACATATGAATTTACCTTCAAAGTATGTTCAAATTTTAATTGAAGAGGTATATGTTAAAATAAATTTTGGCTGTGAAATTGTATATTTGGCTTAAACTCTTGGATTTTCTCCTAGATTAAATGTTTTAGTTAATGTTTCTCAAAAGTAGATTATTTTCTATATAAGTCAACATCATAAATTACTTATTTTACAGCCATTTGTATGATGTTTTGTTTAAGTAATTGCCCTACACTGATAAAATGAACACAGTATGAACATGCAAATTGACTTTTTCATTATAAATATTTCCTATTATGGCAGAAAACAAAATTGTATATAAACAATTTTATATTTGTTTTTATTAAAAATACTTTTTTGTCTTATATCCCATGGATTTACCTGCAGCTTCTTTGTAATATCTAAATGAAGTCTTACCATGTACTCTGAGGTTTATAAACTTATTGATTCAAATACCTATATCTTGTATTTTACTTATTATTTCTCTCTACTAGATCATACTAATCCACTAGCCCATTACTTGTGAAAACATCTGACCTTTCAGAAGAAAATAAGGATAAATTCATCGTGAAATTTGCTTCTGGAAATACTGTAGGTAAGTGAAAGATAGCATTACACCTTCCATTTGAAGTGTATGAAGTCTGGATTTAGAGACTGCATAATGCTAATATATAGCCATTTAATACTATCTTCACTGAATACATTAGAGAACAGCCAACCCTTGTAAACACCCCACCCTCTTTATGAATACCGTGTTTCCCCGAAAATAAGACCTAGCCAGACAATCAGCTCTAATGCGTCTTTTGGAGCAAAAATTAATAGAAGGCTCGGTATTATATATCATATCATATCATATATCATATATCATACCCAGTCTTATATTACAGTAAAATAAGACGGGTCTTATATTAATTTTTGCTTCAAAAGCCTCAGTAGAGTTGATTGTCCGATGAGGTCTTATTTTCGGGGAAACATGGTAAGTGGTTGCCCATTGCCATCTGAACCTGCTTCAAGACAGACCTGTTTGCCACTGCTCTCAGCCAACTGTATTTCATTGGCTCCTTCCCGTTAGCTCCTTTCTCTCTCTCACAAGAAATTGTATATATATATTCATTCATTCAGCCAATGTTAATTGAATGTTATGTGCCAGGCTCTGTTCTAGACACTGGGGATTCAGCCGTAAACAAAACAAAACAATAAAGCTCCTTTATGGAGCTTATATTCTATAGAGGAAATAAGAGAAAAACGGAGGAGAAAAGTTATATGCTAGGAGGTAGTTAACACCCTGGATAAAAATAAAAACTTGGGAAGGGGAGAGGGGGTGACCGTTTAAATTTGTTGGTCAGAGATGGCCTTACCAGAAGATAACATTTGAGTTAAAACTTGAAGGAGTGGAGGGATTCTGCTGTGTGTATATCTGAAAGAAGGACATTTTAGGCACAGGAATAGCAAACGTGAAACCCTGATTTAGGAACTATGCCTTACTTGCTGGGAACAGCAAGCAAACACCTGGAATAGAACTAGTTAGCAAATTTGGCAGGCAGAGGTAGAAAGTGGCAGAATAGTAAGAGATGACTCTTACTGACTGAGGTGAAAAGCCATTAGAAAGTTTTGAATGGAGAAGTGACATGGTCTGACCTTCATTTTTTAAACAGGATCACTCTGGCTGCTGTATACTGGTAACAGGCCAGAAGCAAGAGTCCACACAGGGAACGACCACTTAGGAGACAGTTAAAATCCAGGCAAGAGAAGATGACGGCTTGGACTGGGGTGGTAGCAGTAGAAATTCTGAGAAGTGGTCAGATAGTAGCTATATTTTATAGGAAGAGAACACAGGATTTGCTTTCCTATGTGATACAGGATGTGAGACAGAGAGAGAGGAGGGTCATGGGTGATTTCAAGGAATTTTGGCCTGAGCAACTGGGAATTGAGGAAGACCGTGATAGGCCTACGTTTGTGGGGGGAGAATACAGTTCAGGTTTGGACATCTTAAGTTTGAAATGCCTAATGGGACATCCAGATGGAAATATGTTAGCTCTAGCATCATTCTTGTATGAGTTAAATAATTCAATGATTTGACAAGAAAAAGGAAAGGGATATTTAGAAATGAAATGAAACCAAATAATCAGTCTCTTCAATTTATAACTCTTGAAAGTGTGTAGTTGTATTCCTTCATATTGTCCCTAGAATTTCTATTTTAAAATTTCTTTATTATGTCACAACCATTAGTCTACTTCTGGGATTCTCTTCTCCTTCATAAGACTTTGAGGAAATCGAAAGTGATACTTCCTCAGGTGAAAAATTGGAAACATCTGGCTAATTTCAACAATTTTATTATTGTCTAAGCACATTTTATTCCCTTGGGAAATTTTTAATTTTTCACAATTTTTAAATGTTTTCTTTATTTAAAATATTTCAAATTCTTTAAAAATGACAAAAGTAATTTTTCATTACAAACCTAATTCATACTTATTGTTGAAATGTAGTAAAAATAAGAAAAATTTTCATAATCTATTTCACAAATGACCATGATTAATATTCGTTGTTAGCCTTAATCTTCTTTCTGTGCACATGCTATATTTTTATATAAAATGAAATTGTAATATATGTGCTGTTTGTTACATCCTTCCATATAACTTATTTTGAGTATTTCTCGTTAAATGTTAATTTTTCTAGATTGTAACTTTCTGTACGCATACCATGTTTCCCCGAAAATAAGACCTAGCTAGACCATCAGCTGTAGTATGTCTTTTGGAGCAAAAATTAATATAAGACCCGGTATGATATGATGATATCATACCGGGTCTTATATAAGACCCGGTATTATATTCTGTTATGTTGTATTTTATTGTATTGTATTGTATTATACCTGGACTTATATTAAAATAAGACTGGATCTTTTGTTAATTTTTGCTCTAAAAGATGCATTAGAGCTGATGGTCCAGCTGTGTCTTATTTTCAGGGAAACATGGTAGTATTTTGTTGTATAAATAGGCCATGATTTATATTTAATATTTTGCAGTTAATAACACTGGGATGAACACGTTAGTCCATCTTTGAATACTCTGATTTGAAACAGTCATTCAATTATATTTGGGGCATACGGAGTAAAAGTGAAAAAAATGATTATTATTAATTAGGATATATTCCATTTATCAGCAGATGATTACAGTAGTTCAGACTCTTTTGCTTCAGACCCAGAACAGATCGGGAACAATGTAACTCATCAAAGGTCAGTATTTATGTCAAAAATCATATTAAAATATCGTGTTACATTTTAATATTTAAAATTATTTAGGACCAAGTATAAATACCGTGTTTCCTCCAAAATAAGACCTAACCAGAAAATAAGCCCTAGCATGATTTTTCAGGAGGACATCGCCTGAACATAAGCCCTAATGTGTCTTTTGGAGCAAAACTTAATACAAGACTTGGTCTTATTTTCAGGGACACATGGTAGGTATTTTTTTCTAGTTAGTTAGTTCACTTCTCTGAAGGCTATTAGGTTACCTGTTGATGTATGCAAAAGGGAAGTGATTTTGATTCTTTCCAACTTTAATAGAAAAACAAATTGTCTTCATGATATGGTTTAAGAAGGTTTATGATATGGTTTAAAAACGTGGAAGGTTTAAGAAGAGCTGAAAACTTCTGGCAGTAGCAGTTTTAATACAGTCCTTTTGTAGGTAAACAATGAGAGTCTGTTTAAGTAAAAATGCAGGTTTCCTTTTATAGCCTTAGGGCAAGTACCAAAAGAATTGTGAAAATGCCATTCAGATCACAGCCCAGTGTTGAGCGAACCGTTCCACCTGAAGATCGGCATTCGGTGTAACTTTTGGCACACAACAAAAGGTGGGGATAGGTTGGGGAGGGGCAAGGGGTGGTCGGCAAGGGTTTTACCATCACAAAAAAGCTTGTGCAGGAAGCATCTTTCTCTTCTCACTGTTATGTGTGAGAGTATCCTTTTGCCACACGCCTGGAGGTTATAGAGAGAGACTAGTAATAATGGAAACTCCAGAGCTTACAGAGAGTCAAAAGCCTGCTTCCTCCTATAGTTCTTCCTGTACCGTAGAATTCTCAGTCTTCATGGATTTTATTCTGCTTTTTATCCCTGTCAGTGAGGATCAGATTGCCAGAGTCCAGGAGACTCTTTTCAGAACATAGAAAATCTGGGTGGCTAGTAAGAGCATCTCTAGGGTGAGGTGAGCCTGAGCCTCGTCACCTCTAAAACGGAATGGCCTGTGGTAACACAGGAACAGGGAACTCAAATAGTTTGAGCCAGATTACAAACTCCAAAACTTACAAACTCCAAACTTTAAATAAGTTGAAAGCTAACCATATCTGAAAGTAGAGTTTCTCTTTTTTGAAAATAATTATTTCCGACTAAGATTACCTTTAATTGAATGGGAAAACATTACACTAGTTTTGCAGTCTACCTTAAATTTTTGTTAATAATTAACTTTCTTCTCAAATATTTTGAAATTTTATTTAATATATAATTATACTTTGTTTAAAAGATCATTTGCCGCATTAAATAACCACTTGTTCAGTACACATCATAAATAGTACTGTATTCATTATAATACTTGTATAACTACTTGAAAATGTTATACAGATAATATCCTTTGCTGCTTAGCTAAGTTTGAATGCTGAAAAAGCAAAAAAGCTCCAATGTCAGTAACGTGACCAATTGTAATGGGGTGAATTTTGCAGGTCTCATTCAGGAACGTCACCAGATAACACTGCACCACCACCTCCCCCTCCAAGGCCACAGCCCTCTCATTCTAGGTCGTCATCTTTAGATCTGAATCGGACCTTCACAGTCACCACAGGTAGGCGTTAGAGAGAACCATATACATATTAGCATCTGATTTTAAAGTTAATTAAAAACACATTTTATTTTCTCGTAATATGTCTTATATTTATCTGAAGGAACAAAATGAATTTAAAAGATATCAGATGAGAGGGAATTTGTTTTCCTAATGTCTATATAAAATGTTTTTGAATTCAAATAGTTAAAGATGGGAACCTGAGAGATGGCATAAAGAGAATTTAAAAGAACAATGTGGAGATTTCCATGATAGCCAGTAGTTCTTAAGTTAGCTGACAGAGGAGAGATGAGTCATAGCTTACTCCACGGTTTTAATTTTTATGTAACTGGTCATTGTTATTATGTGATCAAAATAGAAAAATTAGAACAGTGGGTGGTAATGTCCTGTTTAGACAATATGAGTTTGGAATAATGAGGGAAAAGGAGAAATAATAGACCACTGAACTTGTGAGTTTAGAAAGATTGATGTATTATTTGCGAACATTTACCTAGAAATGATAGAGTGAAATATTAATTAAAAGAGAAATCTTGGAAATCCTCATACTTAATAGCTAAAGAGCAGTCAGAACTATGGGAAGAAAACCAAGAATGCATAGTGTTATGGAAATGGGGGAGCATGTCAAGAGTGCCTTCCTTGTTCAGTAGAACAAGAGAAATGAGGGCTGAGAAAAGGCCATGAAATTTGGCCATTAGGTCACATATAGGCAGTCACGTAAGATAATCTGTGTCTTCCTCTACTTACCAAACATTCTTAGAAGTCTGGTTGGCTCATATTTTTTCAACCTGTTCCAGTAGCAAAGGAATTACATAGTTACTAAAAAGAAGACTTGTGTGTTTATGCAGGACAACAACAGGCTGGAGTTGTTGCCCATCCTCCTGCAGTGCCTCCAAGACCACAGCCCTCCCAGGTAATTCTGAACATCAGCCATTGCGGTCTTCAGGATCAGTTAATTTGTTAGGTATTTGATTCTATTCTAGAATTATTTCAAAGATTGGAAATTACCTCATTGTCATTCTTAATGAGCATTTAATTCAGGGAAGATAAATCTTACTTTGGAAGATTATTCCCATAATGATTTGAATTATTTTTTGAAAGAAGCTTAAAAGTAAACCAAAAGATAACATCTTGACAAAGGATGATTTCGTGGAAAGAACAATGGATTGGGAGATAGATGTCCCTTTATGTCCTGGATCTAGCGGTGACTCAGAGTGACCTCGCTGCATCTGTCTGGATGTGTTACTGCATCAGTAAAGGAAGTGTTAGATCAACTCTGCATCCCTGCCAGGATGAAATTGTTTTGATCTGCACAAAACTGTTTGTTCCAGGGTAGATTATGGATTATAGCTGTTAGTTTTATGTGACTGACTGACTACCTTTTACATAAATGAATTTGGTTGATTTTTTTTTTCTGAGTTAGATTTGTAAAGTGAAGTTGGGTATAAACAGTTAAAAGATGGTTTCTTAATCAAATAAAAGATACTGAAATTTGAATATTCCAGTATTTATTGTATATAAAGTACCAGCAAAAATACTCTTGCTGTGGTTAAGCTGTGAAACCCAATGAGTTGGTCTCTTGACTCCAGAAACATCTAGTGGGGAAGACAGACCTGTAAACAACAATGATAATACAGTAGATGTATTTATAAAATGCTTTGCAACACCTTTACTAGCTAGTAAAGTCAGGGATCACATTGAAAATGTGTAAATAAAATGAAGGAAGTGAGACCTAAACAGAGACTTGAAAGATAAGGTGCTATTTCTTTGGGAGAGGGCATTCCAACCAGACTTGGAATGGCATCCACAAAGCCATAGAGAGCTGAGGGAAGTCTGGCATATCCTTCAAGGGAAAACAAATTAGTTCAGTACAACTGGAATGAAGGGAAAGGAAACTAAAGAGGTGGGGAGGGCACAGAGCATCTCCTATATCATTCTAATAATAAAGATAGAGTTTTTCTTAAAGGACATGGAAAATGTTTAAAGGGTGAGCAGGGAAGAGACTTCAGATTTATTCGTGTAGCATCCTGGACTTGGTCATACAACTTCTCACAGTCTGTTTTAATTCCTTGTTAACTTATCTCTCATCCTGCAGTAGACTGTCAGCTTAATTAGGGCATGGACCTTATTTATTTTGTTCACTGTTATACCCATAGTGTTTGACCAAAAGTAGATACTCAATAAATATATTTTTTGGTTGAAGATTTTAGAAGGATTGGTCTGGCAAAGGAGTGGAAGATAAGTTTAAAGGAAGTGCACTGAAGTGTTGGGAGAATAGAGCACTGTTTTTCACCCTTTAAAAATAACAACCTTTTTAAAAACATAATGAAGCAATTTTTAAAATAACTTGTTTAAAGAACAAACTATTGTGTGGTAGCCCATTTACGAAAAAAATAGATCCAAGTAGAGAATCAGAGAATAGGGCCAGACCCTTCCCTCTCCTTACACACTTTTTTGCAGTAAGAATTTTGTAGAAGTCTTTTTTTATTGAGGGTTTGTCGTTTTAATTTTTTTGAGTATCTTCGTGTTTCATTTATGGTTTTTTTTTTAAAGCTAAATGTTACTGGATCTCACCTCCCCGAATTTACAGATAATAAAACAACATGTTTAGAGTAATATTTTCAAAGCAAAAGAGGCTACTTTGTGACATTGCTACAACAATAAGATGTTTGTTCCTCTCTCCTGAACCATTGTCCAGGCGCCTGGTCCCGTTGTGCATCGCCCAGTGGATGCCGATGGCCTGATAACTCACACTAGTACCTCACCTCAGCAGATACCAGAACAACCAAACTTTGCAGATTTCAGCCAATTTGAAGTATTTGCTGCATCAAACGTAAATGAAGAACAAGATGATGAAGCTGAGAAACATCCAGAGGTCTTGCCAGTCAGTTAAGCCCTTACCTAATTTTCTGGGGGGAATCTCTTTTCATATCATGCATAGCCTGTGTGTAAACAATAACCCCTAAAAGAGCAGATATTAGAGGGGACATTACATCAGTGAGCAAAATATCTGCTGCCGCTGCTTTTAGATAATTTATATTCCCTAGTTCAGTGCTTTTCATTTTTTTCCCTGGCCTCAGACACCTGCTGGTTGCAGTGTAATGCTTAATAAGAATCAGAATGTGTGTGGGAGTAGCCGTTGTGTGAAAAGACACAACCATCTGGTCCTGGCTAAAACACTGCTCTGAGGGTTGCATCTGAATGCTAAGCATCTGATTGTGTGATTTGGTGAAGATTTCCATGCAGCAACAGGCTATGGTTACCATAGCTACTACATTCTGTATGAGAGTAAGTCACTTTAGTTAGACAGACTTACAGACTACAGGATGTCAAAATGTCATGTTGGCAGACTTTGTTCTAGGAGAGAGACTCTGTAGTCCTGACGGCAAGAACTTCTCTAGGGATCCCTGACCTCACTAAACATACAGGGCGATTCGGAGGGACCCGAGAAATTCTAAAATCGCGGTTCTGATTGTCTCAACCTATACTGAACCTTTCTGACAGATCCAGAAATCCATATTTATTTGACTGGCATAATTTAGACAAAGGTTTCTTATAGATCTGACCCATGGAAAACTTTCTCCTAGCCATTTCTTCAGACTTTTAATTTTCTACCTCGCATGGGGCCGCTAAGGGTGTGGACTGCACCTCCAGGAAGGCTGGGAAGGCCCTGAGGGGAGTTCAGGTGTGCACAGGACCCTGGGTGGATGCACCCCTTCTCCCAACCGCAGGAACTTCCCAAACTGTGCTAGGGTGCATCCTCAGCAGCCCCCCGCACCCTCACCAACACCCGCAGATCTATTACCTTCCCTCCTCTCTGCCATTCAGTAGTCGGGAGTGGTCCTTTTACAGGGTTTTCTCAGATTCCTTCTCATCCCCGTCTCAGATTTTTTATTGTCAGAATGAATATTTTCTTAACATTTTATTCTGATTCATAACATATATTTATGCATAACTGTATATTACTTTTATATAATTAATAATAACATATTCATCTCTAGGTTGAAAAAGCTTCTGATCCTGCAAGTTCTCTTCGAGTTGCCAAAACAGATAGTAAAACTGAAGAAAAGACAGCTGCTAGTGCCCCTGCCAATGTGGTATGCTAAGTCTTTTACAGTAGTGATCGTTTCTACATATAGAAAGTTATATGGGGTCATTTATACTATAAGTTGTTAAAGATGAGGAAAATAATAGAAATAAAGTTAGGGATCATCTAACCCATCCCACTGCCTTTAACTGTAATACATTTAGTCTGGCTCAGAGCAAGATCTGCCTATTAAAATTCTTAGTAGATGATTGTCTATATTAGTGTATGCCACGGGTTCTCAAAATGTATGCGGTATTACAGTCTTCCAAGGACATAAAGTAGAACTTTCCTTATTGGTCAAATTCAGTTTTTTGTAAGTAGAATAGGGAAAAATTATCAACACTCAAAGGTTAATATTATACTCTGTACTCTTTTTCTTTAACTGTTTTAGGGATAATTTTTTCTCTAACATTTTATGAAAATTTTTAAACGTGGAAAAGTTCAAAGAATTTTACATTTTACATCAATAAACCCATACCTTGATTTTACCATTAATATTTTACTATACTTGCTTTATCACGTATCTATATATATCAGTCTTATCTGTTGTTTGCATTTGCAAGTAAATTATAGATATCAGCACACTTTCCCCTTGAGAGAAAAATTTGGGTAATTTCTTTTTTTCTATTTTCATCTAGACATTCCTAATAGTTATTAAAATAGCATGTTTCTGAAAGTGCTTAAATTGTACTTTCTGGACACTTTATTTTTTTTTTACTACATTAGTAGTTCTGTAGTGGTTTTTAATAGTTAATTTTATTTTTGTCAGCTCATGGCAACAAATTAAAAATAACACTTAACCTGAGAGATGGCAGTGAAGTCTTCTTTTCATTTATTTACAGGTCTGGTCAGATTATGATAAATACCAAAATACAGTATCTGATCCTGTTGAAGGCAAATTCAGTTTCCAACAAAATGTCCACTTATTTTCAAGAGTTAAAATGATTGTGCATCTTAGTGAAGGGTTTCTAAAGAATTACTTAGCTTTTTACTTCTTTATAAATTGCTTTAATCATTAAGATGATGGATTTTAGTATTTTTGACTAGAACTTCTATGGTGATCATGGGTGCATCTTTCTGGAGATTCCCTTTTATATTTATCTAACAGGTATATATTGAGCATGTATCATGATTATGTTAAATCTGTTAATATTGAGCCAGATTCGGGCTGCAGGTAGCTGATGTTACTCTTTAAATAAATTGTCTAGTAGTAAGTACATTCACAATTGTGATGCCAACTAGGGACGTCCTTTCCTGTTGTAACTTAAGTTAGCTGTTGCTACAAATTATAAATTGTTTTAAAGTAGGACAAGTGACTTTTAATTTTTGGAAGGAGAGTGGCTTACAGAAAGCATATGATGTGGGCAGAGTGCTAACTCACCATGAACGTCTTCAAGAAATGCTCATTGTTGATGGAGATCTTGTCTTCCAGAGCAAAGGTACGACACCTCTTGCTCCCCCTCCTAAACCTGTTCGAAGAAGATTAAAATCAGAAGATGAATTAAGGCCAGAAGCTGATGAACATACACAAAAGACAGGCGTCTTAGCTGCTGTTCTTGCATCACAGCCTTCTATTCCTAGGTAATCAAAGCTATTCCTAAACACATTTAATTACTAGGAACAAAGAGCACAGCAATTAAAAATATCAAACGGAAAGAAATTGTAGTCAGAATAGTTCTTTAGTTGAACAAAGGTTCTTAGCTGTTGCTCTTGGAGAGTTTTCTCATTTATGGGTAGGCAGAATATTCTTCCCACTTTTTTTCTTCTGTTATTAAGTTCAATTCCAATTTCATTTTAATACCCTATTGCAAACCCTGGGGCAGACTTAAAAATTTAATAATGTAGAGTAACACTGATATTTTAACTGCAGTTGGTATAAACCAGGAATCGACAGACTAAGGCTCATGGGCCACATTCAGCCCATGGCCTGTTTTTGTAAGTTTCATGAGCTACGGCTTTTATATTTTTGTAAAAAAGAGAAGAAAGTGAGAAAAAAACAGAGAAAAAATAAACAAAAAATAATATGCAGCAGAAACTGTGTGGCCTTCAAAGCATAAAATATTTATTTACTTTCTGGCTGTTGACAGAAAATGTTTGCCAATGCCCGCTCTAGACTAACTTAAACTCAGGTAATTCTACAGAAGAAGAATAATTAAAACAATAACAACAGTAATTAAGCTTCTGAACCTTAGATACTTTTGATTGACCCTTAAAACTGAGCAAGTGAGATTAAGCTATGCTAAAAGCAAAAGATGCTCCCTCTGCTTTCTAGTTGAGAGAGATCAGGGTAGAAGGGAGAGAATTTAAAGAAATGAAGGTTATTATTTTTCTTTTTTTTTTTTTTTTTTGCCCTCTTTATCTTCTCAGGTCTGTTGGGAAAGATAAGAAAGCTATTCAGGCATCAATTAGACGCAATAAGGAAACCAACACCGTTTTGGCCAGATTGAATAGTGAATTGCAGCAACAATTAAAGGTAACGTAGTTTGTGGATATTGGGCAGTTCCCTGGATGGAGAGCATCTCAGACTTGAACTGGAACTTAGAGGTGATCCAGCAGTTCTTACGCTTGTGTGAAACTTTCCGTGTCACAAGAGAAATGTGTATCTAAAACACTTCATATGCCTTTGAATTTTTTAATATTAAAAGGAATTTTTATACTTAGTTCTGATATGATTGCCTTATCCTACGTATATGAAAGGCACTCATGTTCCTTACCTTTCGTAATAAAACCCAAGAGAAGAAATATTGTGACCTCAGGTACCTCTGAGATCACATACATGGCTGTCTACACTCTATTTAATTCTAAGATGATTTGAGAGTATTGTCGACTTATCAAAGATAACTCACATTCTATTGAAGGGACTTAAACAGGTCTAAAGAAGAAGAGGGATGGGGGCAAGTTAGATCATCTTGCATGTGGAAAAGACAAGCCTTAAATAGAAGTTGTGCCTACGGCCATTGTGTACTCCTGTCATCTATACTTGAGGAATGGATTTGTTTTTCTTTTTTATACTTGAGGAATGGATTTGTTTTCACTCTAGCCATGATTTCTTTTAATCCCTATGAGTAAAAATTAACAGCTAGAATCACTGATGGTTCAACACTATTAAACATTCATGTTTTAGAAAACTAGTGGTTTTCACACCTTAATGTGAATACAGTTAATCTGGGGTCATGTTAAATGCACATTCTGATTCATATTAGGTATGGAGTGGAACCGGAAAATTCTGCATTTCTGGTAAGCATCCAGGAGTTAGAAATGCTGCTGGATTGTTGGCCCTACTTTGAGTAGCAAGGTTGTAAAGCACAAAGAAGAGAAGGGTCTGTGGAAATGTAAAATGAGTAGAGCTCATTCCCATAACATTTTGTTCATATCCCTCATCCAGCATTTATCACACTGTCCTGGAATTCTTATCTATGGCACATGGGTTTCTGTCCTACTAAATTGAACTCATTGAGGGTAAATCATAATCATTTCTGTGTAGGGTTACCATGTAATTTATTGTCCAAACCAAGATACTTTTGAGTAAAAAGAGGAACGGATGTGTTAACACTTAGTCCAGGACATCAGAGGTAAACTGGAACTGGCCTAGATAAACTTGTGACTGTTTTCTCTCTGTCCTCCAAGCCTAGCATCTGTAAGTCTTTAGGGTTCCCAGACCCAATTCCAATGTTGGGAGTGGGCCCCCCATCCCAACAAACAATTCTCAGACATCAGCAGAGTGTCCGGGAATTCAACTCAATTCTGACACTGTCTACATACAGATAGCATTAGATTCCACAGGTTCAGAGTTCAGTCTACAAGGCTGTCCTCTACCACACATATACACTCTTCAGATGCCATCCGCAAGCTCAGGCTCTTACCTTTGCTTCTGACCAACTGGCCGTAAATCAGAGGGTCCTACAACCCCCTCATTGGGTTTGATTAATTTGCTAAAAAGGCTCACAGAACTCAGAGAAATATGTTGCTTACCGCATCACTGGTTTATAAGAGGTTATAATTCAGGAACAGTGGGATGAGCAGGTGCATAGGGCAAGGTATGTGGGAAGGGACGCGGAGCTTCCTTGCTCTCTCCAGGACACCACTCTCCCCACGTTGCCACATGTTCACCAGTCTCCAAATCCTGTGCTTTGGGCTTTTTACGAAGCTTCCTTGCATAGACAGGCTTGATTCAGTCGTTGGCTGTTGAGTCAACGTCCAGCCTCTCTCCCCTCCCTGAGGCGGGGGGATGGGACTGAACATTCCAACCCTCTAATCACTTGGTTGGTCCTCCTGGCAACCAGCCTCCATCCTTAGGTGCTTCCAGAAGTCATTTCATTGACATGAAAGACCCCTACTGGAAATTCCTAGGGGTTTTGGAGCTGTGAGCCAGGAATTGGGAAGAAGACCAATGTACAGGAGAACTACAGTTTGGTCATCTGAATGACCAAGTATATATTTCTTATAAATCACAGTCTCACGTTATTAAGCATTTGATAACTGTCTGGAATAAATGATACTCTTGTATAACTCTGATCAAAGAAAATACTTACAGCTGTTCTATGATTATAAATTTGGTCGGTTTTAAAGGAAGAATGTAAAACTAAGGACAAGCTTGCTAGTACCATACTGAAGATGACAATTTTGTTAATGTGTGTTTTTCTGAAGAACTAAAGAAAACCATAGAAACATGTATATAGGAGCTGTTTTAAAAATCCCTTTACTCACTATTTCTGAGAACAGAAAATGGGAAGTATGGTACCAAATAGAAAGTATGGTACCAAATAGGTTAAAGCATGACAGAGAAAAAGGAAAGTAGATAAATCAGAATTTGCTGGCTATCTGAAAAGACTGCTCAAACACTGATAAATTCGTTTTGCAAAATAAACTTATTCTTTTGACACTGAAACTCAAAATGAGGTTCAGGAGTTGGCTGTGACCAGATGTAATCACCAGGAGAAAGGATCTGTGTTAACTGACTCGTCTACTGCAGGGGGTACGCGTCATATAAAATTCATGCATCAATAGCTATCATTTGTAAATATTGGCTTTTCTAATAAGTAAACAAAAACATTTTGTTACCCTGATTTATGTAATAAGAAAAATATTTTAATAGCATATTTTAGTATTCCATACATATAAAGTAATTGCACTTCTAAAGTGAGCTGTGTTTTTAAAATGTGAACATCTGTCCCTTTGTCATCTTAACAAATTTAAACTTTTCTTAATGCAGAGTTGTTAGATGTGCCTTCATTTTTATATACTTTGAAACATAACTTGACTTTGTATCTTTTTCAGGATGTTCTTGAGGAGAGAATTTCCCTGGAAGTTCAACTGGAACAACTTCGACCATTCTCTCACCTCTAAGCCAATTGCCGTTAACTGTGAACATACCCATTTTTAAGCAGTTTTGGGTTCAGGCCAATTTGGAGACCCAAACATTCAGCTCACTGCTTAATTCAACATTAAATTTTATGATTCTCTTTTGCCCTATATGTTCACCATTGTATTTAAGTATCTTTTATTTTTTAATTTCAACAATAAAAGGGTCAGGATGACTTTTTCTGGAGGGTATATTGTGTTTGTTACCATAGCCCACCCTTCTCAGGAATACATAACATTGGTTTATTAGACTTAGGTGGCCAAAACTTCACACTGATCTGATACACAGAAGGCTTCTCTTTATATCTCAAACACGACTCAGAAATATTTGCAGGCAACAAAATTAAGTAAACCCAATTTGTCTTTTAGATTAAATGTTTCACATAAAGCATCTATATTTGTTTTGTGAAAATCTTTAAATTGAGTTTCCTATTTAATTGTTTCTTTTTTAAATCCTTGGAATATTTTTAATTTTGTCTGTGGGCATGTATTTTGCGTCTCAGAATATTTTTGTTTGTTTGTTTCGCGTGTACAAAACAATATGTTACACATTTCACCCCTCACAAGGTGATAACCCCCCACCCCCAATCTATTGCCCCTCTGACATCATATATATCTATTATGATTCCATTACTTAATTTTTGATTTGAAAGAACTGTATTGAATAAGGCATTCTGTAACCATAAGCTCTATAGTAATCAGCGTTGTTCTGGAGTCATGTGGTACTTGCAGACTTTTCCATGTCAAGTTGGGGTCAGAGTCTGTATTTTCTGTATGAAAAATTGATCACCAGTTTCACCAGTGACTTTACATTTTTGTGTGTGTGAGATTTTAATTCAGCAGCAATCAAATTTATGAAATAGCTATGAAAACAGACTTTCTTAATTATACCCTGAAAGTGAAGGGCTAGTATTGAAAACACAAACAATATAAATACCATCCACTTGCAAATATCACCATTTTTTGCTTGAATATGCGCTTAACTCTCAAAAGCTTGCACAGAGATTATTTTCAAGTAATATGTTTTAAAACTTCTGAGGACATTAATTAGTCACAGAATAAATGGAAATTCCTTAGGCTTTCTAGTTTACCTTCAGCTATCTTGTCACTCATTCTTTTGCCATAGACAAGTTTTTCCTATTAACAAAGTTTCTGAAGTGTGCTCTTTTCAGGGTGGTATACTGTATTCAGATTTGTTTTATAACCTATGATACGTACATTTTCATCACATTAGTAAATTTACATTCATTGCTGACTAACAGCAGATGTTCCCTTTAATGGTTTATTCTCTCTGTAGGATCATAGATGTTAAGCTGCATGGATATATCGTAACAGAATCAAAAGTGTGATTTTACACTAATAAAACAGCACAGTATTTTGAAAGTTTTGTAGTTTTTACAAGAATTTAAAGTTTTGAAGAATATATATTTTCATTGATAAAAAAAGAAAATGTTTAAAATAGCCTAGTTCACAATCCTAGACTGTAGTAATAGATTTTATTACCTTAATGGAGAATATGAAGCAAAAAGGAAACTGAGAACAGAAAACTTCCGAGATTCATATAACTTTTATCTATCATTAACTAAATAAAAATATTTCTACATACATCAGCTAAAGATACCAAGTGGCTAACAGGTTATGGCTTCAGTTTGTTAAATAATTAAATGAAGGCTTTAAAGGCCCAGAAAACTACTCAACACCTATTTTGCTGTTTCTCTGTTTTGAAACAAATTTGTCATAATTTCTTCATTTTCATTTAACTAAATTCCATTACGAGCAACTTTTGCTAAGCTTCCATTTATTTTTTTTAAAGGTTTTTTGTTTTGTTTTTTTCCAACAGCCTACTAATTTAACAATGTCACAAATTTTTAAAGCTGATTTAGAAGGTCTAAGAATTTAATTTTGCAACCGAAGAACACTTAAAAATTACAGAAAACTTTTTTTAAATTTTATCAGTTTCAGGTGTACAAAACAATGTAATAGACATTTTACCCCTCCCAAAGTGACAACCCTCTTTCGCCATCCTACTGCCCCTCTGACATTGCATATATCTATTACAATTCCATTGACTCTATTCCCTATGCTGTACTCCATATCCCGTGACTATGTATATATTAAATTATAGTTCACATACAATATTATTCAGCTTCAGGTGTACAGTACAGTGGTCAGGCATTTATACCATCCATGAAGTGGTCTCCCTAATAAAGATATGTGCCCATCTGACACCCTACAAAATCCTTACATTATTGATTGTATTTCCCAAATTGTCTTTCATATCCTGTGGCAGTATTGTAGTTACCAATTTGTGCTTTCTAATCCCCCCGCTTTTCCCTCATTCCCACTTCCCTACTATCTAGCAACCATCAGTTTTTTCTCTATATCTCTGAGATGATTTCTGATTACTTTGCTCATTTATTCAGTTCTTTAGATTCCACATACAAGTTTAATCATACGATATTTGTTTTTCTCCGTCTGACTTATTTCACTTAGCATAATGTTTTCTACGTCTATCCATATCATTGCAAATGACAAGATTTCATTCTTCTTTACAGCTGCGTAATACTCCATTGTATAAATGTACCAGTTTCTTAATCCAGTCATCTACCAATGGGCATTTCGGTTGTTTCCATGTCTTGGTTACTGTGAATAGCACTGCAATAAACATAGGGGTGCATTTTTTGAATTAGCATCTTAGATTCTCTGGATAGATACCTAAGAGTGTAATTGCTGGGTCATAAGGTAGTTCCATTGCCAGTTTTTTCGAGGATACCTCCAAACTGATTTTCAAAGTGGCTGCACCAATCTGCAGTCCCACCAACAGTGCACAAGGGTTCTCTTTTCTCCACAATCTCGCTAGCACTTGTTATTTGTTAATTTATTGATGATAGCCATTCTGACCAGAGTGAGGTGATATCTCATTGTGGTTTTTATTTTCATTTCTCTCATGATTAGTGAGGTTGAGCATTTTTTCATATGTCTGTTGGCCATCTGTATATCCTCTTTAGAGAAATGTCTCTTCATGTCCTCTGCCCGTTTTTAAATTGGGATGTTTGTTTTTTTGGTGTTGAGTTGAATGAGTGTTTTATAAATTTTGGATATTAATCCCTTATCAGATGTATTATTGACAAATATTTTCTCCCATTCAGTAGGCTGCCGTTTTGTTGATGTTTCCTTTGCTGTGAAAAAACTTTTAAGTTTGATGTAGTCCCATATGTTTATTTTTTCTTTTACTTTCCTTGCCCTGGGGGAATATATCAGTAAAAATACTACTCAGTAATGTCTGCAACTTGACTCTCTGTATTTTCTTCTAGAAGTTTTACGGTTTCAGGTCTTACATTTAAGTCTTTAATCCATTTTGAATTTGTTCTCATATATGGCGTAAGGAGGTTGTCCAGTTTCATTTTTTTGTATGTCAGTCCAGTTTTCCCAGCTACATTTACTAAATAAACTGTCTTTATCCCAATGTAAATTCTTGCTTCCATTTTCGTAGATTAAATGGCTATATAGGCATGGATTTATTTCTGGACTCTATTCTGTTTATTGATCTATGTGTCTGTTTTTATGCCAGTACCATGCCGTTTTGATTACTATAGTCTTGTAGTATGATTTGATGTTGGGTAGCGTGATACCTTCTACTTTGTTCTTATTTCTCAAGATTGCTGTGGCTATTCGGGGTCTTTTATGGTTCCATATAAATTTTAGGATTATATGTTCTATTTCCGAGAAAAATGATGGTAGTTTGATAGGAATTGTGTTGAATCTATATATTGCCTTAGGTAGTGTTGACATTTTAACTAAATTAATTCTTTGTATCCATGAACATAGTGTGTGTTTCAATTTATTTGTATCTTCTTTGATTCTCTCTTCAATGTCTTATAATTTTCTGAGTATAGGTCTTTTACTAATTTTGGTTAAATTTATTCCTAAGTATTTTACTGTTTCTGAAGTGATCGTAAATGGGATTGTTTTCTTGATTTCTCCTTCTAGTAGTTTATTATTGCTGTATACAAATGTAACTAATTTTTGAATATTAATTTTGTGTCCTGCTACTTTACTAAATTCATTTATCAGTTCTAATAGTTTTTTGGTGGAGTCTTTGGGGTTCTCTCTATGTAGTATCATGCCATCTGCTATAATGACAATTTTACTTCCTCCTTTCCAATTTGGATGCCTTTTATTTCTTTTTCTTGTCTGTTTGCTGTGGCTAGAACTTCCAGAACTATGTTAAATAAGAGTGGTGAAAGTGGGTTACTTTGTCTTGTTCCTGATCTTAAGGGGAAAGATTTTAGCCTTTCCCCATTGAGTATGATGTTAGCTGTGGGTTTATCACATATGACCTTTATTATGTTGAGATATGATCCCTCTATTCCCACTTTGCTAAGAGTTTTTATCATAAATAGCTGCTGGATTTTTTCAGATGCTTTTTCTGCATCTATTGATATGACCATATGATTTTTATTTTTCATTTGGTTAATGTGGTGTATCATGTTAATTGATTTGGGGATATTAAACCAACCTTGCATACCAGGAATGAATCCCACTTGATCTTGGTGTATGATCTTTTTAATGTATTGGTCAATCTGGTTTGCTAGTATTTTGTTGAGGATTTTGTGTCTATGTTCATTAGGGATATCGGCCTGTAGCTTTCTTTTTGTCTGGTTTGGGGATCAGAGTAATAGTGGCCTATTAATAGTGGCCTATCAGACTAATAGTGGCCTCATAAAACGTGTTTGGGAGCCTTCCCTCCTTCTGGATTTTTTGGAATAGTTTGAGAATAGGTGGTAATTCTTTTTGAATGTTTTGTAAAATTCACCTGTGAAGCCATCTGGTCCAGGACTTTTGTTTGTTGGGAGCTTGTTGATTACTGATTCAATTTCTTTGGTAGTAATCGGTCTGTTCAGAGTTTCTATTTCTTTTTTTTTTTAATATATATATATATAAAAATTATATATAATTATAATTAATATATATTATAATTATAATATATTATAAAATAATATATTATAATATATTATAAAAATATAATATATATAATTAATATATATATTATATATATAATTTTTTGGGGGGGGGAAAGGGAACAGGACTTTATTGGGGAACAGTGTGTACTTCCAGGACTTTTTTCCAAGTCAAGGTGTTGTCCTTTCAATCTTAGTTGTGGAGGGTACCATTCAGCTTCAAGTTGTTGTCCTTTCAGTCTTAGTTGTGGGCGGCGCAGCTCAGCTCCAGGTCCAGTTGCCGTTGCTAGTTGCCGGGGGTACAGCCCACCATCCCTTGCGGGAGTCGAACCGGCAACCTTGTGGTTGAGAGGATGCACTCCAACCAACTGAGCCATCCAGGAGCTCAGCGGCAGCTCAGCTCAAGGTGCCGTGTTCAATCTTAGTTGCAGGGGGCGCTGCCCACCATCCCTTGCGGGACTCGAGGAATCGAACTGGCAACCTTGTGGTTGAGAGCCCACTGGCCCATGTGGGAATTGAACCAGCAGCCTTCGGAGTTAGGAGCACGGAGCTCTAACCGCCTGAGCCACCGGGTCAGCCCCCAGAGTTTCTATTTCTTCTTGATTCAGTCTTGAAGATAGTATGTTTCTAAAAATGTATCCATTTCTCCCAGATTGTCTAAGTTGTTGGCATATAGTTGCTCGTATTTTTCTTAAAATTTTCTGTATTTCTGCCGTATCTGTTGTCACTCCTCCTCTTTCATTTCTGATTTTATTAATTTGGGTCCTCTCTTTTTCTTGGTGAGTCTGGCTAAAGGTTTGTCGATTTTGTTTATCTTTTTGGAAACACAGCTCTTGGTTTCATTGATCTTTTGGATTGTTTTTTTGGCCTCTATTTCATATATTTCTGCTCTGATCTTTATTATTTCCTTCCTTATACTCCCTTTGGGCTTGTTTTGCTGTTCTTTTTCCAGTTCCCTTAGGTGTAAAGATAGACTGTTGATTTGAGATTTTTCTTATTTCTTTAGGTAGGCCTCCATTGCTGTGAATTTCCCACTTAGAACTGCTTTCGTTGCATCCCATAGATTTTGGGTTCTTGTGTTTTCATTTTCATTTGTCTCGAGTTATCTTTTGATTTCTTCCTTGATCTCATTGTTGACCCACTCGCTATTTAGTAACATGTTATTAAGCCTCCATGTATTTGTGTGTTTTCTGGATTTCTTCTTGTAATTGATTTCTAGTTTCGTAGCACTGTGGTCAGAGCAGAAAACTTTTTAATACTTTGTAGTGGTATATTTTTAATGTTCTCTGGAAGAGTACATTCATATTAAAGATATATGTGACAAGTTTTTGAGTAAATTCCCATTTATGTTTTTTATACATATTTTTTAATCAATAATAATTTCAGGAAAATGTTAAAGATGATTGGTAAATTACCAACAAATTAAAATGTTTCTCTAGACTGATCATTTAAGAAACCCTTTTCGTTCTGATTTCATGTTTTATTAGATCATAAAACAAAACTTTAAATATGCAACATCCTTGTTCTGTCTTAGGTTTTATCAGTTAATATATAATACTGTCAGTGAAAAACAACTACCAAAAGAGACGGTTCAAAATCTTGGACTCAAGTTATTGTGCATTTGACATAATTGAACATAGGTGATAAAGTATAAAAGTTAGATGATAAAGTTTAAAAGATGATAAAGAGGAAACATTGGTTATCCTAGTTCATCCTCCCATCATCCATACAAATAATAATCTGGAACAGAAAATACATGTCGCCTATCCTTGCCAGGGAGAATTGGCACCCCTGATGTTTTCTTTTAAAGTCTAGGCTCACTTCTGCATGGCAGCTCGGATTGCATTTTGGAGTGCTGACAACCATAGGAACTTATCATCCTCAACTTCTGTAGCACAAGTCCATTGACGTTTTGGACCTTGAAGAGTAAATGCATTCTTAATATCTGTAAAAATATTTGAGGTACATGGATTAATCTTTGCAGGTAACAATCAAAAGGAGAAAATGTTTTAAAATTCAAGAATTGACCAAATCATCTTCAAGAATTTTTTGAATACTAAAAAGGAATTCAAACAAATACAAATACAGTTTAGAATATAACTTCCAAAAATTACTGAATAATATGTTATAACCTAAAATAATCTTGTCTTATAATTGTAATTGGAAACTATAGTGAAAAACTAAATGATAAGTACTGTAGTGTTCTTTAATTCCTTGTCTTAGCTACTCCAGAAGGAACCGGAACCAGTAAAGGTTTTTACTAACAGTTGTAGATAGAAATGCTGAGAACTAAACCTAGACAACCTTTGTATGAGGGCCAATGACAGAATTGAACCTGTTACTTAGCTGAAAATGCCACTCTATTAGGTTACAAAATGATGTTTTGACATAGGGCATAGCTGAATAAGGGGAGAAGAAAAGAGACATGTCATACACTTTTTAAACATATTCAGTGGTTGCAGGTAACCCATTTTGTCTGAAATTTGTCTTCTAGGTGGAAATATTGATTCTCACACTTGGTATTCATTTTTTTTCTCAGGCTCAGATTTAAAATGGAGCTGAAGCTAATGAGAAGCAGTCCTATTTAGATGAATACCTTCTCTGAGATCTTGGTTCTAGCTTTAACCTTAAGTCTTGCCTTTACATTCAGTAGAAAATACTGGAATGAGAGTGCTACATTCAGTTTGTCTGGCCTAACAAATACAGGAAAGAGATGGATTCTTTTCATCTTGGAAAGTAGAGTATAGGAATAACTAAAGAGGCACAGTACGTTTAAGTAGGAATTTTTCTGTAACGATATTTCTATTGAGGTTATGAATGAAATGTTTATTTCTAAACATCCTTTATCTCTACTCTCAAATATGAACTTAGGGAGGAAAAGGTACAGCAAATTTTTAATAATCACTTAACCCAGTAGAATGGAAACATAATAGATAAAAAATTAAAATTGTAAAATAAATAAAATTGTGACATCTACAGGCAGGACAGGGTAGTGGTTAAGGGCTCCAGCTCCTCCGTCGAACTGCTTCAAAGAATCCCTCATGATGGGGGTGGGGGGAGGGTCATGCCTCCGTTTGTGAATTTTGAAAACTTTTCCTACTGTCCAGGGTGCATGTCTGACAATGCCAGCATTCCTTTCTTTTGCTGTTTCAGGTAAATGAAAGTTTAATGAAATCCTAAAAATATGTGGGGAATTATTTGCAAACTGCAATTTATAATTCCAGTCTTTTTCCTATTTTTCTATAGTAGTACCTCAGTTTTTGAACGTCTCTGTTGACGAACATTTCGGTTTACAAACGCCGTAAATTTTATGGATTTATGGTATCATTAGATAGTAAAATTCATGCTGAATTTGCAGTTTTAGGGGTTGATTTTAAAGGTCTGGAATGGATTAATCCATTTTGCATTACTTTCTATGGGGAAACCGCACCTTGGTTTTCAAACATTTCAGAACTCAGACGGTCTTCCAGAATGGATTCCGTTTGAAAACAGGTACCACTGTATTTTAATAGTTAATGAGCTTTACATAATACAGCTTTCAAAAGGTTTTCAATTCTTGGAAGGAAAAAAATACATACATTTGGAATCTGGAATATCTTCTATGAGTAACCTGTGCAGGGCCACTGATGCGATGAACTGGTAGGTTGACTTTGAAGTCCTTTCAAATGGAGTGTGAGATGTGCCCCGACTAGAAACAAGCAGTGCGTCGTTGAAGAGGAAAAGACTGAGATCACGGGTATGTTCATAGAACCTGTCACAGTAGAGAAGGGTTACATGTGCGTGTGTATGTACTGTTAGAATTCACCAACAAGCCAATAGTCAAGGCTTTTGCTCCACTACAAACCTTTTGGATGTCTCATTGAAGTTGTCTCATCTGATTTTCCGCCTGCGGTGAGTAGTCCCTTACCTGTCTCAGACCAATATGGTGGGTGGGGTATGCCTCGGGGTTCCTGGTAGAGAGGTTTGAGCTTCCCACTGGACAAGTATTCAGGCCATGTGGGAGAAATTAACATTTAACCTTCCCTCCTTTATGACATGAATCATGCTAAAGCTGTATTTCTAAACTTTTATCAAGTTTGGTACTTTGTGCTTGATGTATTTGAGCAATCGGGGATAATAAGTTTTTGTTTGGTTTTGTCTTTAAGGATAACAGGTTGGGGTGGAGAAAAGCTTGGGAACCAGTGTGGCACTAGATGTCTTAAGTAGAAAGCAGGGGGGAAAAAAGCATTTAACTACTAGGTAAGAAATAGAAATTTCTAATTTTAATTGGAGGGATATTGATGTGTAACTTAGTATACTTCATCAGAATTAAGTAGCTCTTCATTTTCACTGCGGTTGCTACCATGATCAAATGTAGGCATATTTATCAGCAGGCAAAATGTGGTCTCCTCACCGTCCATCTATTATCCTCTGCTGTTCTGTTGTTGGAACTAGATCAAGGTGTTAGGTATGGTTCACTGTTGTATAGGTTATGTTGTGTGAGGCCTCAACAGAGCACCAAGTGCTGAGGAGGAGGTTGGAGGAGCCCCCACCCCACCCGGAGTGGCTAAGTGAAGCAAGCTCAATGTTTTGATGAAGGATAACCAAAAAATTGTTTTCTTTTAGAAGCATCAATCAGCCCTCATTTACTTTAAGGAAGGGAGTCAATTTACTGGCTTGTTCAAAGGAAGCCTCTTATTTTTTATCTTCACCATTTTTGCTTCATTTTTAAATTGTCAATTTAGATCCACAAATGGTTTTAATAAATGCTAAAGTCCATATACTACTGGCTATTTTTTAGTGTACATTTTGTTTCACTTTTTCTTTTGTTTGGCTCACTCCCCAGTCAGGTCACCCAAGTTACATATCTTTCCACTTTTCTTTTTGTCTGCTCAGGTAATCACACACATGTACATATATACACATCTATTTATAGATAGGTGCCATTATTTTACAAAAAACGATAATATTAGTCACTTTTTCCTGCTTTTCTCACTCAGCAATGGAAATCACTTCAAGTTAGCAGGTATGGCTTTAATTAATTCTTTTTAATCGCTAAGTAATACTTCTTGGTGTGAATGGACCATCATTCAACTCTTCCCTTTTTGATGGACATTTGCTTTGTTTACAGGCTTGGGTCTCTTTGCTCCCTCTATCCCTTCCTCATTTTCATTTGTTCTTTCGTTATTGCCACTATGAGCAATGTTGGAATAAACTGATCTTGACATATAAACAAATTCCATACATGTGCTGTTATTTCTATCATAGAATTCTCAAGGGCAGGATTGACTTATTAAAGGATTTATGTATTTTTATCCAAGACTTCTAATTATTCTCCATAAACGCTGCTATATTTAATATTTAGTCTATATGGCAATAGCTCTGACTTGTACATACTACAGACTTTAATGTGCATCTGAATTACTTGGAGATTTTGTTAAAATGCAAATTCTGATTTAATAGAGCTAGAGTAGTCTGAGATGCTGCATTTCTAACAGCTCCCAGGGGATGCTGATATGCCGACCACACTAAGTAGTGAGGCACTTAAGTCATTTATTAGTTAACAGCCACCACTGTGAGCTGAAGGACTGAATCAAGAGAGTTCAACATTTTTAAGGAGTACTAAGAACTTCAGGTTCAGGTATTGGACAGTGCTGGAAGTACAGGTTGTGCTGGATGTTGGGTGTGTGGATGGATAGAAATGATCACCCAACCGCTAGAGCCAGTTCACTTTTTCACCCGTTTCCTTCCCATCTCTATGTGGTTCTGATTCAGGTTGGATGGAGTGGGATGCTGTACATACACTGATATCTTACAAGAAATAGTGTTCTAGATCAAGTTGATAAATTACTTTGACAACACTGGAGCCAATAGAACTAGGGGTGAGGGAGGAAGGAAACAAGAAAGGGCAGGGGGTGCATTTTAAGTCCAATGGGGTCTTTGTGGTGAATGACCACTTTAGGCAAAGGAATGCTACCCATACACTTGCCCCTTTGGGGCAATATTTTTACTCTATTACTGATAAGAACAATTATATCAGTTTAGAAAAATGTTTGAAGCTCTAATACAACTTTGTTGTTTCATGTGAATTATCAGAGAATGTGTCTACAAGGGTGCTTTGAAGAAGTGGCTTTGAAATGAGTGTTTGCTTTGGTAAATAGTTCCATGTTTTTTCCTTTAAAAGGGACAACATTGAGAGCAGAGGTAAAGAGAGTTCCAGTTTTGTGACCCACTTGGACTGGGTGGTTGGGTGGGGAGGGAAGGAGCACACACATTAACCTGAGTTTGGAGTGGAGGCCGCTTGTAATCTGAGGACAGGAGCAGGGAAAGATAAACCTACAAAGACGTTTTGTTATTTCAATCGGATCACGCGAGTGCTATTTAAAATACATATAAATCTGAGTTTGATCTAGAAAAAAGCTTTTCAAAAGCCATTTACTAAATTAACACCCTCCCCTCACCCCCAACATCTTCAACCATGTTCATCCACAGGCAAAAAAAGAAAATCAGAACCTTTAAAAAACAAAAAAAATTTACATACGCAAAAGCAAGTGATTTTCCCAATTCAAACTGACATAATGGAGCAGCTGAAGTGGAAACTATGGATCCTGCTAGGGTTTCAGAAAACTGCTGCTCACATTCAAAAGAACCAACTCGAGGGGTATTTTCCCTGAACTTGAATAAGATTTTGTATCTTATTCAAAAATAGGTTCAATGACTCAGCAAAATGGAACAGGTCTATAATTTAAATACTTAACGCCATTCTAGACGTGTTTTATTGTTATTCAAGTGTTGCATTAGCCAGCATGAGAGAGGAAGTACCCAATTTCTACAAATACATAAAACTTTAAAAGGAATTTTCAGAATATAACCTGTGGCATGAACAGACAACATTAGACCATTGGTTCTGTGAGCTAACCTCAGCCAAAACTCTAGCTCCCATCACCCACACTGGGAGTGATTTGGGTTCCCAGGATGAGTTAGTTCAGAGCCAGAGTCCAGTATCCCTGAGAAGTCTGGGTTTTTCCTTTCCCCACTCCATAGTTTCCCTGGTAAAGGACTGTACCACCCTTTGGATAAAGCTAAATGGAAAGTTAACTATGCATTTGTGGCTTTGTAGGGTATTTTCAGCAAGAGGACTTGGTCTGAGAAGTGGATGGCTGCATTTGGTGATTCAAGACTCTATTCAGCCCTAGAGGGCTCCACTTTTGTACCTTTGGGGAGACCCCTTTGGAAGGAAGAAAACGCGCGCTAAAAATCAGCCAGCTTAAAATCACGTAAATGAAACTCAGTGTTTCTGAAAATATGATAATATAAAAGTTCCAAGGTACATAATGTATTCTAACAGCTTAATATACCCCAAACTTTGTGGGCTTTATCCACAGAGGGACAAATACCTCCAAGTTCCCTAGCTCTAAAATAAATCAAAGACTTCATCTCTACCCCCAAGCAAATCTTCATTTATAGTGGAAATATTTTCTGTGTCACAGTTCTTGTTTATTAGTAATTTATTTGGTTAGCAATTCCTGCTGTGTTGGAGAGTATTATGGGGGAGGCTCAGTTCAGCTTTCCACCAGCCGGTCTAATCAGTGGGCAGAGCAGTGAAATCTGGTTTTCAATCATTTTAAACTGGCACTTGTTCTGTCACCTTAGACAACTTAAGTGCAGACTCCCGACCTGTAACATGGTTCCAGTCCTGCCTTCCTCACCAAGTGCTTTTAAAGATGATCTCAAATGAGGGAAGTGAAAATATGTGGTAAACTGTAAAGCCGTATACTCAGGTGAGTTGGTATTGCTGTATAAATAGAAGCAGCGTTTCCTCCAAATAGAAATCTCTGATGGAAATCATGGGAATGGTATTTCTTGGGTTTTATGTGATTTTCTAAAATGACAGAAAACAAGGTTGCAGACTACATATTGTGATATTTTCTGTAATATAAACTTGTTTTGCATTTACTTAATTTCAAATATTAATGTAAAATTACATTTATATTTATTGTTGGGCAAATCACTGCCTACTTACTATAGTACCTGTTTAAATATAAATGTACCTCATAATTAGAGTGTAAAATAATTTGTATTCTCCCACTATCCTCAAATTCTTAAATGTACTCTCAGTTGTTGAAACACTGAAGACATGTCTGAGTTCTAATTGAGACTTCTAGTTTCTGGTTGGATATGGAAAGAACTTGGAAGTCATCCCTTCCATCCTCACAACAAAACAGAAGCTGAAAAACTCAAAGTTAACAACTCTCCTTAGAGCTGTAAACAAAAGTCTGGAGACACATTTTTGAAAAAATTTTAGAGAGAGTTTATTGGGGTAACGATTTGCAAACCGTGAAATGTAGTCATCAGTACGAGCCGAGAATGCGTTCTGAAATGGAGGGGATTGGGCAGGGTTTATAAAGGCAGAAGTTACAAGGGGCTGATGATCATGGAAATGGGTTGCTAGGGGAAGCAAGATGATAAACTTACATCATTTGTTTTCTGATTGGTGGAGACAACTGGGCTTTCAATGGTTGGCTGGCTCAGTGATGGAGCAAGTGGGGTTGTGAGGTAAGAGCAATGGGTGATACAGGATTAAGCGTTTATGAAGTCCTAGTGTCAGCCCAGGCCTGTGAGACAGAAAGGCTGTCTTTGATCACACAATCGTAGTACAGGGAGTATTATTTATCAACGATGCAAGGAATACAATTTATCAAATATTACAATCAGCATGGGGTGGGGAGTGGGGTGGCAGCTCCTTGCTCTGCACACAGTTCCAGAGCCCAAAAGAACAAAGTTATGCTCTGCAAGCAGCTTCAGAGCTCAAGCTGCAAAAATCCAAATTTGAGGGCAAAAGTTATGATATTGAAGTTCTTATTAGTCCTCAGATCCATCAGAGAATTGAGGTCACAAGATAAACCACTACCCTAAAAGCTGGAGAGACAGGTGGACAGAGAATCACAGCTTATTGGAAGCAGAAACTGCACACTGGAGCCAGCATCAGTTAAGACTAGTTAAAGGGCAATTGACTAATTGCTAGAAACTGAACTAATTAAGCAATTACAAACTCCTGGAGGCTTAGCTTTAGGGGGATCCCCTTCTCACTTGCAGGAGCCCCCCCTCCACCCCCAGGATCTGTGAAGAGCTAAGAAAAATCCTCTCATTCTTCCCCATGGGGAGGGGCAAAGTAACCATTTTGAAACATACCCAGAGAATTCTATTCTTTAAAAAGGCCTGCCCTCAAAGGAAACTTTTACTAGAACCTAGAAAACATGGGGGAAGGGAAATGCCCAACTCCAGTTCCCACTAGCCTTCCTGTCTTGTCTTAGAGGTGAAAAGCAAACAAACAAACAAAGCTGAGAAGCATTTGTGAAGGTCATAGCCCAGAGGCACAGCCTCACTGAAAACACTGGGCCAAATCATAGAACTACAGAATTCTCCCCCCTCCCCTCATTTCTTACTACCTCACCAGTGCGATTCCTGATAATAATGTGGGGTTACAACTGAAAAGAATGGCAAGGCTCAGACTCTATTGAAGGGCTCTCTAGAAAGCCCAATGATGACAGGAGACAAAAACAAGGACACCAGAGAAAACTGAAGCCTCTGACACCACAGCTACAGCTAATAGTAACAGGCTGACATCTAGTGAGGTAAACAGAAAACCTTATGCTAAAGGCATATTTACCTCAGTTCCTTTTACCCCATACTTGATATCTGGCTTTCAACAAAAACTTAACAAGGCATGCTAAGGGTCAAGAAACAGATAAGACAGGGCAAGCCTCAAAGCCAGATGCAGAAATGGTAGAGTTTGGAACTATGTGACCAGGAATTTAAAATAAGTGATATATAAGGACTCTAATGGGAGAAGTGGACAGCATGCAAAACAGATGGGTAATATAAATATGCAGATAGAAACTTAGAATAAAAGGAAATTCTAGAAATCAGAAACACTGAAAGAGATGAATAATGCCTTTTTGATAGGCTCATCAGCAGACTGGACCAAACCAAGGAAAGAATCAGTGAGCCTGAAGATATAGGCTCAGTAGAAACTTACCAAATTGAAAAGCAAAGAGAGAAAGAAGACTGAAAAGGAAAGGAACAGAATATTCAAGAAACATGGGACAATTACAAAAGGTGTCACGTATGTCTAATAGGAATATCAGATGGAGAAGTGTTGACAAAAGAATGTCCAAACCTATAGAAGAATCTCATAAGACTCTATTTGAGTCAAATTTTGAGGAGATGCCCAGAAGCAGGATCTCAAAAGATTAAGAAAATGCTCTGGAGAGTGGTAGTTTTGCAGTTCTTTTTATGCATTCATAATCAAAGGGGAGAGCATAAGGAAGGTTACATGAAATCCATTGGTGGTAGATTAAGGAGGTGGGAGAAAACAAAGCAGGGAGATCTCTAGGATTGGATGAAAAGCAAATGGAGAGCTATATACTTCTTTTACATTGGTAGGTAGCGGATACTTGACATTTAACAGTAAATACAGATAGTATACAGGCAACAAGATAACAATGAGGAGTTTGCAACATGTGACAGTTACGCCTCTGAGGAGGCTGTAAAAGATGATTACTCTGGCTTTCAAAGGTGTATAATATCCTAGATGCACAAGAACAATGGACAGGGCTCACTTAAGACAAATATTGAACTTACTAAGGAAGCTACAGGCCTGGAGTGTGACTATCCACCATGACCTGCCCAGTTAGTAATTTACGGTCAGATCAGCCTGTGTGGTGACTTTTGGTTACTGAGTTTGTCAGGTTTGCTATAGCCCCTTTTACATTCACAGAACAAAGAGGAACAGAAGAAATATTTGAAATAATAATGGATGAGATTTTTCCAAAATTACTGGCAGACGCCAAACCACAGTTCCAGGAAGCTTATAAAAACCCCAATCAGGATAAATACCTTAAAATTTACACTGAGTCATATCATATTTAAACTCCAGAAAAGCAAAAACAAAAATAAAATCTTGAACTCAGAATAACAAAATGCTCTACCTATATAAGAACAAGGATAAGAATTACACTAGGCTTCTCTTCAGAAACCGTGCAAGCGAGAAGAGAGTGGAGTGAAATAGGTGTTGAAAGAAAAAGCCCACCAACGTAGAATTCTACAGCCAGCAAAATTATTCTTCAAAAGTGGAGGAAAAACACTTTCTCACACAAACAAAAATTGAAAGAATTCATTGTCAGTAGGCCCACCTGACAAGAAATACTAGAAGTTCTTCAGAAAGAAGAAAAATGATATAGGTCAGAAACTCAGACTTACATAAAGAAAGGAAGAGTGTTTAAGAATGAATACAAAAAGGTAAAAGAAATTCTAATTAAAAAAACTAGCAATTTCTAGCACGTGTCGTACTATAACAGTGTGTTTAGAATTACTGATTTGGTTGCTAGTTTCCTTCCATCATTGTAGCTATTTTCTATTGCTGCTAACGAAAAACAACAAAACACTGACAATGAGAAAAGTGACACAATTTTTGTGTGATTTGATTTTCATTTAAGATTAACCCTAAGTGGGGATCGAGGTGAGGGGACTGATTTTCTTCCAACTTCCCCACCCCCTACCATGTGTATTTGGGAAATAGTCACTAGAATAACAGACCAATTTTTATCTCTTTTATTGGAGTTAGACAAATTAAAGGAGTGTATTCCTCTCTGTTTGCTTGCCATTTGTTGAGCCATCATCTTTGTTATTAATACTAAGCACCTTGGCAAACAATTTCCTAAAGCAGAGACCAGCAAACTGGCTTCACCATGTGTTTTGTAAATAAAGTTTTATTGGAACACAGCTACACTCATTTATGCCCTGTATTGTTTATAAAGATTGTATTATTTGTTGTGCATTATATCAATTATACAGCTGCTTTTGTGCTGCATTGGCAAAGTTAGGTAGCTGCCACAGAGATCATTTGAGCAGGAAGACCTAGAACGTTTACTGTCTGACCCTTTGCAGAGCATATTTGCCCATTCTTGTTCTAAAGGAAAAAAGAAGATGCTAGTTTATGGAAATTGGCATCCACTCCCATCTTTTGTTCTTACATGACTGTGCAAAATAGATAGTGAGACCTCAATATGATGGTGGTCTTATGGTGAGACCTTTTAAATACTGACCTCAGTAACTATCTGAAGATAACAAACTGGTCTCTTTCTTATAGTTGAGCAGACCATTGGTGTGATATCCCACAACACTTGGATCTCCTCTCGGTAGAAAAGTGAACGACCTTTAGAATTTCTGCTTCTGTGGAGTTTGTGGTCCTGGTAGAGAACATTTATTTTTTCCTATTCTACCCAGTAGCTGCCTGGAAGGCAAGTAAGTTGATAAAGTATCTCTTCTTATGTCAGAGTGGGATGTGTGTAACTTTTCAGTTCAACACAAAGGTTTATCGTAAACTTACAATATGTCAGACATTGTACTGAATGCCAGGTACAAGATGAGTATGACACAGTCCCAAGATGAGTATGACAGTAGGATAGTTAAATGTTTACCTTAAAGAGAAGCTTATTTCCTCATCACAGCAGTGAAGTTGGGCTACATCTTGGATCCTAATCAGATATCTGTTTACTTCTGATAGAGTCTATGAAATCAAAAACAAAATCAGAAACGTACATAAATTTTTAGAAAATAAAAAGTCCCACTACTGCAGAATCATTTTGTATCCCAGAATATATGTATTGAGTAGAACTGAGTTCAATTATGAAAAAACAAATGTTTTTAACATTTATAAAATAGGCATTTTTTAGAAAGACCACAGAATTGACAAGGAAAATTACATTTTAGGGTGTTGTCTAATTTTTTAAACTACTGAAATTGTTTTATTTATAAACACTTTCCTAGTATGAAAAATAAAGTGGGGGTGGGATGAGTAAGAAGCGATCTATCAAGAAAAGGAAGTAAATGAATTGCTACAAATGAAGAAGTCAGGCCCTGTGCTGACGTAGCCATGGAGATGATCACTTGGTGTGAACAAGGCTCCAGAGGTTAAGTTCGGTGGACTCGGGGAGTTCTGAGATTTGGGGCTTTTTGTAATCCAGTCAACCCCACTTCTCTTTCCCTACCAAAATGTGGAGGTCTAAATTACTACTCCATCTTGCTTCCTTAATTTAACCCAATAAAAAGAACATCTCCAATCAACTGATACTTTAATTCAATATAATTCATATATCAAGCTCCTATTATATGCCAAACACTAGAAGACAAGTAAAGCTCAGCTCATGCCTGACAGAGGTCCCAGTCTTGTGAATAAAGGATTGCAATAAAATATGACAGACATGTTCGGGTGGCTGCAGAATACCCAGGAAGGGGCAGTTCACAGCTGAAGATGTTGGGGTAAAAACTACAAGGAAGATGTTGATTGAGCTGGATTTTTAAAGGGTGAATAGGAGTTTATCCTGCAGAGTAGGAAAGATAATTTTTGAGAAGGAAGAGAATGGGCAAAGCATAAATGTGTGAAGAGAGGCTAACATAACTGGAGAATTGTGAGTAGATGTGTGTGGTTTGATCAACAGGTGGTAGGCAAGGCAGTAAGAAGGTAGAATGGGACCAGATAATATTCTGTAGGTAACGGCCAACAGAGGACAGGTAAAGGTTTTTTCAGGTATCCTCAGTGTGCAAAATCCTACACCCGGGGCCATGCATGGGGAGATCCAAAACAACAGAAGACATGGCCCCTTTCCTCCATGCAGATCATGATCACAGTGGTACTGAGCAAGGAACTAAGACTACAGAAAGGTTCCAGGTTGGGGTCAAGCC
Source organism: Rhinolophus ferrumequinum (assembly GCF_004115265.2). Classification (NCBI taxonomy): domain Eukaryota; kingdom Metazoa; phylum Chordata; class Mammalia; order Chiroptera; family Rhinolophidae; genus Rhinolophus; species Rhinolophus ferrumequinum. The sequence goes on along the minus strand of NC_046286.1, from coordinate 84,587,460 downwards.
CACTGTGCCTCTTCTCATCTAGCATCCTTGCAGATAAGAAGGATGTGAAATGTGAGAGCTTGGCAGCACCAGGCATGCAACAGATGTTAGCTGATTTGAAATCTGTATGTCTCCTTTTGCCAGTGATACAAGTTTTTATTCATGATCATGAGCTGTAGCAAGCACATCAGAATACGTACAGGGCACCCCCTGATGATTCTCTGTATGTCTGACAGCTGATCTTTCATACCGATGTTTTGCTTCATCTAGAAAACAAAGTGATTATAAGCAAAATAAAATTGTGAAATTGTTATACATAAACAATACATTTAAAATATTTTATGGCATTTGAAATAGGGCATGGTGTTTTCATAAACTATAACAACAATCTCAATTTCATGTACCCAATGTTTTAAAACAAAGAGGCACGTGAAAAGAGTGTATTCAAAAAGCATCTTTTGGGCATCACGTGTTAGCAGTTTACATTCAGCCTGGACATGCGTGCAGTATGCACATCTTTCAGAATGATAGTACTATCGTCCAAGATGCTGAGTTCTTTCAGAGAATAATTATGACCGCAGGAAATCTAATACATGAAGAAGTACTTTCAGAAGCAAAGGATTTTACTTTTTTTTCTTTTAGTTATCTACAAAAATTAATCCAAATACCCCATTCTTCAAACGTTCATATGAATAAAGGTTTTATTGTACTTGTATGGTTATCTGAAAACACTCTGTCTCATTTCATGTCGTTTAGCTTGGCATAGATGCTGTTCGTGCTCAAAGTCTCTGAACACAATGATCTCACATTAAAAGGATGAAAGACTTTGAAGAACACCACAAGAGGATCAGGTATTTCTGGATCTTTGAGTTAGAATCACAAAAGCATTGTAACATTTTTAAAGGACACAGACTCTTACCAGCAACCAACCTGATCTATATAACCTTTATATTTTTTGATTTGGTCAACTGCAGTGGTCAGGTCCTCACGGTCAACGTGTTCTGCAGGAGTATGAAGCCTCAGAGCGTAGAGAAGATTAACATATTCTTCAAATCTTCGGGATGGGTACAAGAGCAGCTCCTGCAGGCTGTGTGAGGTACAGAGAAGAGAACCCCAGTCTCTTTCTGAAGATCAAAGAGTGCCCTGTCCTTGGGGTGCCCCAGCCATGCGCTCCCTCAGAACTTACCTCAGCATTTTGGTAACAGGGGTCTTATCATGCCTCTTCAAGAAAGCGCGGAATGCTGGTATCATTTCTTTGCACTAAAGGTGAGCATTATTTTGTCAAAACTTCGCTGTAGGTAACAGTTGTAGAGTGTTCTGTTCCACCAGGCAAACATGCTCTACGAAGCACTCAAAGCAAGAGCGCAACATCTACAGCTAGTCAAAGTATAATTGTACTATTGGTGCTCACTAATATACAAACTGTCGTCTATTAGTTATACCCTAGACTTAACCCTATTCATTGAACGTAATCAGCATAGACAAATGAAAACGGACTTGACAACTGGGTAGGCTTGGATTAGAATTAGAATTCTACTCTAATTCTACCTAATTCTATGTGATTTCGTCAAGTTACTTCTCGGAGCCTCAGTTTTTTCATGGATATCATACCTAACTCTTGTGGTGAAGGAAAAAAAGAATCCTATCATAAAGTGCCTTTCACGAAGTAAATGTGATTTCCTTACAGTAAGAGACTTCATGGTATTCACCTATAATACTGCTGTTACTCATGTGTAACATTATAAAGGTGTTCCACTGTATTGAACATCTGTTTTAAAGTGTATTCATTCATCACCATTAGAGTACCCAGGAAGTTACCTCATTTTCTCAGTAGGTACATGCCTAAAAGATGCCAGTAATGCTAATTTCTAGAAATGAAATATTCACTGATCTCAAAAATATTAATAGCTAACAATTACTGAGTACTTACATGCACATTCTATGCTAGTGAAAGAGATATCATTATTATCCATAACAGTAAAAATTTTGGCACCAATTGGTTTCTGATAGTATGTGATACTTTGCTCCAATTCTTGTCCTCACGGTTAGTTCTATGAAATTGCCTTATTGTGCAATTGTTACATAAGCGAATTGTCTGGTGGTGGTAAACTCTCTGGGTGGGGTGAGAAGAGTTCTGCAAAGGGAGACGTCATGAATCACCCAGAGGCCTGCCATCCCCCAGGCTTTTGGAGCTCACAGTCTTGCTTCTACCTAATCATTAAACATTGTCCTGTACCCGAGCCACAGGGTACCTGTGACAGATGGAAGTCTGGCAGTTTGCATGAGGATTACTTTAGCCCAACAACCAGTTCCTGGACCTGCTGTGTCAAGCACTACGCTAGCCCCTAGTCACACAAAATTCAATAAGTCAGGGTCCTTGTTCTCAAAGAGTCCACAGTAAACCAGAGGAGGAGATCTGGCAACGAAGAGTACGGAAGAAGACTTTCCTTTTAATTCTAGTCCTTTGGATTATACACAAAACTTCCTTTCAAGCTCAGGTCTAATAAATATCTGGTGGTAACTGAATCATTTACCTTCTCAATAGTTTTCAGAACAACAGGGTAATTGTTGAAGAAATTAGTATATATGTTCAACTGGCTTCCAAACTTTATGAATATTTCTCCCACACAGTGAGCTGGGCCCCAATCTTGCAGTCTGTTTCTCAGGTTATCTAGAAACTGCCTGTAATAGGAGAAAAGCATGACCATGAGATATTGGCCAGTGACAACCTATAAGCTTAAAAAATAGATTACTGGTCATTAATACGGCCAGGTTCAGCCTCGTCAGTTATGGCAGGGCTTTTGTCAAATACTTTTGATAACAGTGGTATAGATTTGACAGGAAAGGAGGAGCTGGCAAGAGAGGAAGTGGGTTCACCTTACTTACATCCTTGAGTCAGAACCCCAGGCTGGCCTCCACAGGCTGCCCCTAAAGTTCCAGTTCCACCTGGCCGGGCAGGCAGGCAGGGGGAGGTTGCTTACAGTCCTCAGAGCAGAGTGCTCAGCTCACTTCAAATGCCATAACCTTCCCTCGGCCCATTTCCCCAGATCTAAGGTTATCACTCATTCAGCCATCCTAGGCCTTGAAAATTGGCCTTGAAATTAGGCCTCGAACTAGGCCTAGTTCAACCTCTTCATTGTGTGGGCGTGGGGCCCGGGGAGGGTAAGGAACTTGTTCCACGTTATATAGACAGTTACCGGCAGAGAAGCACAAGCTCAGTTCATCTTACTTTACCACTGGTGCAAATGAACACTTTCCTGTGTGTATTATTACACACTCGAAATAGTGTACTGTTATTAAGCTGACCCCCAGCCTTGGGTTCTCTAAGCAGAGTATCCTAGTGACTTAACCCTATTAAATCCTTCGGTTCCTTTCCCATGACAAACACTGTTGTCTTTTGCTTGCACAGTGTATTGAATACAGAATCCTCAGATGCTGAGCTCCAGTCCTTGCACCGTGGCTTTGAATTGAGGCAGGGATAAGGCCCTCAGAATCACCACCACTGGTCACAGCCCAGTGGCAAGGACCCTCTCTCTTCTGTGACATGATCAGGGTCCCCAAGAGGGGCAGAGAATGACTGAGCCTCCTGCAGATTTTGAAACTGTTAAGTGTGGGTTCCTCCCACCGCATAATGAGTATTTCAAAAAATCCCTATTCAGGGATTACCTGTTGAGACTTAAAATCTGCAGGATATCAGAGAAAATGATCTGGGTATTTGCAGCGCTCAGAATTGCTCTGTTTGATGACAGTGCTGCTTTCAGTGGCGCTGCATAAACATCTCTCACGACTTCCAGCATCTGCACATATTTTCTCTCACTCTGTAAGAGTTCCCTGACAACTCTAGTTCGCTTTGTGGCCGAGTCCATCTGGAGCTTTCTTTCCTGTAGAAAAGCATTAAGAATCATAGGAAATCATGAAAGTCATGACAACCTCAAAAACCCTGAAAGTCGAAGGAGACAGAGATGGATGTACTGAGCAGTCAGGCAGTCACTCTGAGACACCCCCTTTCCGGTTTGTGACATGCAAGGTTGAAGGGAACCTTGACAGGGCACTATGGAGGGCCCCGCTGACCATCGCTTGTATCACCAAATAGCCCCTCGTGTCAGGCCAGCGTGATGCAGCAGTAGAGATGGGATTTAATCTTGGGTCGTAACCAGGGCGGACTGAGATTTACTTTTATCCATCTGCCTATCCAAGTACGTGTTCAGTGTTGTGTGCTAGTCGCTGGCTGTACAATGATGAAAGGACAGAGTCAGTTCTGCCTCCCTGGAGGTGACGGTGTGGTGAGGAAGCCTTTGGGTTGCCCACTCTTGTTTGTTTTCCTGTTTCTTTTTCCCGGTGGTGTTTTATTGATTATCCTGCAAACAGAAGAACTGAAGTGAGCTAGTCCTCTCATTATGAACTAACTGGCTTCCCACAGGTGTATTATGAAATACAGAAATTCATGCTCTTCTTTCAGTATTTAGGAAAAAGCACCTAACTTGGGAACTATGAATCCTGGGTAGCTACGTTTTCTATATTTCAAAGGCCTGTTTTATTTTTTAATGCAGAGAGAAAACTCATACACTGGTGGATAGAAATTCCACACCCTATTATTATGTGTGCTATGTTTATATTTGAAGAAATTAATTTTCTCTACAGGGAGTAGGTGATTTTTTTCATCTGTACTTTACAAAGTTATAAAATGAGCATCTTTACAATAGAACACAATTATAATATTTAAATTTCTAAAATGTAATGGCCTAGTATTGAGCCTAGAACTATTACTCTTAGAACACAATTTGTTTTTCCCTCCAGTCCTGAGTATACCCCATACTGCCCCAGAGAAAATATGAGAATAGTAAAGTGTAATGTCATGTGATCTTCACCCAAAGTAAGTCAACCAGAAGTCCATGAACTGAAATTAAAATGTGAAAGTAATTTAAGAGAAGAAATAGAAAACTCACTCTGTCCGAAACACTATAAATGCACTGTTCTCAAGTTTTATCTCTCAAACACATGGTCTGTATATGCCTCTTTAGATATATCTAACAAGTTATAAAAAATACATGTGTATCCCACTTGGCAGTTGGCTTGCAGCTCATATTATATATTTTTATTTTTATGTACATACTTTTTAAAATGTCAGAGTTATCCAACAAGTATAATCATTTTGACTTAAGGTCTCAGTGGTCCGACCTGTCATTGTCTCAAAACTGTTGTCAAGTCTTATTACCCACAATCAGATGAGGTACTGTCATATTCAGTGCACTATGTAAATATTCTCCTTGGTTACTCCTGGGGATGGGTGAGTGACACCTGCCAGCAGGGACCATGGGCTGCACTGCCTGCAGTAGATGGATTCACCAGGGTGTTGGCAGGGAAACAGCTTCGGGGCTGAGGTCAGGACCACAGGAGGGAAGTTTCTTTCTGACAGTTGTCTGACTTTGGAGAAGTCATTTATGTTTTCTAACTTTACTTCCTCATCTACAAAATGTGGTTACTAACACCTACCAGACAGGATTCTGAGAATGAACTATGATAACAAACGTGGACAGGAGTTGAAGAAATGCAAAACAGCGCACGTGTACTGTGTATTAGGGCCAGGGGTGGGGGGCGGCCCACGCCTCTGCTGCACTGCAGCCTCCTCCATGCACTACTACCCTTCGGAACAGAAAGATGGAGCCCTAAATGTTATATTGCTTACACTCAACATTTGAAGTCAGACCCTAAGTTGGCGGGTCAGTTAGGAACTGTGAACATTTTTATGTGCATGAGCCATTTCTTCAAATCCCATCCCAGCTTCATATTAGAAAATCATGGAGTCACAGACATGGCTCTTGCTCCCAAGATGTTACACCTCCACCCTCTTGGCTCAACTTCTTTTCAGACCAGGACATATTCAAAGGAAAAATCTAATGACGGGATTCCCCCCAATTACATTTGGGAGTTTCTTTTTCCCCCTTGAAAGGGAAACTTTCAAGAAAAAAGAAGCCCTAACCAAAATGAAGGCCAAAGTGGGGGTTTTTTGGTGGTTGGTTGGTTGTTTTTGGTCGGGAGAAAAACAAAAGGAAAATTCTTACTACATAATATTTGGCTTACCAGCTGAACCAGCATCTCAAAATTTGGATCATTTTTGCTGAGACTTGATTTTTTGTCCTGAGGATTGTCTTCCAGAACGTTTCTTTCCTGAGGATTGAATGCAGACTTGATTATTTGGATGCAGGACCTGGTCTGTGCCCCTGGGAGCCTTTCGCTGGCTCTGCCTTCGGCCCTAACACAGCGTTCCCTGGACATCACGATGAAGCACTCAACAGAGCTGATGCCTCTCTTACGTTATATTTTATGTTTTTTTAAAAAAAACCTTTCACTTCCTTTGAATTGCATGAGACGAGAAACTCAGTTCAGGGTGGCTCCCTTTTCCCCTGGGAACCAGGGGAGTGATTCTGCTCTGCAGCTACCTCTACCGCTGGAAGAATCCCACACCACCCTGGGTCACAGCCGCTGCCTCAGCTCTGCTGTCCCGTGTCAGAGGGCAAACAGGTTATCTTACTTTTAAGATGCCAGGGAAAAGAGCTCACGGCACTTTGTAAAAGTCACCCAGTGAAAATGTATCAGAAACCATTCCCATGCCCTTTCTAGACCTATGTGTTTCCACATGTAAATATGGCTTATTCTTTCTTTATTGTATTGTGTTAATTGTTCTTGTGGCTTCCTTATAAATTAGCACTTAGAAAAAAACCCACCTCTGCAGTTCAGTCTAGCAATGGAACCCTGGTCCCATGTTTGTGTTGAGAGCTACTGAGGATTAATGGTCAATAATTGCTGCCCTTCCTAGTCATAGATAAAACTCTCCATAGTAAATAACCCCTTGATATCCATGGGTGAGACTGCAGGAGAAACATCTATTTGTAACCAAGACTCTGTTTGGCTCACTCAGGCAAAAACAAAATTTTATTTTGATCTACAGCCATTCTTTTTGGCCGCCTGCAGGCTTTGTATAAGTCCCTGGACTGCGGCCAGCAGCTTCTCCCTGGTCAGGAGGCCCCACCTGAGCACAGGTGCTCTGTGTCTGCTCCAGAGTCTTCCTGTCATTTCTTGTGTCTTCCCCACTTGTGGCTGTCCCTTATCAGCCCTCCAGGTATTAATATTTATATTTAGGTGGGGGGGGGCGGCAGGGAAATATACTTCAAGTTTTGACAAAATAATTCAAAATCTCTATGCATGGGACACTGTCTTGTTTCGAAATAAATAATTGTGCTGATTATTTATATAGAGAAACAATAACTTCTCAACCAGTCGGTGGTGACACCAATAGTCGTGTAGATAGATGTGGTTGCAGACACAAAATGAAATGAAACTGTCTTGGCCACGACTAAGAGACCCCAAACAGTCCAGAATCATACCGTGGCTCTCACGGATAAGGGAGGCACCCTTATCTGGAGTATCACCCTGTTGTGAAGGCTCACATGAGTGCTTATGCATGAAAACTCAGGCATCGGCAGGGGCCCCCAGACCTCCTGGTTATTGCAGAAGTGTTTGCTCACACTAGGACAGCAGCTATTCTTACTGTGTTTCCCCGAAAATAAGACCTACCCAGACCGTCAGCTCTAATGCGTCTTTTGGAGCAAAAATTAATATAAGACCTAGTCTTATATAAGACCCTGTATTATATTATATTATATTATTATATTACCCAGTATTATATTATATTATACCAACTCTTATTTTAATATAAGATTGTTTAATCTTATTTAAGATTGTTTAATATTAAAACAAGACTGGGTCTTATATTAATTTTCCTCCAAAAGATGCATTAGAGCTGAAGGTCTCGCTAGGTCTTATTTTCGGGGAAACGTGGTATTACAGCAGCAGTTATTCTTATTACATATAAAGTTTTCTGTATGGGTAAGAAATTGATTTGCAACAGTAATTTTGTTTGAACCTAAAACCAGCAAGTTCTCACATTATACATTAGACATTGAATTATTAGGATTTTTAGAGGCTATTTTCAGATTAAGATGCCATTCCTTATTTTGTCGTTAGGGATGAATTCAGAGGAAGTAACAGCTGCACATTTATAAGAAAACAATTATTGGGAGTGGTGGGCCTTTGCCTTGGTTCTCTCCACGACGTGGAAGGGAGACCTGGGATCACATGGTAGGAATTTTTTTCCACATTGGAGCAGAGGCAGGCACTGCATTTGCCAAAGACATCCTAGTTTTTGCTGGTGTTCCTCCTAGAAAACACTTGGCTGCCTAGATTAGGGGCCAGAAATAGTTGTGATAATGAGAGGTGTAGCTCAGGAACAACTAAGATTCTGGCTGTGCCCCATTGCCAGGGTTGTATGGTATCAGTGTAAACACTCCAGGCACATAAAACCCAGGGGTCACTATTGATCGGGCGGCCGGGTGATAATAGGTAGGTATATGACAGATAAAAGATAGATACATCTCTATATATGTATATACGTGTGTGTGTGTGTATCTAGTCCTGGATTTAGCAGACAAGCCCTTACATAAGCCCCTATGGAAAGCTCTTTAAAACAATTATCTCAGCAGAAGCCTTACTTTCCACTCCTAAAGCTATGAGGTTTGCATGCCCTTCTGGACACATATCTAGTTTTAAACCCTAATGTGTGGAGTAGTAACTCAGTTTCTCTATTTTATCCTAGTTCAACTGTGGTTTTTTCTCCTGGGTGTCCCCAACTTTGTTTTATGGGCTTTGTTCATGAGTTCTTAATTGTTAAATAGAAAATAATACATTTTTTTTTCTAATTTGATTTTAAAAAAATATCAATTTCAGAAAATGAAAAAATATCAAAGGGATTTCTAGGCATTAAGGAGGTTCACATTTCTGTAGTTTCATTACAAGCAGTTGATACAACACTAGCAGGCCCGAATCCCAGCACCGAGGCAACTTTTAGCTCAAACTTTCTGCATTATTTCATTAAAGTGATTACATGTTTGTGTCACCAGTAGGTTGAAAAGGCTTGATTCTGTGGGGATTTTATTTGGCAGAGGGAAGAGTGAAAGTGTCTGAGAGGAAAGGATCCACGTGACCATTCTTTTAGGTGTCAGAGAATCCAGAAATGGTTCTCCCCAGTAGTAAGTTCTATCAATGTAAAATGAACACTTCCAAGGGGGAAGCACTATAGTTTTGTCCTTATTGCTTTTTTCAGGTTTTCTTGGTCCAAAGAGGGGCATTTCTGGGGTCTGCATGTCTGGGATTGGGGGTGACAGCTTCACCTTTGGAATAAAGGTAGATGGAAGAACTCCAATAAGGTTTCCAGGGAATCAGGAATGACCCAGATGTTGTAAGGACTTTGGGAGAATTTGGAACCTGTGTAATGTGTTTACATTTGATTATTCCCTTTAGTGAACTAAGGGAAAACCAGTGGTATTGGAGCCCTGAGCGCTATTTTTCAAAGGCTTTCACAGGCTGAAGAATGGGTGGAGATGATATCTACCCTTTGGGGAAAATAATCAATCCCCAAGGATCTCAGAGACTTGGAGTGGCTTGCCACTAGCGGTCTTCCGTGCCTGCTCTTCTCTAAAGACGTGTTGACAGCCTTCCAGAATATCAGGTTAATAGGGCAACAAGGGAGTTGCCTGCCTTTGCTTCTCAAAGGACAAAAGGCCTTTGAGAAGCAAAAAGGGAATCAGGATTAAATACCTGCCTTGGGGTTCCCATCTGCTCCTGTGCCCTCTGCTGACAGGCACCATCACGTTGCATCATCTGTTTATCGTTTTATCCACCTTGAAGGCAGGGACTATGCCTCGTTTGCTGTCTATTCCCAGGGTGTAGCCCTGTGCCTAGCACACAGTTAATTCTTGCAAATATTTAGGGAACTGAATGGAGAAGATGGGGGGCTGGCCCCCACCTGAGAAGTGGTCAGTGATGATTAATTTTGTATGTCAACTTGACTGGAGCGAACGAACATTTGGTCAAATATCATTCTGGCTGTGTCTGTGAGGGTGTTTTTGGATGGGATTATCATTTAAATAGGTAGACTGAGTAAAGCAGATTGCCCTCCCGAATGTGGGTGGGCCTCATTCAATCAGTTGAAGGCCCTGAAAACAAAAAGGCTGGACCTCACTTGAGTAAGAGAGAATCCCTCCTGCCTTGTGACCTTCAAACTAGGACACTGGCTTATTCTTGACTTTGGGCTTGACCCGAAACATCAGCTCTTCCTGGGTCTTGAGCCTGCCAGGCTTCAGGCTACAACTGCACTGTTGGCGCTCCTGGGTCTGCCTCCCCCAGCAGATCTCAGCCTCCATTACTGTGTGAGCCAATTCCTTATCGTAAAATTATACACACACACACACACACACACACACATTCTCTTGGTTCTGTTTCTCCGGAGAACCCTGACTAATACATGATCCATGAGCATTTCCTGAAAAGACAGATTTAGGGGTTGGGCAGCAAGCAAGCAGGGCTCTGACTTCTAAAGGGCATAGATGTCCCTGGAAATGTGTTTATCCTCCTCTCAGGGAGGATGCTTGTGGTTGGGAAGAATAAACCATTTCAAGGGGATGAGTGTTAACCTAAGGGGCAGGTCGAATAACAGCAGGGATGCGGGTCTGTATAACTGCAGGCCTTTCGTTTGGCTGAGCAAGGTGGGCAGCTTGGCAGACGGGATGCTGCCACCACCAGTCCTCCATGTCTGCCCTGTCCAGCACTTCACGATCCTCTCAGGAAATGTCGACAAAGACTTCCAGAACATCGGGTTAGTAGGGCAACAAGTGATATGCCTGCTGAAGGAACTCACAAGTCTATTCCTATTACTGTCCTCCAAGGCGAATTCGTGTTGAGGATGGCATCCCAAGCCTGTCATCATCAGAGACACACAGGTACTTTCTCTATGGGCATAAAATGGTTCTAAAAGGACAGTTTCATAGAAATCAGCTCTCTGAATGACAAGGCAATTTTCATTGTTTCCTGAATCCTGGCGTTTCACGTAATCAAGAATGTATGGATTCTGAATACTGTCAAAAATAATTATTTTTTACCTGAAGAATTAGCTTCAAACCCACTTTTTTTCTCTTATGAATTTGAATCTCAACTAAGAAAAGAAGAAGCATTCTTAGTTCCACCAAAAAAAAAAAAAAGTGTCCTGGGCTATAAATCCTATAATCCAGGACATTATGTGTACATATATACATTTATATATCTTTATGTCTTTAGGTTATCTCAGGATTCAACTGAGAAAGACGCAAAACGCAAATGTCCACCTTTTCCTCTGTGACCCAAAGAGCGTTAGTCCAGTCAACATGGTGTGGCTTTTGCGTTTATGCCTCTAAGTGACTTAAATGTTACTCATGATACTACAAAACACCTTTTCTTAAAAAATAATAATCCAAGAAAATGAAGTTCTTCAGAGAAATGACCAGTTGAAAGCTTTTCAGGTAGAATTACCTTTGTTATGTATGAATTTCTTAAGCCCAGTGTCTAACTCCACAGTGAAGCAATGGCATAAAAATGCAACAATAACTTTACCTTCATGAATAAACTGAATGTTGTCTTTGGGTCACGTTTTGCCAGAATAACATTTCCTTCAAAGTCCATGCTCTTTTCACTACATTTCGTCAGCAGAAAATATGACAAAAATTCCAGAGGTCTGTCCTGAAAAATCCACACCCATGTAAAATTTCCATGTAAAACATTCATCTGAAATATAGGTCAACAAAAGTGCACTAGAAAAGACGACATGTTTTTTTGGTAGAGTTTTCAGCTTTTTACCTAATTCATTTCTAAATCCAAAAAACGAAGTGATGATTATTCAATTCGAGTTAACTGGGACTTAGTTGTGAATCACATATTCCATTGACCACGTGTACAGGTTCTCAACCGATCATCACGATTCAGTGAGGTGCTTGGCACCTTGGTCTTATGGGTGGGTTTCAAGACCTTCAGAACCTAAGGAGCCCTCGCTGGCCTCTTGGCCAGATGAGGAAGGGGCAGGAAGGATCGCGTCTTTCAGCAGAAAAAAGGCCTGAGAGAGAAGCTACAGGAGTTAAGTTACTGGGAAAAACACTCTGAAACTCCCAGATTTGGGTCCGTCTCAGGCTATGGTTTTGAGCACCGTAGAAATGATACCATACAAGGTTATTTTTAAATACTTAGGTGGCAGTAAGTACACTGAATCTACACCAAACACGTTTAGAAAATCTGTGGTGTTTCGGGAGACAGGGCAGGGCGGGCCAAGGCCTGAGGCTCATCCCTGTGAACAGCCCCGATCATTTTATCAGCAGAGCTCGCCAGGTTCTTCAGCACTGGGCGGCCCCAGGGTTGGCTAGACTGCTCAGAGCCGAGGCTTCAGAGAAGGCAGATCACAGCTAAGTGCAGCGTCTCAGACTCCACAGCGGACAGCTAACCCTGGAGATGCCTGGTGCTTACCCAGGAAGTTGAAAACAAAGCAGACCCATGGTAGATAAGAACAACATATGCAAAGACAATGTTAAATTCACCCACAAGTAGAATTACTACAGTGGAAGAGAAATATTTGAGAATCTCTCCTTGGAAAACCAAAGACCTTAAATAGCATTGGGTATGCTAATATCCCTCTTCCTATCCGATTTCCCTCTTCCCAAGACCAAGAGCTGCATATTTCATTTTCCTATAGCTTTGCTATGGTGTTGGGGGTAAGAATGTGTTCTTACACTGCCTCTCCTCGCTGCTTTCTGATACATAGAATGACTTTTCTGGAAGAGTATCCAAGATTTGTTTTTAATGAAAATGCTTCATGCTTCCCTCATGCTTGTCCCCAACCAAATTACTGATTTGCTTATTTCTGTTCTTTTGTATTTTCTTTCCCTTCCTCTCTCCTTTAGCCTTCTTTGCCCTTCATCTATGTAGGTCTGCTTTCACACTTTGTCTGTTTTTCTGTCATACTGTTGTTTTAATTGTTGAATAATGTTTATGTGAAATACAAAGCCACTAATGTGCATTTTAAAGATGTCACTACTTACTGAAATTAATCACAGGACAGAAAATTGTGCACAATGTAGGCAACTTTGAAATAACTTAGAAGATTTTCCTACTAGTCTATTTTGTGTACCTAATAGACCTTGGGCCCAGAAACTCTCAGTGGCTCTTTTTACAAACTGATGTAATTTTTCTGAGGAATTTGCCCCTGAAGGGATAAACTGGCTTTAAAAAAACACACCAAAAAACCCACAAAAAACAGAAAGCAACAACAACAACAAAAAAACTCAATAAATGCAAACTAAAAATTTATTTAAGTGTTGGGGTTTTATAGGGTGCTTTCTCCAAAAAACTACTTACAGAATTTTCTTTTGAAAGCACCATCAATCCCTCTGCCAGAACTTGTGCAATTTCTTGGTTGTTCAGAATGTTAGTCATACTCATGGTGTCAAACATAAACTGTCCTGTAAATATAAGGCCATATGTCTTGTAATTGATTTATGTAAGAGACGTGATCAAGGGAAAAACAGCTCAGCCCTCACAGTTGCTTTTTAGTGGATAAAAATGCAAAGAATAAAAATAAAAATTCTATTATGCCATGAGGATTATCTACCATGACAGAATATAGAATGAGCAAAAGCAACGAAACGTGCAGCATGCAAAAAGCACCCACTCTGGCAAAACTGGCATTGAATAAAATCTATAAATACGACAATAAGAAGAGAACATGTGAAAACAAACTTTGTAAGTTTAAATTTTAGATTCTCAATCCCACCAAAGTTTCCTTCACACTCCCTTTTATCCTTGTGCTCAAATGCATAAATAATTGAAGCCCACACACACACAAAAATAACATACAATCATACCTACACAGACATCTTTTACATTTAAAAAAATATTTTGGACAACATGCACTTATAGGACAATAATTTTCTTCCATTCGACTTCTCATTGCTTACATATATCATCAAAAAATACTCCTGTCCTTAAAAAGCTAATCTTTCCACTTTCCTCTCTAGTTCTTAATATCTAAGACTGAGGAAAAATAATTTCTCCCTGTTATAGTGTCATAGCTATTTTTAAATATTGGTTGAACATCTACTAAATGTAGTAGAGTTAAAACCAAAAGGACAAACCCCTGTTTTGGAGGCCATTATGTAAAGAGATATAGGATATACATGGACATAAAATACCTGCATGTGTGCTTGTGTGTTGTGGCTCTTGTGTAGTCAGTAACGGTGTAAATACACGTTTAATAAGGAGCAGGGCAGGGGAAAGGAAGAAAGGAAGTAAGGCATTTTATAGGGTGTTTTATTGAGTCAGATGGGAAGAGTTAGGGAACATTGGAACAGGCAGTTAAGGTGGATGGAAAACTCATTTAACCAGATGGTAAAAAAAAAAAAAATGTATTTTAGAGAAAGGACTGATTTAGGTGAAGATCTAGTTGACACAGGAAATTGTTTCCCAAAGCCTCCATTGTGATAATGTAACCATGGGTACAGAGTGTAAATAAGAAAATAGATTCAACAAAGTCCAGTGGGCTCAGCAGAGGACCACAGAGTCTATCACCAAATTGTATATTTTCGGTAGATGAATTTTGAAGATGAATATATTTATGCACCTTTGAATTTATTTAATATTTGTTAAATAATATTTAATATTTTTTCTTAGTGGATATTCATATTTGAAAGGAGGTATGGAAAGCAAAGGGAGACGCTTACGAGTTGACTGTTACTTGGTGCATTCGTACACTTGTATTCACTCTGGGTATGAAACAAACTTCATCAATCATCTGCAACAGAAGTATCTACAGTGCTTACCTATTATCCTGCCACTGATGGTTTTCTGCAGCCCCTCGAAGAGAGGACTTAACTGTTTCCTCACTGATTTCAAGGTGTCTTCCAGGAAGTCCGTGAGGCTGGACCACGTCTGCAGCTTTGATTCGCTGAAGTAGATGGAAGGGGGAGCCCTTTCCTGCTGTTGTCCCAGCCAATCACTAAGAACTGACATTATTTTCTCCTTTTATTTTTGCAGACATAAGCTCAGATGAAAGCATTCTTGTTTACAGTACCAAAAAAAAAACCCGTAGTTGTATTTATATCAGGCTTATTATCATTTCTCATTAGGAGACTAAGATAAACACCCATAGTCTGCTTTCAAAGGTAAAATTAGACACTCAAAAAGGACACAGTGAATAATTTCAAATGCCTATCTACTCTTTGCTAGATCAGGTTGACACATTATATTTGAAATAAAAAATTAAACAGCTGCTGAATTTATGCACGGGGAAGCAGAGTAGACATCTAAGTAAGAATATACTGTTTTATGTTTATATCCTCAAAATGAAAATACGAGAAAACCCCACTCTGCCTTGTTTCCCCATCATGCCATCCAAAGTCATTCCTGTCATAGCCAACTGCGTATCTTCTTACATTAGGTCAAGCTGCTATCTCTTTCTACAAATATCTCTACATGACTCTAGTGGGTGCTTAAGCAAGTTTCTCTCCTTGAAAATCAATTACTGAGAGATACAGTGCCATTTAAATTTTATTCTCTGTCCTGAATCCATAGACTTATTTGATTCTCCTCCCCCCCGCCCCACATACGTTTATTGCTAAACATGGGAAAATCTTTATGACTGTTCTATGAGGAGAATAATAAGAAGAAAGGAGGATGAACAGGAGGAAGAGGCGACAGAAGAGGAGAAAAAAAGAGAAAACCTGTTCCATAGACAACAGAGCCTGCCCTGCTATGCTCTGCCAGGCCGCTTCCACTCTCCACAGGGCCAAACATACTATCATTTGGTGATGTTGCTATGTAAACTAAAATTAACAAGGGACTTCTGTTACAATCTATATTAAGTCAATGTGCTTTTCGTTATATGATTTTCCTTACAAGTTTCCCAATCATTCTAGCTTTCCCCAGGCTTGAAAGGCCCTTGGCATTGGGGATTAGAGAAGTAAGGCTTTATAGAGGTTCTACATCACCCCAAACCCTGTTTGATAAGAGGAAGGGAGTCTTAAAGGGGGCAATGATTAGCGTTACTGTAACAAAGCAATGTGGCTCTCTTGTTGGTCAGCCAATGTTACATTTTGATCCAGTATCTTGAGCTGTTGTATCGAAACGAAGCTTTGCTTTCAGGTGTATTTTATCATTGACAGTTTTCCTCTCAGATGATGCTACTGAAAGGGAACCCAGGCAAGCCTCGTCACCATCTCTTTACAGCTGCAATTCATTTTTCCAAACGAAACCATATTGATTATATTTAGTAAGAAAAGTTATTCTTTGTCCTTGTTAATTCCTCTAGATCAGCAACTACATATCTTTGTTTAACTGTTAAAGATGATGTTTTCAACTGAGGTTTTGCAAATGATGGTTTGAAGCAAATATTTACAATAACTAATCCTATTTTAAGCAAATGACTGAGTGATGGGAAATGACAGTTTCAGAGAAGGAATGAAAGACAGTAATTGACATCAGCCAGAACCGCATTATTAGCTGTGGGTCATCCTGTGGTGATCCTGGAGTTGGTGGCTGTTATTGGGCACGGTGGTGAGTCCCAGTAGACACTTACTGTGTTGGTAAGAGCCAGTTGCAATCCCAGTGGGGGCAGTAAATAATGTGCCAGTCAGTTGAGACAGCTGAGAAAGAACTTCTATTCCTGCCTCTGCACAGTCAAAAATACTTTTATTAGTTTACGCACAGGCTTTGCCATGGAACAGTTAAGTATTACTTAGAGCACTAATGAGCTGGCCAAGAAAGGCCATTGGTAGTTCCTGTCTTCAATTCAAATCCCTCACGGCATAGCCCATCGACACGATACAGCTCACCCCTAAGCGTGGGGGTCCAAACACTTAGCCTATGAGAACTGGACAACAGCGTGGAGAAAGAGGCCATGTAAGTTTGACCTGGTGCTTATTTTCAAATTTGGATACTCAGACCAAAGACAGATAAAAGGCTACATATGTTTTCTAAAAATTGTCTGACTCAAAGGGGAAGTCTCATTGTAAAAGGAAAGGTTTAAAACTGTAAACACAGAATGGAATACACTGGTCAAAGTGTAGCACGGCATTCCTTTCACTCCTTCAGTGATGTAGCATATGTGTGCCATTTAGTGGATGTCAGTTGCACCTTCATAAAGCTGTTTAAATTTTTTAACATGATGCCCCCAAAAGATGAATTTTAGGTTTTTGGCTTATGAACTAGGTGAATGGTGATATTTTAACTGAGGAATCCTAGGGAAGGGTGGCTTTGGGGCTGTGGAGACATGAAGAGTTTGTTTTCGATGCTATTTGACACGCAAACTAAATGTCTATATGAAGATATCATATAGTAAGAGCTAGACATGAGTCTGCAGCTCAGAGATATCAGAGCCAGAAGCATAAATTTGGAAGTGTCCAGCATATAGACTCAATTTAGAGTCTTAGGAATGGATGAGACTGCCTGAGGGGAAAGTGCGGGCATGGAAAAGGGGAGAGCCTAGGATCAAGCCCTGGGCACATTTAAGGGTTGTACTGCTGAGGAGAAGGAGCCAGCAAAGGAGATGAGAAGGAGCGGCCACTGAGGTGAGAGGAAAGCAAGGAGAGTGTGGCATTGTGGGGACGGAGCCAGGAGTGCCGTTTCCAGGCTCTCGGCCTCACGTGGAAAGGTGCTGGCTCAGGTAGTAAATGGCCATCAACTGTGATTAGCTGGCCATCAGCTGTAACCAGTGAGCCATTGGCCACTAATATAACTGCTGTGGCTGTGCTAGCAGAAAATGGGGGCTAGCAAGGAGATGGTGGCTGGCAAACGTGGATTGCAGTCAGGACGACAGGTTGCGGCTTCTGTGGCTCCTGCTTCCTGTATCTCCAACCCAGCTGCCTGCGAGACTATAGTGGTATGACTCCCTTATCTATGGCTCCGTGGGTGTTCCTTTTGGGCCTCACCATGTCCTCTGTTCTTATGTGGGGAGCGGGAGCTGAGACCCTGCAGGCCGCCCCGCACGACACATGGCGCAGCGAGCAGGGTCTCCCGCACGACAGGCATTCGGGAAAACAAGGGAAGGAGAGTTTAAAGGAATGTTCATCCACATCAAATGCTGCTGAGAAGTCAAAGCAAAGGGAGAATGGAGAAGGAACCCCTGGATTTGGGCACATGGAAGTCACTTATAGTCTTCCAAAAGAAATGACAGTAGAGATAAAGAAACCACTTGCAGGAGCTTGAGGGGTGGCTGACAGGTGCGGAAGGTAGAGGTGGTTAGCACAGGCCCATGGTTCTCAAAATGTGCTGCCTGGATCAGCAGCAGCAGCACCTGGGAACTTGTTATAAATGCAAATTCTGAGCTCCATCCCAGACCTACTGAATCACATGCTCTAGGGTGGGCCCAGCAACAGGTCTTTTAACAAGCCCTCCAGGTGAGTCAAATACACAATAAAGTTTGAGAACCACTGGTATAATCAACTCAAGATGTGGTGAAGGAAAGTTTATGCTCTCTTTATTTTGGACAGAAGTTACCACAGGTGTTCATTATTTAATATAAATGATTCAATAAAGAGAATTGAGGCGCAAATTCTCATTTGAGCGTAGGAGTGAAATTGAGGTAAAAGGCGATGGGATACAGAGTCTGAGGGGAGTAGCTGACCTTTGATTTGAGCAGGGGTGCTTCTTCCATCGTCACAAAAGGGAAGACAGAGAATGAAGGTAAGAGGTGGGGTAGGTGGTGGGTTTGGTGGTGGGAGGGAAATTGGGGAGTTTTCTTAGGGAAGTAAAAGGTGACATCAACAGCTGAGAGAGGGTTATTGAAAGATTGACTAAAGAGGAGAAGGGATACAATACTCATCTCAAAGAGTGGGAAAATGAACTTATCAAGGAAATGTAGGATTGCTTATCAGTGCTGCAATCCTGCTTGATATTTATGCCAGTAAAGGCAGATCCATAAGGACAGTTGTTTTATTTTTTCCGACGGTCGTCAGCTGCTTTAGTGCAAACAGACATAGATTATGAAGATGATTGTGTCTTGACCATTGGCATTTAGCCACATGAGTTGGGCTTTGGCCAGGAGAAAGAGGGACAAAGAAGTTCAGATTCTTTGCAAGATAGTAATGAGAATGATGAACCATTAAATCCAAGTTTGACAAGGAAGCAACCAAGGATGGAGGCATGGTGATAATGAAAAAGTGGGAGTGTGTGGATTAGAGGTCTTCAGACAAGAATTGATAGAGTGGAAACACTGAGTACATGATTTGGAAGTGGTACTCAGAGAGACAAATGCTTGAGATCAAGATTTCAGAGGTGATAAAGCTACTGGGGTGACAAGTTCAACAGTGATGCCTGAGGTGGTGGAAAAGAGGTTTGGGGGACTGAGAAGCCGGGGTCTTCTTTTGGGGACTGAAGCAGGGTCTTGATGGTTCATCCATGTGGAAATTACATTTGACAAGTTCAGGGATGGTTTTAGGGCCCAGAATGTGGTGGAAAATCTATTGTTTGAGTGCCATTAAGTTTCACTTGAGACAATTTTTATGTCACCAAATCTGTTGTTCTTTTGCCCTTCTTCTCTGCCTCTCAGTACTTTCCCATATATTTTCTTTCTCTTCTACTCCAATTAAAAAAATTTTGCTTTGCTCTCATTATAAAAGTAATACTAGTTTATTACGGAAAACAGAGGCAAATAAGATAAAAGAAACAAGTGATATTTCCTTCCTTTTATTTATCATCTTATCCAACTATTGTTAACACCTCGGGATACATCCTTTCAAACCCTTTTCTATACATGCATCACCACCACCTTCCCCACACATACACAGATTTTAAACATTGGGATCACACCATCCATATTCTCTGTAACCTACTCTTTTAAAACTGATTTCAAAAGTAGAAAATTTGAAAAACACACCTAGAGATAGATTCTGTTAATATTTTGCTATATTTCCTCATAGATTTTTATGCAGTTTCTATTATACACAGTTGAGAGTATATAATTGTAAAAAGTATGTAAAAAATGTTTTCCATCATTTGTATTTCATTTTCTTTAAACCCCTCCCATCCTTTTGTTTTTATCCTTTCCCCTGGTTGAAGCTTGCCAGGGGCATGCGTTACGTGTATTGAATAGTGGAATTGCAAATTTCAGTGGAATTTGAAAATTAAGAACTTTAAAATTCAGTTCCCTAAGGAATGGTTAATAAGAAACAGTTTGTGAAAATGTAATTTAACACTCCCTCTCCCCTCTTCTGCGGTAAAAACGGAAGGAAGGAAGGAAGGATGGAAGGAAGGAAGGAAGGAAGGAAGGAAGGAAGGACGGAAGGAAGGAGGGAAGGAGGGACGGAAGGCAGGAGGGAAGGAGGGAGGGAGGGAGGGAGGGAGGGAGGGAGGGAGGGAGGGAGGAAGGAAGGAAGGAAGGAAGGAAGGAACCCAAACCCATACATAGCCCATGAATGTAGAGCTTTTATCTAATATATATCTAAAAAGTGAATTTGGTTTAATGTTTCTAAAATTTCCCTTCAAGTATTGAAATCAACTTTGAATTATAGTGGCTGATAATAGACACTTAAAATTATGTCAGCAACCTCAGTGATCAACCATGCTCATCTTTGCAAAGCACTTCGCTGTCTTCAGTGTTCCAATATTAAGTATTTATATTATCATTTATTTGCATTATTTACATTTTTATCTTATTTGATATTCACAAGTCCTGTAAGGTAAGACACTATTATCCTGACTTTCGTATGAGGAAATGGAGGTCCACAAACTAGCCTGAAGCCACACAGCTCAAGTGGCATAAGTGGGATTCAAATCCAGGTCCTTAGTCCCCAAGTTCATGCTCACCCATTCCAGGTTCAGAACACAGCAGGGAATGTTTTCTCAGCTTGACCAGCTATGGTTCCTGTGCTGGTCAGGCCCTTCCCCTGTATTGTGGAGCTGACTTTACTGTATTTTCCAGAAGAAATAGAAATAATGTTCCTTGCTGGCTCTTGCCACTAGGGACTTTATTTTTGCAGAGAGTTTACTCTGACTACTAACCCCAATGCCCTGTCACCCTACATACCTGACTATATGAGGTATAAAGCAAAAAAGAAAGAGTACATGTGACTGAATCATTTGAACCGAGGGCATTTCACAAGTTCACAGAATGTCATTGTAAAGTGGACATGACCAGTAACTTTCAAAACTGACCTGATGCACCAAGTGGTACAAAGAGGTCCACGTGACCCCCTTCTTCTTCAGGGGCCACATAGCTTCCTAATTTCTCCCAGAAGTCTCTCACTTCAGGCCGCAATAAATTTTTAATACCAATGTTATAGCCTGAAAAAAAAATCAAAATGTCAGATTAACTTGTAATATGATCATGTACAGAAACTCGCAGCAGTTTGTGAAAGTGGAACCACAATTCAAAAAGCCAACATCTGCTCATGAGACCGAATCTGTAAGGCACCTCTGCTTCCGTGCCGTACCATGTTCGGGCCACAGAGGTCCCACTGGACTCCACCATGGAGGTGGTGCCATGGTCTCCTTCATAGTCTGGATTTATTGGACACAGTGCACACGGTTTAGGACGTTGTGTTTCTGCCTCCACGGGGCAGCACTGTGGGTTATGAGGCTCACAACAGTGTGGAGGGTGGATGGCCAGACAAGTCCTGGGATTTTGCAACCAAGTTCCAAAGTAGAAATGTTGCTCACAATTGTCCATCAAAACACAAGTCGTTCAGAGCAGAAGTAAGGCTCCTAGAGACGCTAAACATCACCATAACTCTCACTTTCTGGAACTTGTGTGAGATGACTCAGTGCATGTGTCTGGACCCGTTTCTGAAGGAGTCCGGACTTGGTATTGCTAAGCCCCAGAAATGAAATAAAAACAGTCAGGCACAAGAATCCTGACGGGTCACACTTTTGCATCGAGAGGTCTAGATACACAATGGAAGGACCTCTTCAGGTGACGTAGGGAAGAGATTTCATTGTGTTGTTTTGAAGGCAAAAGCTTTTGGGAAAACACCACAACTATATAAAAGGAAACTTCAGTTTTCTGAGGTATTTTTGTTATTGCGACTATTGCTTTAAAAAAAAAAGAAAGAAAGAAAACAAGGAAAAGGCAGGGTTTAGAAACCTTTCTCATCTGGAGAACAAAAAGGCTGAGATCAGGAAACCCTAACAGGCTCTTGTACTGCATGTGAGGTGAACCTACTACCACAGTATAAGCTTGCACCATTTGGAGACGGGCCACTGTGTAATTAATCATAAATTTAAATCATAAATTGCAGCTCCGCTTTACTTTTAGGGGGTATATAAATTGAATGTGGAACAACAACTTGCTTCAGGCACAGGTAAACTAAACAAGAAAATACAAAAATAAGGCAAAGTTGAGCCAAAAGCAGTTAATTTGTGCTAATAAATAAAATTCACTAAAATTATTCTAAGTGTGTTGAGTTCAAGTCACAGAGATGGCAGTTTGATGGGTGATTCAGGTACTCACTCTACTTTGTGTGAGTTCCCTGCCAACTGGATCCTTGACCAACTATTCCCTCTCTTCCCTTATCCCACAAAAATGGGCAATTTCTTATTAGTAAAACTTAAAAAACAATTCTATTTTAGGTATAAGCAAGGAAGGATGCAAGTTATAGTAGGAGAGAAAATAGAACCTGAAAGCTTTTTCGAAAACATTCGTCATCTCCTTCCCCCAAAAAATGGTAACCACTGAAATTTTTAAAAGATAGCCCATAACAAGTTAATGATATCAGCCAATCCTTTCTTTTGTGGTACAGCCACTTGATAGTATAACAAATATTGTTAGTGCACACCAATTTATAGATCTTGATATTTGCTACTATTAAAATTGCTTCACTTTGATCAAACTTAAAACATTTTCTGCATCAAAGGACATAATCAACAGAGTGAAAAGCAACCTAAAGAATGGGAGAAAATATTTGCAAATCATATATCTAATAAGGGGTTAATATCCAGACTATAGAAAGAATGTCAACAACTCAATAACAAAAAATCAAATAACCCAATTTAAAAAATGAGCAAAGGACTTGAATAGACATTCCTCTAAAGAAGACATACAAATTACCAACATGCATATAAAAAGGGGCTCAGCATCACTAATCATCAGAGAAATGCAAATCAAAGCCATAGTAGGTATCACCTCATACCCATTAGGAGAGTTTCTGTTTAAAAAAAACCAAAATAACCCAGAAAATAACAAGTATTGGTGAGGATGTGAAGAAATTGGAACCCTTGTGTACTGTAGGTGGGATTTTTAAAATGGTGTAGCCACTATGGAAAATGGTATGGCGTTTCCCCAAAAAATTAAAATTAGAAGTACCATATGATCTAGCAATTCCACTTTGGGGTAGATAGCCAAAGGAATTAAAAGCAGGATCTTAAAGATATATTTGCATGCTTATATTCATGACAGCATTATTCACAATATCTAAGAGGTGGAAGCAACCCAAATGTTTATCAAAGAAGAGCTAAACAAAATGTGGTATATGCAGCCAGTAGAATATTATTCAGCCTTAAAAAAGAAAGAAAATCTTGGTACTGGTTACAACATGGATGAACCTAAAGGTCATTATATTGAGTGAAATAAGCCAGTCACAAAAAGTCAAACACTGATTCCAGTTTTATCGGGTATCTAAAGTAGTCAAATTTAGAAAGACTACTATTTATTTATTTATACCGAGAGTAGAATAGTAGTTCCTAGGGGCTTGGGGGAGGGGGAAAAGGGGAATTATTGTTCAATGTTGTGATGGTTAATTTTACGTGTCAACTTTACTGGGCCAGGGGGGGCCCAGAAATTTGGTCAAATATTATTCTGGGTGTGTCTGTGAGGGTGTTTGGGGATGACATTAACACTTGAAGAGATAGACTGAGTAAAGCAGATTGTCCCCCCAATATTCATGAGCCTCATTAAATCAGTTAAAGGCCTGAACAGAACAGAAAGGCTGACCTTCCCCTGAATAAAGGGAACTCCTCCTGCCTGACTGCTTTGAGCTGGGATATCAACCTTCTTAACAAATGGAAACTTACATAGTACTCTAAGGTCATACATGTGGACAAACATTACATCAGTGCAAAGTTAGTTGTTCTTTCCATTCCTTTCTTACCTTGGACTAAATTGATTTCCCTGCTATCTCCATTGCTAAATATTCCCATACTCTGTAACTTCTGCCCATCCAGAGCTTTTTCTATGAGATAAAGCAGGCTCTCCAAGGTTATGCCACTGTGTTCGTACACCACAGAAATGACACCTGCCTTAACACTGTTCACCACCATCTAGAAAATGAAAGCAAAGCTGTAGGAACCAAAGCCCATTATTTTAGATTATTTATTAATAAAATAAATTTAATAAATGTGATTTTTAAAGACTGTTTTTCCCCCCCGGAAATTATGTAAAGAGGAAGATAAACTTTCTCTTCACTGACCTTTTAAAAAAGTATTTCTTTTCTAATTATAAGAGGAGAAAATTAAATACATTTGAAACTCCATCACATAAAGATAAATACTATTAACAAGCTAGGTTATTTTCTCCCAGCCTTTTTATCTTTGTACTCACCCATGCACAGAGACATATAATACAACGTTTAAAAAATAATAAAATTGAAAAAAAAATTGACATCATTTGATTTTGCAATAGCCTTCTTAAATAGACTTAGTTTTTCTCTTAATTATGAATTTTTTTATTTTTTAATTTTTTTTTAATTTTTTTTTTTTAATTGGGGAAGGGGTACAGGACTTTATTGGGTAACAGTGTGTACTTCCAGGACTTTTTTTTTCCAAGTCAAGTTGTCCTTTCAGTCTTAGTTGTGGAGGGCGCAGCTCAGCTCCAGGTCCAGTTGCCATTGCTAGTTGCAGGGGGTGCAGCCCACACCATCCCTTGTGGGAGTCGAACTGGCAACCTTGTGGTTGAAAGGACGCACTCCAACCAACTGAGCCATCTGGGAGCTCAGCGGCAGCTCAGCTCAAGGTGCTGTGTTCAATCTTAGTTGCAGGGGTGCTGCCCACCATCCCTTGCGGGACTTGAAGAATCGAACTGGCAACCTTGTGGTTGAGAGCCCACTGGCCCATGTGGGAATCAAACCGGCAGCCTTCGGAGTTAGGAGCATGGAGCTCTAACCGCCTGAGCCACCGGGCCGGCCCCTAATTATGAATTTTTTAATTATAAATATTGATTGATAAGTATTTCCCGTTTAAATAAAAATTAAAACCACTGTTCTTTGAATTCAGTAACCAAATCAACTTTGGATTGTGATCAAGTTAATTCATTAGCAGCAGACAGGTTGGAAAATCATTGAAATCACTGATTTTTTCCAAAATCTCATGCCACTTTCTGGAGGTCACAGTTCAACTGTATAGAGAACTACCACATGGTTACACCCTACTGCTTACCTCAATTCCCACTATGTTCATAATCAAATATGTAATTATGACATAGTTTTATAAATAGAAGACAAATAGGAGAATGGACTTATTTTATACCAGTTTATTCACCCATTCTCTGTCACCAGCATGATGCATTTTTAAACATTAGGGAAACTATTTATGGCTCATGTGGAGATCAAAACTCTTATCTTGCTTTCATGTGGATCCACTGAGCCAGCCATGGTGCATGATCTAGGT
Source organism: Rhinolophus ferrumequinum (assembly GCF_004115265.2). NCBI lineage: Eukaryota > Metazoa > Chordata > Mammalia > Chiroptera > Rhinolophidae > Rhinolophus > Rhinolophus ferrumequinum. Next base: position 84,561,981 of record NC_046286.1, on the reverse strand, counting down.
CAGTTCCTAGACGTCCAGAAAGAGCAGTGATTTCCTATCTTGAAAGCAACCATTTCGTTACAGATAGGATTTTTGTGTTTTTTTTGGGGGGGGGAACCTTTTAAGTAGGCCAATGAATATAGCCTACTAAATGCTCACATATGTCCTTGTGTGTATATGTATATACATTTATACACACATATATAAATACATGCTTCCTATATCCTCTTTGTACTTCCTTTATTTTTTAATTCATATTAAAATGAAAATATGTAACTTCATTATACAAAGAGTGTATTTTCATTTAACGGCATCCTCGTTTACTAGATCACAAAATAGAGTTTCTGACATTCATTCTTCTTTTGAGAGATGGTGGTTACATGACATTATGAAAAGTCATGGGCGTTCTAGAGAAGTTTTAAAACAATCTGTAATCACCTGGCTTTTTTGTGGAATTTATTGCACACCTACTAAATGCAAGGCAATTTGAGTGTTTTAATGCTTTCTTAGAAATAATTTTGATTTATGGTAATCTTTATTGCTTCTCATTTTTAAAACTGTTTTGTGTCTATAAACATCCACTTAGATCAGACCAGTTTTCTTTTAGGAGCTGAATCAGTTTCATACATGGTGGCCAAAAGATTGCCCTACACCCTCTAGTGTAGATGAAAAAAACTGACTCCAAAAAGGCCTGACCTCTTAGCACAGTCTGTACCTCGTACGCAGGGATCCGAGATGATATTAATATGAAGTGTGGCTGGAAAGCACATGAAGAGCTGTCATCATTTTTATTCACTCCACGCCAGTTTTTCTTTGATAATAAAGGATAAGAATGGCTTCCAGAAACATTGTTTCTATAGGGAAAAAGGGGGAGTAAGTGAAGTTCTCATTCTCTCTTTATTTGACTTTGATAAGTGAGCACCAAAACGTATGTCCTCCAGGCATCAGTTATACTGTATACAAAGCAGGTAGCCGCAGTACCTCAGGCTCCCTCTGTGATTGGGGGACAGCAGCAAATGGGGCTCCTGGGTGGGGTGGGGCCAAAGCTGCCCTGGGCCTCTCCTCTCCATTTGGAGGATGCCAGAAAGGTTTCTTGGAACTTAGCTTTTGTGGGGCGCTTAAAACAAATGTAGTGACAAACTTAGGGGTTCAAAACGACATTTTGAAAAGGAGCAGCCGAGTGATTTTAAATTTCCTTCATCATCCAGGCCTCATAGTTTTCTGAGTAATGTCCCCATTCTCTGCACAGCCACCCCACCCCCACATTACCATTTGGATATGCTTACTCCAGGAACATTTCTGGAGAACTGGTATTTTTGTTCAGCACCTTTATATGGAAAACATAATACATCCTCAATATAGCTTCTTTGAAGGGTTAGGAATACTTGAAATGTAAAATTTAAATGGTATATATTTCCCTCTTCAGAGACCACTGTTTTTGCTACTTCATAGGATAAGAGCCATATAATGATGCGAGATCCCGGCGTGTCAACTAACGTATCCTAGAATGAATTCTTGGTATCAGCAGTATACTCCTGAGCCTTCCGTAGGTGGAGGTTTGCTTACCTCTTGGGCAAAGCTTCTAAGGATGCCAAAACAAGCTGTTTCTCCAAAGCTTCATGTAATCCCACTCGATCCCTCACAGTCCGGGAGAGACAGGCTTGGCATTTGGATTTTAACAATCTAGAGCAGCATGTTCCGCTCACCCAAGGGGGTCGAACTCTGAATAACTCCTCTGAAAAACAAACAGCAGCCGCTCAGCTGTTTCCTTCATTCGTCTCCCAGCCAAGGCTCCAAAGATAAAGGCATCAAAAATAAAGCCGTACCAGGGCAATATTCCAAATGGCCATCACGACAGCCATTTTTACAGACTCTGTTTGGATTTCTTATCCTCTCAGCACTGGGGCTGCAAGTTCCCAGTCATTTCAGGTCAAGAAACAAAGCTCAGAGAACAAGTAACTCTTTTCTTGTGGAAACCACTTACTCAATTTATAGACTTCACATCTATTTCTGCCCTTTTTCTTGGCTTCAAGTAATTTCCCATTTGTGACAATTGCACAGAGGGTGAGTCAGTAAAAAGAAAAAAGAAAAAAAGATGGGAGAACTCAGATCGGTTTGGTTGATTACTTTTACACACTGTGCAAGTCAGAAGGCTTAGCTGAAAGCGTGTCTCATCCCCACTCCCTTTCCATTTTACAAAGACCATTCTTCCTGCTTTTGTTCTCATTTTCATTTCTCCTCCTTTTTCACCAATCCCAATTTTTCTGAATTGTCCTGAACCTATTGATTTGCCTTTCCCTGTGTTTGTACTTCTCTCTCCTCATCTTTGGTCTTATAAACCTGAGAGGAGCTAGAGCAGCAATGGAGACAATGGTATTTGACGATACATATTTCATCTGAAATCTTTTTTTTCTTATTAATTCACTTGAAATATACAGGAGACAAAAGAAAAAAGGAGATTGTCCTGATCATACTTCAGAGAATGCTACCCACCACTATTCCAGAAACACAGCACAGTTCTCCTCTGTGGGAATACGTGTGTAAACCCATTGTTTTTTACAATACTTGGTTAAGATACAAAGTTTTAAAATGCCACTCACTCTTACGTAGTGCAATTTTCTCCCAAATTATTTTCCTTAGGCACTTTTCTCTTTGTCTTTCCAGTAGCTCCTCATCTGCTGTTTTGGGTTCATTCAGGGTCCCATATATAGCAGCGGCTTCCCTAGGTGTCAGCCAATCTAAGTTGGACACACAGGCCAAGTAATGGTGCTTCCAAGCCCCATACTCATGATCTGTTGGTGTATAGGGCAGAAACCATCCAAACTTGATGCACTTGGGCATCCATAAGCAATCCTTCAGAAACACAAATGAGAAAGACGAGTTGCAAAATTTTTAAAGTACAATTTCCTAGTAAGAATGTTTTCAGGCACACAGATAATTCTTTTTTTTTTTTTTATTACTTTGAGATTTGTATTAACCTGCCATCTAAACTTGACTATGAGAAATAAGAAACATACCTTGCTCCATAGGAATAATATCCTTTGATGAACATATATATTATAGATGCATATATGTGTTAGTCATCTTTGAATACTTATCCAGTGCTATCACAGCATTTGGTTACTTTCATCCTAGATTCTGAGAGGTCTGCTTCTAGCAATGGTGTAGTAGTTTGTTTCAAACCAGCCCTCTCACTGACAACAAATTTGATTGAACCATATGATATGGACAATATACAACCAGTTTTGATATATGAAAACAGCAAGGTTTAATTAAATAACTAGACCAAATAGTATAAAACAATTACTTGAAGTCATTATGGAGCCACTAGTGCAGTAAGGACCTGTGCAGACAAAGCCCCAGAGAGAAGGGAAACCCAGAGCAAAGCCTGCTAGCTGGCATCGCTTTTACTTCAGGGAATTTGACAGTTACAAAGTAAAGCTTAGGATGAGAAGCAGAGCAGAAAGTTATGGCTGGAAGACTTAGAAGCTCTAAAGACCTTTTTGGCATTCTCACAGGGAAGAGAAGAAACAAATTTATATTCAGGGCCCACTAAGGGGAAGAGCCCTGGTAACCACACCAGGCTTTCAGTAAGGATGATAAGGATGGATAAACTATCACCAGGACTGAAGATAGCTTTGAAATATCTCATTCTCTGATTGGATTTCAGGGATCTGTTCCTAGACAAACAAATATGCCAGAAGCAAAAGCAATTTCTTTCTGGACGGAGATAATAACATCCAGAGACACAAATTATCACATTAATTTCTTATACTCAGTATCTGGTATTCAATCAAAATTACCAAGCACACAAAAAACAAGACTTGTTTTTTTTCTTCTTTTATCTTTTAGTAAATAGAGAGAGACCCTAAGAGATCCAGACATTGAAATTATCAGACATGAACTTTTAAAAAAATCTATAATTAATATACAGGGCACCAAAAAAATGTATACACATTTTAAGAAATGAAAAAACTATATTAAAATTGTAATACTCAATATATACCAATAACAAAAGATGAATTAATACGTCATGTTTGACTTCTGCAATTACAAGAGGTGCTCAAAGTGGTTACCATCAGCATAATTTTAATACAATTTTTTCCTTTCTTAAAATGAGCATACATTTTTTGGCACCCTCTGTATGTTTAAGAAATTAAATAGCTAGGTGGAAATTTTGGCAAAATAATCAACCTCTAGAACTGAAAAATACAACTAAAATTTAGAACTCAATCTGCCAGTTTAAGAGCAAATTAGAATCCAGCTAAAGAGATAATTAGTAAACTGAAATACCAGCCAGAAGAAAAGTCCAAACTGAAACATTGAAGGCCTTAAAAAGGATGGAAAAGATATATGAGAGAATTTGGAATTTATGCCGTTTGATGAATCAGTTTAAGTTTGGAATCCAGAAGAAAAGAGAAAAAATGAGGCAGAAGCAATATATAAAGAGATAGCATCTGAGAACTTTTCAAAATGGATAAAGGACATTAAATCTCAGATTCAAAAATCATTACATAACACAAAACAGGATAACACTCACACACACCCCTCTAGGCACATCAAGATAAAACTGCAGAAAATAAAAGAGAGAGAAAAATATCCTAACTGCAGCTGGAGAAAATAGAAATATTACCTTTAAAGGAAAAACAATAAACTTTCTACTTCTCAAAAAAAAAAAAAATAATAAAGTTATGGAAGCCAGAGAACAGTGGAAAATTTTCAATGTTCTATAAAAAGATTAACTGCCAACCTAGAGTTCAATTTTCCAGTGACAATAGCCTTCAAATATGAAGGTGAAATACATTTTTAGATAAAAACTAAGAGAATTTGTCAGCAGCAAGCTGCATTAAAAGAAATATTAAAGATAATTCAGAAGGAAAATAATCCCAAAGGGAAACTCAGAGATGCAGGAAGGTATGGAGAGCAAGAGAAAAAGTAAATACGTGGTTACTTATAAATAAATATTGACTCTTCTAAAACAATAGTAATAAAGACTTGTGATGTTTATATATATGTGTGTATTTTATATATACATACGAAATTAAATATATATAAAATTAAAATATTGGACAACAAAAGCATAGAAATGGAGGGTGGTGGGGTGATGGAGTCAAAGGGTTCTAAGCTTTCTGTATTATCCCAGAAGTGGTAAAATAACCCTAAGCCAACTGTAATAATCTCTATAGTAGCCATGAAATAATTGCTAAAGAATTTATATTTAATAATCTAAAAAATATTTAAGTACTCCAAAAGAAGACAAGGAGAGAAACAAAATATAAAACACATGGAACAAACAAAAAATAGTAAAATGGTGGACTTAAGCCCAATATATCAGTATGTACATAAATGAAAACATTAAAATTACCCCAGCTAAAAGTCGAAGATTGCCACCATATTGTTTACAATACATATTCCTTAAATATAAGGACATAGAAAGTTTGAAAGTAAAAAGACAGAAAACAATACATCAGGCCAACGCTAAGCTTGAATTCTTAAATGCTGCAAATTTAGGGCTCACAGTTGGCTTTTGCATGTGGCCCCACCATAGAGAGGGAGGTGTTCCCTGAGATTAGAATCTCAACACAAGCCCACCTTGGAAAGTGTGTACAAGTTAATAATTCAATTATGACTTATATTTAAAGTAGTATCTACCATTACATTTTATTAAATCTTTTAAAAGAAAACGAAGAGACAAATAGGCCAGAGGCAGAATTAATGGCAGAAGAGATTCAAGATCTAGATTTATGTTCTTCAACAGATGCTAGCCAAAGTGGAAGCAGTTGAAGCTGTGGTTATATAGCAATTTTTTGAGGTGAGTTCTCATGAATAAGATATTATAGTAGAAACAGCAAAGCATAAATAATTTTTCATGGAAAAACTTGGACTTCTTTAGCCAAGATAAAATGTTTTCTAAATAATTGAGTATTTAAAGATCATTAAGAATATGTGAATTATTAGAATAGTGTATATCCCTTCCTTACAAAATAAATTACTGTATTCAAATTATCCCCATATTTTTTCCTCTTAAGGGTAAGTTAGTATGGTTCAGATATCCTCAGTTCTTATCCTCAGGGAAGAAGTTACCCCAGTTGCCTCATTACAATTATAGTTGTATTTGGACCCTAATACTAGGAAGTGACAAATAGTAAACCTGTTCAGTTAAAAACTTCCAGGGCCAGCTGACTTGTGCAGCTGCACATAAATCTTTCGGATTCAGAAAGGAAAAGATGTAGAGAGAAATGAAGCGTGTAACACTGTAGAGAAATCCACTTTGGCCACTTGCATTCTTTCTGGAAACCGGTCTTGGACAAACCTAAAAAGAGATACAGAAATTTATTTCAGAACATTAATATCTAAAATTGACTAAAAACCCAGTATAAATATTAGTCATTATTCTTTCTCTAATGTTCTACCTATAAAACAAACAAACAAACAAACAAAACAACAATAGCAGCAAAAAAAACCCACTTAATCCTACATAACCTTAGGCAAGATTTTTAAAAAACACTGTATCCACTTTTAATGATCCTTTCTAAAAAAGATAAATAACAAAATATCTAAAGTCCACAGGAAAAAAATCTGAAATAAACCTAGTTGTTTAAACTATAACTCTGGTTGTTTACTTTCCCCCCTTTTTGCTTTACCCCAAATTCAATAACTCAGCAAATCCTGTCAGCTCTACCTACAAAATGTAGCCCCCAATCCAACCACTTCTCTCCATCTCCACTGCTTTCACTCTGGTCCAACGCACCTCCCCCTCTCTCCAGCACTATTGCAACAGCCTCTTGATTGTTCCCTGTACCACTCTAGACTTCCTAGGGCCCATTCTCCATACAGCAGCCCTTTGTGGGTTTTTTTTTTTAAATGTAACTTAGATAATATCATTCATGCAAGTAAAACCTTGCAGTGGCTTCCCAATGCAATTAGAATAAAAACCTCTGGCTAAATCACACTTAGTGGTGAAATATTAATTTATTTTTTTTTGTATTGGGGAATATTGAGGAACAGTGTGTTTTTCCAGGACCCATCAGCTCCAAGTCAAGTTGTTGTCCTTCAATCTAGTTGTGAAGGGCGCAGCTCAGCTCCAAGTCCAATCGCCGTTTTCAATCTTAGTTGCAGGGGGAGCAGCCCATCATTCCATGTGGGAATTGAACCAGCAATCTTGTTAAGAGCTTGCGCTCTAACCAACTGAGCCATCCGGCCACCCCTCCGGAAACTCAGCAGCAGCTCATTGTCTTCAATCTAGTTGTGGAGGGTGCAGCTTATGGGCCCATGTGGGAATCGAACCGGCAACCCTGTTGTTCAGAGCTCCCGCGCAAACCAACTGAGTCATCCAACTGCCCTTAGTGGTGAAATATTCAATGCCTTCCCATCAGGACCAAAGTAAAAATCTCCACTCTCTCACTACTTCAATTTAATATGTACTGGACATCCTAGCCAGTTAAATAAGAAAAAATATAAATAAAAGGCATACATATTGGAAAGGAAGCATAAAACTGTCTCAATTCATGTACCATGTATGTAGAACCTACAAAACAATGATTACAAACAACAATGGAATCTACAAAACAACTGTTATTGAACTTAAATTGTTGAACTTATTAGTCTAAAATTATTGACTTTTTTTTTAATGTTTATAGAATCTATAGCAATAGCCCCTTTTTTCATTACTGATATTTGTTAATTTGTGTTTTGTCTCTTTTTTCCTGTGTTGCTCTCGCTAGGAGTTTATCATTTTATTATTGTTTTCAAAAAACAGCTTTGGTTTGCATAGATTTTCTCTATTGTATGTCCATTTTCAATTTTATTAATTTCTACTATTCATTATTTCACTTAGTTTAGGTGTAATTTGCTATTTTTTCTAGTTTCTTAGGGTGGAAATTCAAATAATTGTAAACCTTTTTTTCTTCTCTAACATAAGCATTTAAATGATGTATTTCCCTCTAAGATGTGCGTTTAGCTGCATCCCACACACTTAGATATGTTGTATTTTCATTGTCATTCAATTAGATATATTTTCTAATTTCCCTTGTGATTTCTTCTTTGACCATATGTTATTTATAAGTGAGTTCATTTTCAAATACTTCGGGATTTTTAAAGATATTTTAATTATCTCAAACTTATACATTGTTGTTAAAGAACTTAAGATTTCAACAATTTTAAGATGTAGTGAGTCTGATTTTGTGGACTAGGAAATGATGTATCTTGGTGAATGCTATTTTGCTTCTAAAAAGAACATATACTTTTAAATTGTTGGTTTTCTGTAAATATTAGGTCAAGGTGGTTGAGAAAGTTGTTCAGTTTTTCTATCTTTTTTGTTTAGTTGTTCTATTATTAATTCAGTCAGGTTTTCATGTAATTTGAAACTGTTATTTGATACATGCATGTTTATAATTGTTATGACTTCTTGATGAATTGATCCTTTTCTCATTATAAAATGTCCCTCTCTATCTCTCTGGTAATATTCCTTTTTATTGAAGTCTATTTTGTCTGATATTAATATTGCCATCCTACTTTTATATGCTTACTATTTGCATGGGATATCTTTTCCTATCCTTTTACTTTTATCCAATCAATGTCTTTATATTTAAAGTGAATCCCTTGTAGTCAGGATACAGTTAGATCTTCTTGTTGATTTTGTTTTTTTTTAAGTTCATTTGACCACAATTGCCTTTTTTTGAGAATGTATCCCCCTTATATTTAATATAATTGTTGATATGATTTAATCTAAGTCTCAATTTTGTTATTTGTTGTTTGGCTGTCCCATTGTTTCATGAAATTTTATTTCTCCTCTCCTGCCTGGGTTTGAATTAATATATATTTTTTGTATTCCATTTCATTCCTTTATTGGTTTTTTAGGATACCTCTTGCTTTATTTTTTTAAATTAGGAAGTATGATAAGCATCTCTAACTTTTCATAGTCTACTTAGAGTGACTATTCATGTAAGATTAAAGAACAGTACAACAATATAGTTCTCACCATCCTTTGTGCTTTTGTTGTCATTTATATGATATCTACTTATATTATAAACCCCACAATACATTGTTTTTGCTTTAAACAGTCATGTGCCTTTAAAATGACTTAAAAATTTTTTACTTTCCCACACATTTACCATTTCCTGTGCTCTTCATTCCTGCTTATAAAACCAAGTTTCCATCTGGCACCAATTTCCTGAGGCTGAAGGACATCCTTTAGCATTTCTTTACTGCAGGTCTCCTGACAACAAAGTTTTTCAGTTTCCTTTTATCTGAAAATGTCTTTATTTCACCTTAATAGCTGTGGTGCTATTATAACTCCATTAATTAATTTCAACAATTATTATCTTGTACCCAGTCTGGTTTCTGCTTTCTCCTCCTCCTCCTCTTCTTCTTCCCCTACTTCCATATTATTTTAAAGTAAGTCCAAGACGTCATATCACTTCATCTATAAATATTTCAGTGTGTGTGGATAAACAATACGAACATCAAAAAATTATACTCCAATGCCATCATCATACCTAAATCAATTAAACAACAATTTCTTAATGTGACATGTATAAAGAAAAGTTTTTAATATGCGGTCCATTAAGAAAACATCGTATATTGCATTTCCAGCCACCTAAGTACAGATGGATCTTGAATGAATACAAAATCCAAGGCCCTACCAAAGGGATCATCTGGAGGGTTATGTGGGCCTTAGAACAAAAAGACATTTCCTAGCCCATGAAAGATGTACTGCTGGCCCTGCAGCCGCCAATGACAATTAAAAAAAAAGAAAAGAAAAGAAAAAGGATATTTAATACCTGATTATCCTCTTTAGATATTTGCAATAAACATCTGCTATGGTACCAAGCCACCAGACAGATGGTCAGAGTTGAATAAGAATCACTAAAACAAGCAACTTTGGAAGCAATCCAGGTATCCATAAATCAAACTCTTCCCTGGAAGCCCCAATCTCCTCCAAACTTAATGGAATTGTAGACATTTGTGACCAATCTCACAGCTGATTGGAAACTTTGGCAATAAGAACTACGCGAAATCATTTACCTGAGACTATAGACCTTTTTCTCACTGTTAAGTGGCTACTGCTGCCCTGTTAGTGGGTCCTAATGGACACAGAGGAACTCATTGAAAGAAAAGAAATGACTCTGAACAGATTTCATCCAGCAGTTGGTCTTCTCTGACCGAAATTCCCATAGAGTAGGTCAAGCTTCAGAATGTTCCAATGTGAAGTGATAATGGCACCTCCAATTAGTGACAAAAAAGACCTTAGTAACCATCAAGAACAGGCTACTGAACATCCATTAGATCCAGAAACAGTCTTGACCGTGAATTTACCCAAACTGCCGGACTAACTGGAACCTCATCTGCAAGTCATAGGAGAAGGAAAAGTTCTAGCTTGCAACAGAACACAAACTAATACACGTAGAAAGAACTAAGAAATTAGAAAATCAACACTTGGCATAGTATTAATTGCTTCAGGTAAGAATCATCAATGGATGCTAAAGCGAGTAGGTGAAAGTTTGATGAGAAACAGGACATTTGCATAGATTTAAGTATTTTTAATTGATTTAAAGCTAATCACTCAAATACTTTTTAGTTACTTATTAACTAATAAGTACAAAATACTTAATAATTACCTATCTTAATCAAGTGGTAAAGTCAACATCACAAGCAATGGGACAAATTGATACAGGAGGCCCCCAATATGATCCACTGAGAAGAACACAGCATCACTTCTATGTTGTTCCTGCCAAGAATGTAAAACCTGAATGTAATCTTGAGGAAATAATCAGCCAACCACAAACTGAAGGTCAGTCAACAAAGTAGCAGGTCCGTCCTCTTCAAAAGTATCAAGTGAGAAAAGACAAGGAACTGAGCAATTGTTCCACATGGAAGGTGGATATAGACAAGGAAACTAGATACAACAGGTGACCCTGGATTGGATTCTGGACTGAGAAAGAAAGGGCAATTATAAAGGATATGTTGGAACAACCAGGAATACTGAATGGAGTTAATGGGTTAGATGCTGTATCAATGCTGACTTCCTGATATTGGAGGTTGTATTTTGATTTTCAGTAGCATGTCCTTATTTTTTAGGACATACTGAAATACTCATGTTTATAACTTACTTTCAAATGATTCAGAATAATAAGGCAAAAATGGTAAAATAGTAACAAGTGAGAAAGGAATTCATCATACTATATTTGCAATATTTCTGTAAGTTAGAAATTATTGCAAAACAAAAAGTCCTTTTTTGTTTTTTAAGAAGAGGCTACGTGCTTCAGTTCCAAGGTTTAATGGTTGCTTATTATGGCATGTGTTCCTACTGCCCTGGCTTTATTTTAAAGCAGTGCTCTTTCTTGATCCCTGTCCATGCAGCTTTGTCACAACCTGAGACAAAATAGATTGACTTAAAATGAACCTGTTGGCATGCCAGTGTGGGGAAAGTGTGTGTGTGTGTGTGTGTGTGTGTGTGTGTGTGTGTGTGTGTGTGTGAGATAAGTGGGAGACTAAAGAATGAAGCTGTGCATGTACTGGCAGCATATAGTATCCACCAACAAAAGTGTCACTTTGGGGTCTCAGGATTGGTGGAATTAACATTCAAGCTGAATGAAACGGTGACAACACCAAGAACAGTTAATCCCAATGGATCACAGAGCTAACTCCTTACTGTCTGAGGCAGAGTTCACAGTCATTTCACTGGCCCTGGACAGACAATTTGCCCTCATTTGGAATTATAAGACAGATCAGTAAGACAAGATGCAAAACAGAAATATATCCAACCCCATTTTCAAAGACGGGGCTCAGTACCTTCGGAGTTTTCATCCCCATCCCCCTTCACACCCCACAGTTTCTATGGTTCCATCCCAGTGGAGCAAAAGGAAAGAATTGAGTCTGAATCACTTTTTAAACATTTGTTCCTAGTCTGTGCTGCTACAAGGACACACTCAAGAATAATGAATCTTAAGCAAGAAGGAAAGTAAATGCTTCAGTCACATAAAAAAAACCAGTACGTGAGGAGCAGAACTAGGGTAGTTTTCAGTAATGACTGCGGCCCATTGCACTTTAGTTAGGGTTGCAAAGTAAGAAATTTGTGAAGAGAAATAACAACATGCAAGGAGACAATGAACAAAATGTGCTTTGCTCATTTGTTGTGACAAGGATAGATTCATTTAAATAATTCATGATAATGCTTTGCAATGTGCTACTGAATGTACAATGTGTACTTTGCAAAAATAACAAGGCTCAGTAATATCGGATTTGAATCTAATTCTTTGCTCTTAAATTTCTGATAAGTGGAGAGAAGCTACCAAACTTCTGATGAAAATGACTGAGAGAACAGCTTGGAGAGGTGGCCTGGAGAGGGGCAAGTGGCGTTGGCAGAGGTCCCTGTTTTCTAGTTGCCTAGATAGCATCCTTTAGCCTTGTCTGGTGGCTTTACAACTGCTCTGTGGCATGGTAATGGCCTGTATTAGGTGGGTTTCCACATGGATGCCATTGTCACACAGAATAATGACTGGGATTGGGGTATAAAGGAAATGGAGAACCAGGTGCTAAAGTCTTCAGTGAATAAGAGAGAAAGGTGGGTCTGGGTAAAGTCATTATAAGGGATGATTGAAGAGTTTTATCAAAAGATTTAAAAATAATTTGTATATTCAGATTCATAGTTATGTGGATGCACATACACAGAAAAAAATCAGAAGGTTAGATCTGGGCGGTGGGATTATGAGTGCTTGGTATTTTCCTCTTTTTGTTTATCACCATTTTCCAGTGCTTCTACAAAAAGCCTGGTATTACTTACTATTGAATAGACAAAGAGGCCCAAGGCCTTCATACGTGTCCCCTCCAGGTGGAACACACATCCTCCAAGTCTTTGCTTGTCTCACTCTAACTGTCTTCAGACTCCAGAGTAAAAGTCAAATCCTCAGGGAAGGCTTCCCTAATGCCCTGGACTAGATGAGGTCCCTGTTACTTTTCCTTTGTCACTTAGCAAAGTCGTGGCTATTTATTTGATATCTATTGAGCTGGCCAGGTCTGTCTTGGATTGTGGAAAATAAAGACTAATGCATGCACACAGACTTGCAATTGTTATATAATTGCAATATGACTTTCCCAGTTATTCTATAACTGTGGCCAATGAAGCATCATGGTGCTGGAGAAAGAGCAAGGAACTTTATCGGGAACCAGCATGGTAGATACAAGTCAGGTGGCTAGTAAAAAGCTGTTTTCACAACAATATAGGTAACTATATAAGGGGATGATAGAGGATTTAGGGTGGTATTTCTGGGGCCAGAACCCCCCATTCCCTATCAGGGTGACCATTCCTGCTGCCCAAACATTTCTCCATGGGAGGCTACTGTCAGTTCCTACTTAATGCCATCTCATAGCCCTGCTGAAACCTGTATCCTTTATACTTGGTGAGTACTGTAGTGTAATGTAAGCATCACACTATAATGTATCCATTCTTGCTGACCCTCAAATTCGGTCCTTTTGTGGTCTCCCTCACCATTTAATGTCCGTCTCCTCCAATGGACTGTATGCCCCATAAAAGAAAGCATGGCATATGTCTTATTTGCAGCTCGGTTCCAGCACCTAGGATGATGCTTGTAACTTGGCAGGGCCGAAATAAATGTGTGTAAATTAGAATAAAGAAGGAAAAAATAATATAAATTGAAAATATAAAGAGAAAAATCACTGCTTGTATTAATTTCCTGTTGCCACTATAACAAATCACCACCAGGTTCGTCGCTTTAAGCAATATGAATTTAGTCTCAAACTTCTGGGGTCGGAAGTCTGAAGTCAGTCTCACCCGGCTACAGTCAAGGTATTGGCAGGGCTGGTGCCTTCTGGCGGCTCTGAGCGGGGCATCTGTTTCCTTGCCGGGTCAGTTTCTAATGGCCACCTGTATTCCCTGGCTCGTGGCCCCGTCCTCCACCTTCAGAGCCAGTAGCATGGCGTCTTCAGAACTTTCCATCTCTTCCCTGCTTCATCATCACGTCATCTTCTCGTCTGACCCTGATGTCGTTTACGCCCCTTGTAAGGACGACTGTGATTATGTCGAGTCCCGATAATACAGGATAATCCCCCCATCTCATAACCCTTAATCACATCTGCATAGGCCCTTTGCCACACGAGGTAACATTCATAAGTTCCCGGAACGGCAGCATGGACATACTCGTACGTGAAGGCCATTACTTAGTACACCACACTACTCTAACTTCTGAGACATGGAAAATGCACGAAAATATTTACAGCGGTGTTAAGTTGTAGGGTCAAATAGCCAAGGAGAGGCACGGACATCCCCCTTTTTGTATTTTATGACAAGTTTGAGTCTACTAAAATGCGAACTCCAGAGGGCACTCTGTTTAGTGTTGAATCCCATGCACCCAGAACTGTGCTTGGTACACAGTAGTAAATGTGTGTTGAATGATAAATGAATAGATTTTAGCTTTTGCCACCAATCATTTACTTCCCCCTCCTTTGGGTAAAATAATCTCAATTTCTATTTGGTGGTCCGTGTGGTTCTATGGAAGCTGACTCCATCCCTGCGTCCACAAAGCACAAAGTGAATGCTAAGTCAATTCTGTGGTTAATCCCCCATTAGTCAGAAGTGGGCATGAACGTAAACTAGTCCAATTAGAGTGAAACCCAAGCAAAAAAACTTTTTTCTTCAGAGCACAATGGGGGAAACGTAATAATGAACCATGACCACCAAAGGCAGAAGAGAGGGACAGAAAGAAACCAGTTATTGGTTTTATTACTGAACCTCTGGATCAAGCTTCAACTGCAGCCAAACCTTCTTAGGATTTTTCAGTTATGTGAGAAGAAAATATTTCCGTTATTATGTGTCTCAAGTTAGGGTTACTTACAATGAAACACATTCTAAAACCATTAAGTAGCAACACAAGTGAAAGATGGAAAAGGCACCTACAGAACCTGAATCAATAATTTTGTTTCATTGCGTTGAGAATGGAAGTGACGGGACACTCAGGTGATCTGTGTTTCTGCCTCTGAGGAGGAGGAGAATCAGGAGGCGGAAGAAGGCTTGGGGCCGTCAGACCACCCAGCCATGTATCTTATGCTTGGCTGTGTATTACATCACCCTCGGAACTTGGTAAAAACACCTTCCTCAGCTCCATCGTAGGTGTGCTGAGCCAAAATCCCTATGGGATGAAACTTACAGTCTGTGTGTTTACAAACTCCAAGCGGTTCTAATGGGCCTACCCCCTTCTCAGCATTGGTGAATTTGACTTCCCACTGGTCGAAGAGGCAGCCTAGCAGATCCTGATGTTGATCCCAAAGTCAAGTACAGAGGGTGGAACAAATGTGTGGTGGTCTTAGGAGTACATATAACTCCCTTTGAAACCCTAAATTCATTAAACACTTAGACTCTGCACAAGGGTCTGACGGGCTCTCTCTCACGTGTGAAGGACATCAGTGTGATGGCTGAACGCTTTTTTGTTTTTCTAAATCTAGCTGGTTCTCAGAGTTGAGATGACTAGAGAAGTGACAAGTATATAAATGGACTCTTATGGACCACTTTTTAAACCTATTTATCTTCCTTCCACTTTTCTTAAACAATAAGGAAAATCATGGCAGCTGCAAGACGAGTAAATTTCACAGACTCAGTGATGTCAGCAGAGTCAAAGGTTTTCCATAGTCTCGCTTTGCCTCCTCAACAGGTTGCTTTGGTCCACAGGCTGGTATATCCCCTGAGGTGGTTTCCGAATAACTACCTTTTGTGAGCATAGACCCTCACACAACAGAGACCACAGACTAGGAGGTTGGAAGAGGGCATGTCCCTTCCTCTTGTCCCTATTTAAGTCCTCTGGAGAGTGAAGAAAATGTTCCCAGAAGCTCTTTAGCAGCCACTTTCTCGGGTCTCCTTGGGCAGAATTAATATCTACACACCCTTTCCTAAACCGGACACCACCAAAGAGGATGAAATGGTTATGATTCTGTCCAATCCTGAGTTACCCTTGATGGGGCAGGGTGACAGCCACCCTGAAACACGTGATACCTGGGGAAAACAAGGCTTCTGTCAGGAAGAAGGAGAGAAAAGGGGGAATGACGTGGGCGCACAAATAATCAAGAGCCACCAAACATGCGTTGAAGAAGAAAGAGGACAGATCAATCCAGCCGCCTAAGCATCTGAGCCACCCAAACTTTCTAGGTGCCGGCCCCTTTCCTTCAGAGCTCTCATCTCAGTCCTTGCTCGTCTTTACATGTAAGTTACTACTTGGGGGTATTTTTTTAAGGTTATTTTATTTTTTATCGTAAGTCCTAATATATTTTTAAAATTTTTTATTAAAGTATAGTTGGCATACAATATTGTGTTAGTTTGAGGTGTATAACAATGTGATTCAACATTCCTATGCCTTATGACGTGGTCAGCATGGTAAGTCTATTAATCATCTATCATCATGCAAAGTTATTACAATATTATGGACTATATTCCCTGTGTTGTGTACTCCATCCCGAGGGCTTACTTATTTTATAACTGGAAATGTGTACCTCTTCTTCCCTTCACCTTTTTCACCCATCCTCTGACACCTCTGCTATGGAAACCATACATTTGTTCTTTGTATCTGAGTCTGTTTCTGTTTTGTTTTCTTTGTTTGTTTTGGGTTTTTTTTTGTTTTTGATTCCACATATAAGTGAAATCATATGGTATTTGTCTTTTACTGTCTGACTTATGTTACTTAGCATAATTCCCTCTAGGTCCATCCATGTTGTCACAAATGGCAAGATTTCATTCTTTTATGTTGCTGAGTAATATTCTATTGAATATGTGTAGCACATCTTCTTTATCCGTTCACCTATTGATGGACACCTAGGTTGCTTCCATATCACGGCTATTGTAAACAATGCTGCAAGGAATATAGGAGTACATATATCTTTTCAAATCAGTGTTTTTGTTTTCTCCAGATAAATACCCAGAAGTGGAATTGCTGGGTCATAGGGGCATCTTTTTAAATGGATAAAAGTGGTTTTATTATCTGACAATGCAATTCTTACTCATTTTTTTCTTTATATTTAAAATTTCTCTTAGTCATTGTTGTCCATGTTCTTTTCTGGATTAACTTTAGAATCAGTTTCTCAAGGTCCATGAGAAAATCCTACTTGGGGATTTGTACTGAGATCTAATTGAACTTGAAGATTAATTTGGAGAGAACTGGCATCTTTAAACTGGCACATCGATCTATTTATGCAGGATTTTTTTTCTTTCACTATTCTTTAATACAAATTTATAATTTCTTTATTAATGGTCTTGCACTTATCTTTTTAGTTTATGCAACACATGTAGGGAAGCAAAGCTGAGAGAAGGGAGGAAGGAGAGAGAAAGAGAGAAAGAGAGAGAGAGAGAGAGAGAGAGAGAGAGAGAGAGAGAGAGAGAGGGAGGGACAGAGAAACGCTGTGGTAACATAGTTTGAATCCAAGGATTTAGCCCAGCCTGAAGCTAGACAAATCTTAAAACTCAATAAATCACCATTTCTTCTTAAACTGGTTTGAATCCCATTTCTGTTATTTGCAATTGAAAACATTCTGACCATGAAATCAAATAAATGCATAGAGAGAGTAGGAGGAATGATGACAAACATCCATGGAATGTTTCCTATGTATTACGGGCATGCCACTTCTGCTTCTAAGACTTGGTAGGCCATTTAGGTCTCGTGGGCAGCCATTTCCGCACTTCTCTGCTGTAACCTTCCTGGACATTTCCTAAAGTGGTTCTGAAATGCAGAATACAGAGAGGTAGTCTCTGTACGCCTTGTCTCCATTTTCCCATGAATTACCTGAATTGGACTCCTGTTATGCAGAGAATAAAAGGCCACTTGGTGTATCTGGAAGCTAATATCATGTACTTTATAAATGGCTGGTAGTATTATCAGGGCTGCTGCATTTGGGAAGTTGTGCAGTGAATTTCAAGAGGTGCCATTCACACAGATGCCCACGTGAAATATTAGGTTGGTGCAAAAGTAATTGCACTTTAAAAAGTTAAAAATCATTGCAAAAACCCCAATGACTTTTGCACCAACCTAATAGCATCCCTGGGAGTTGTGTGGCATGGCACTCTTGGGTATTATCACTGTACATGATTTTGGATTGCTTTATAGAGGTCTTGAATTAAATAATGAAAAGTCTTGAATGAAGCAAAGTATTGGTAATCTCCTCTATTCAAAAACTTGTAATTTCTTGAAAAATTCTTTCCTCCTGAGAACTATCAAATGAAAATAATTTTCTGATTATCTATCTTTTTGTTATTGTTGCAATCAGGAGTCTTTCAGACATCTTCATTCAACATGCATTTATTGAGTGGCTGCTATGTACCTGGTATTGCTTAAGTATCAGGGACAGAGAGAGTCACCAGAAAAAGTTCTTGCCTTCAAGGAGCTACATTCCCATGAAGGAGACAGATCAGAAAGAAACCAACAAGCACTGTACATAACATGATATCAGGTGATGCTAGTGCTACAGAGATAAGTTAAACATTATTAAGGGAGAGTGGCACAACTTATACAACAGGAAGTGAGAACTTCAAGTGCATGGGTTTACTTAATATAGTCAATGACCTTCCCACTCTCCACTTTCCCTCTGTCCCCATCCCCACTCAATAAAACAGCTTTGCATTTTCCGTTTCTCCTTTTCTTTCAAACTCAAGGATTTCCTTTCTTAGCTTCATCCATCCCATCCCTAAAAAGCACCTCAACAACAAATGCTAATATTACATACGATTACCTATGCCCATCTGGTCTATGTGAAAGGATAGGAACATGTCCAGAACACGGACTCGGGGGAGGGAAGAGTCAGGTTGACCCAAACTTCAAGACTGTGTTAGATATTTAGAACCTCAGTGTGTCTCTGAAGACCCCCGTCTCCTGTCCACTGCCTACACACAGAAATATTCTTTCAAATGGACATTCAGTAACTCACAGTGATGTAGTTGTTCTCTAGCTGTTCTCTATTCAAAATTAACCTAGAAGTATGTTGTTTCTGAAAAATTTATATGAGATTTCTTCACAGTTCACAACTGAGATACACATCCTCACTGAGCCCTCCCAGAGGCTGCTCGGAAAGAGTAGTGGATATACTGAAGTGGGACTTAGGGCGTGTGCTCTTCTAACTGTATATTGGTCGGTACATTTTTCTGCCCTCCAACCCCATTTCCAGTTGGCTCTAAGGGAGGCAAATAAGAAGTGCTAATCCTTCACTGTTCATTATCTCCCTCTCCCTCTCCCTGACACACACACACACACACACTCACACACACACACATGCATGCACATGTACGCGCACGCAGACAACCTATCCTTCTCTTGGGAATGATTTGCATGCATGCTGCCCCACCCACCAGGGAAAGCTACAAGTTTGAACTGCTCCAGCCTTGGAATGAAAGGCCTTTGTGTAAGGTGTTACCGGGTAAGGAGCAGAGGCAATTTGAAACCGGTCTCACCAGTGTGGCGAGGAGACTCATGCAAACTTCTCATGGGTTTCTTGAAGTGTGACAGACACAAACAGCTCAATTTCCTTTAAGGAGTCACAGAAAAGGTCAGCCTCGTCTAGTGGCTGGGAGACAACACCACTGGAAACCATTAGACACGTGGTCATATAAGCATAACGCATTGGGGGAAATGACATGATAGAGGTTTGTAAAAATTGCGGGGATGAAAGATGAGCAGGGAAGACCTCCCAGGAGAGGTGACATTTAAGTTGAGGTGAGAGGGAGAATTTGCCAGAGGGATAGTTTAAGAAGCTGAACCTTTGAAAAATGTCTCAAATATCATAACACTCCATTTAAGAAATCTTCTTAAATCTTAACAATATGGAATATTTATTAGGACAGAAAAGAAAAATCTTAGATATTTGAATATATCCCATAGAGATTAAGAAGAAACTTTTAAAGAAAATTGTGACAACATATTTCTGACCAATACTGCAATATCTTGTTTAAGCTTTATAGCTTTAACTGCCTGAATTAAAACAATATTTTTAAGAAATTATAAAACAAAACATCAAAAACAATGGCTTCTCTGCCTTGAAAACAAGGTATTTTGCACAAAAATAGCCTAGCTTAAGTATAAAGATTTCAAGTATTCAAACAATGATAAATTCTCTCATTTATTCACAAGGTTATTCACAGTTATGGGGGGAACAAGGACTGTAGGAATAAATACGATTCAAAAGAAATGCTTAATAATTAATTGAAAGTTGATTGCTCTGTCACCATTTGACCCAGCAATTCCATTCCTAGGTATGTACCTAAAAGAAATAAAGACATCCATATGGAAAAACTTGTGCACAGATGTTCATAGCAGCATTATTCACAATGCCCAAAATGTGGAAACAACCCAAATGCCCATCAATTGATGAATGGATAAATAAAATATAGTATATCCATACAATGGAATATTATCTGGCAATAAAAAGGAAAGAAGTGCTGATACATGCTTCCAAAAAATGGATGAACCTTGAGAACATTATCTATAATACATGAAAGTAGCCAGTCACAGAAGAAATGTTTTGTATGATTCCATTTATATGAGAAGTCCAGAAAAGGCAAATCTATAGAAACAGAAGGTAGATTAGTGGTTGCCCAGTGCTGGAAGATAGAGATGAAGAGTGACTGCTAGTGGTTGGGGGTTTCTTTTTGGGGTGATGGAAATCTTCTAAACTTTGATTGTGGTGATAGTTGCATAACTCTGTGAATTTACTAAAGCCACTGAATTATATTCTTTAAATGGGTGAATTTTGTTTTCTGTGAATTATATCTCAACAAAGATGTTTAAAAGAAAGTTGATTGCACTAACTTTAAAGAATAAAATGAGTTGGGCTTTCAGATTTAATTAAAATTGAGCACAGTTCAAATTGGATTAGACGATCGGCACGTGGTATCTGCAGATGCTGGCAGGCAAGAACTGGCTGACTGAAAGAAATGGGGAGGAAGTCGTATAAGAAAGACTTAATCCAGACTTTGGGGAGTGAACTGATTGGTGTTCAACAACAAAAACCACCACTACAAATTAAAGATGAGTTCAGGATGCCAAATCTAGAGACCAGAAATTCACATACAATTTCCCCGGAAATCAGCATCCCAGAATATGTAATAACAGCTTTGTGGAACTATGAAATACATACCGCTCTCTACAGAAACACAGCTGCTGTGAAACAAAGCAAAGTAATTTCACTGAACAGATTAATTTCATATCTTTGTCACATCGAAAGAAGAATTCAGGTACCAGACAAAGAATGCAGTTTCCATTGACAGAATGTCAGGCTTCATGTTAATAAGCCTCAAACTATACCACAAGATCTCCAATGACCTCTAGTGGTTACAACTAGAATTGCTTGGTTTATGATATATGGCGACTACACCACAAAGCAATTATGGAGGTGAGGTTTGGTCTATTGTTTTCTTATCTTGAAAGCTGTAAAGAAGCAGGAAAAGGAAACTAGCCAATAACTGCAATAAAAAGTTCGCTTCCCTGGTTTTTAAGCATTGAAGAGCCTATTTCTCTGTGGCTTGTCTTTGCAGCCTCTTTCAACACAGCCAGGAAGGTGTCTGTCTCCCTTCTGTGACTCAGGGACTTTATCAGGGACAATTATGCACCCATGGATGCTGGAGAAAGCTGACAACGGAGGAGGTAAGTGAGCAGGTAGGAGAGATGAAATGGCTGATCGCAAGAGATGGGCATGAAAAAGTGCCAGAAAAAGTGGGAGGCAGGTGTTACAAACTACAATGAGCCAATTTGGTCTCGCATGGCTCTCGGGTACTTTCTGATAGCTACCTAAGAAGACCAAAAGTTAATCTCTTCTCAGAACCTCACCACCAGGTTGTAGTGACAGCCATTCAGACCAAATGATGCCACACTTAGACTTTCAGTAAGCAAACCTTAGTAAAAAAGCCCAAACTACTTCACACAGTCTCTTCTGTAAGCTTGATGAAGTCCCAGCTCTCTGTCCTTTGGGTGAAAGTTTTACTCAATTGAGAAAGGGCAAGAAACAGGACAAGTTCCAGAAACAGGATTCTATCACTGCCCTCATCGTTGGTCTCAGGCTACCAGAAATCCCTAGGCCATTAATTTGGGGATGAATCCTGGGAAACCATCCTTACAAGCACCTGCAACAAGCCTGGCTGGATTCTTCAAATCTTGGCAGCTGGGGGGTTCTCTAGAATATCTTGGTCTATCCCACATCTGAATACCTTTCATTTCACCATAGAGAGTCCATTTCTAACATTCATCTGGCAAGTTAACAAGCCACTAGGTTGCTCTTATAATAACTGTAATGTCTGATATTTGCTATGCTGATTAGCAAAGTATCTGATAATAACAGAGACTGTGACCTTTTCAACACAATGCTAGCTAACTGCCTCTAGAGGATTAATTCCTGGTCAAAATGCTAGCTAGCTACCCTGATATTTCAACTAACACCTTCAAATATCACATTGTCTCTGCTG
The DNA here is from genome assembly GCF_004115265.2 of Rhinolophus ferrumequinum. Lineage (NCBI taxonomy): Eukaryota > Metazoa > Chordata > Mammalia > Chiroptera > Rhinolophidae > Rhinolophus > Rhinolophus ferrumequinum. The sequence goes on along the minus strand of NC_046286.1, from coordinate 84,539,561 downwards.
GAGTATTTCAAAGTAAATTCAACACATAACAGGAGGGAAGGGTAAGGATAAGACCAAGGACCCACTGGCAGTCAGAGACCAATGCGGTACAAGACTTGCCCTTATTCCTAAATGTTGCTACTGAGACAAGTTAGTTAGCATGTTGCTAGGCAGACAGGGGGGTCCCTGGTGGAATAAACAAAATAACAGCCATATCCTGAAACTCCAGGCCCTGGAATGTCTCCTTCACTCCAGGACAGAGACATGAGAATACGCTTTGAGGTTAATAGATAATCTCAACTCCCTTCTGGCCAGACAAAGGAGCAGATCTGATAGATAGGAATGGGTTGGTGCGTTAATCCCTTCAGGATGAGCAAACAGGACAAACCTAATAGATGAATTCCATTAGAAGGCTCCAGCCCCCTTCCCCAAGCAGGCCAGGGAAGGTATGAAAGTAAGAGCTTTTGCCTCCGTCACTGGGCACCCCCATTCGGGACCCCCTCCCGCTCGGGAGCTGCAACCTCTTCTCCTGTCTCTAATAATCTTCCTTTACAACTCTTTGCCTCTCCTGGGTCCGTGTTTCCATTCTTCGGTCTCACGAGACATGATCCCGGCCCACACCCAGAAACTGTCGGCAGATTCAACATCATTTACATCATTTGGGGACTCAGAGAAAAATATTCTTACTTCACTACCATGGTGACTTGTCAGTTTTCAGATCCATCCATTCCTGTAACAGATATCTATGGAGTGCCTACCTATGTACCAGATATCTACTTGAAATATCTTGTCTGATAGCTCCAAGAAGAATTTAATATACTAATCGAATGTTAAAAAGTCACTGGCTGATGCTATTTATAAGTTTTTGCAAAAACGAAACCTCCCATGGTGGTAGGAAGATATTAAAGCCCCCAAGGTTCCGTTTCATCCTCAAGGAGGAAGCAGCACTAGAAGAGTGTGTTTATAAACCTTAAAATATCAATTGCTTTATTTGTTTTTTCTAGGGGAAAAAAAACTCTTAAAGGTTATAGAAACATTTGACTATATTTTTTTTTTTTTGAGAACCAACAATTACATCTTAGGCTACATTTACCTTAATTGTGATTTAGTGCATCGTAAAAATATCGTGAATAAGAATTCTTGACGTTGCTTGTTTGTCCAGAGGTCAAACCAATGACTTATAAGAGCAACTCTTTCCAGAAAGAGCTATAAAGGGAAGGAAACGACATTTTCTTGTATAGTTTAATATATTCTTAGTTGCTAAGCAATCCTTAGGCAATCTAACAACCTCTCAGCTAATATTTGCATAGCACATTACAGTTCACAAAGCACTTTCACATATGTAGCAGAGGTCTCTCCCTTTAGCTTAGACTGCTTTTATTCAGCGATACAGACGAGCCCAGGCTTGTTGGGTGGGCTGGTGGAAAAGGCTGGGGTGATGTGAGTACCGAGGGGCCCAGGGAGGCATCTTTCAAAACAAAGAGAGAATCCTGGCTTTTGTTTCTACCTAAGCCAATATGGCCTGGGGAAACAGATTCCAAACATTTCATCTTGAAAACACAAACGGGCTACACCTGTTTAATTGTGAAAACAAGGCAATTTAAAGTAGGTATGATTTCACTAACCCACAATCCTATATCTTTATAGTATCCACCAAAATGAAAGTTAAGAAACATTGTCAAATAGCCATTGTTAGATGTGTCTCCAGGGAAGACATACCCCCAGAACCAGTGTCCCCCCCAAACCTGGGTTTCAGTCCAGCTTTGCTCACATGGCATATACAACCTCACTGGCTCTTTTACTCAGTCAGGCTTTGGCCGTCTGTCTAGTTTCCTTCCCGTGTGAATGGGCCTGAACCACACAGGAGCTCTGAGGACCCAGACAACCTCCATTATGGTCTGACAGAGCCATTCAATGACTATTTGCACTACCTTTCAAAGGGGGCATCCCCAGGCCATCAAACCATGCAGATGGCACAGAAGGAAAGAGAGGATTAAAGAAATACACAGAGAAATACACATTAACACTCTCCACTCCAAAATGCCACCCGAACACCTTCTCTTTTCTCCTCCTCCATTACAGCTAACAGTGTGTGTTCTGGAGATTTCTAGCTTGTCCCTGGAGGTACAGAGGAAAGGGGAAGACTGATCTTGAGCCTCCCATAAGGTAAGAGCTGGGGACTGGGGTGAGAAGAGACCATGTTTGGCACAAATGTAGGTTTATTTTTGCTTAAAGTAACTCAAAAACTAAATTCTTTAGAGGTTTTCTTTAAAAAAAACAACAACATAGCAACATGAGACCCACAATGTCATAGTAAAATTAGCCATACTAATTAAACTTGTTTTACTCGAGAGTATGTAACTCACCTGTCTATTTAATGACTTGTTGTTAAACGGTGTCCAGGCACTGAATCTTGTGTGGAAGCTCTCCATTTCCAGAGTTTTCCTGGAAGAATCCCCAGCTGACATCTCAGCAAGTTATTTTCTTCCAGTCCTAGAAACTATAGGTTTATTTCAATAGATGTTTAGTTAAGATCACCTAGGAATATCCAGTATATTAATGTTGTTCTTATAGGAATCATACAATTACAGCAATTCATTTACATACACATAATTACTGCAATTCATATATATATATATATATATATATATATATATATATATATATTTTCATGGAAGAGAATCCATACAACTATACACAAGGAGTTCATGCATGCCAAATTATTGTAATTTATTCTGTCCTCATCTACTTGCACCCAAATGTGAATCTAAACCAGAGTTGTTTTTTCACTTTTCTGGGAAAATGACTCAGAAATTGGAATGATTCTGTATCAGCCAGGACTACTGACTTTCTCTTTCCCTGGAAAGCAAGAATGTGAAGGGCTCAGAGAGGGTACTCCACCTCCCGATCTTTTGAGGACACAAATCAAAGAGGAGTAGAGAAAAAAAAAAGGATAATGTATTAGTTGTCCATTGCTGCATAACAAATTATCCCAAAATTTAACAGCTAAAAACAACAAACCCTTATTATCTCAAAGTTTCTGAAGGTCAGGAATCTAGGCACAGCTTAGTGGAGTATTACGTTATTCTACTCAGGCTACCATAACAAAATACCCCAGACGAGGTGGCATGAACAACAACATTTTATTTTCTTCCAGTTCTGGATGCTGGAAGTCCAAGATTACGGTGCTGTCAGGGATGGTTTCTGATGAGACCTGTCTTCCTGGCTTCTATATAGCCACCTTCTCGCTGTGTTCTCACAAGGCCTCTCGTCTGTGTGTACACACACACACACACACACACACACACACACACACGCAGATATCCCTGGTGTCTCTTCCTCTCCTTCTAAGGACACCAGTCCTCTTGGATTAAGGTCCCACCCTTACAACATCATTTAACTTTCATTACCTCTTTATAGGTTCTATCTCCAAATATAGTCACCTTGGAGATTAGGGCTTCAACATTTGGGGGCATATAATTAAGTCCATAATAGGTACCTCTGCTTCAAGGTCTCTCCTAAGGCTGCCATCAAGGTACTGGCCAGGACTTGTCTCATCTGAAGGATTTGGAGCTCGTTCATTAGGTTGTTGGCAGGATTCAGTTGCTCCTGGGCTCCTGGACTGAAGGCCTCAGCTCTCACTGGCTGTTGGCTGGAGGCCTCCCTTGTGTTCCTTGCCACATGGGCCTCTCCAGAGGGCAGTTCATATGGCAGCTGGCTTTCATCCGAATGAACAAATGAAAAAGCAAGAGAAGGCACAGAAGAGAAAAGCCACAGTCTCTTTGTAACCTAACCTCAGAAGTAATATCCCATCACGTTTGCTCTATCCTATTACTTAAAAGCAAGTCACTAAGTCCGGCCCACACTCCAGGGGAGATTATTATACAAGAGCACGAACAGTAATTCAGTCTCTCCGAGTTCACCCTTTAGGTCAGTTCCCTTCTTTTCTCACATGCAGAATACATTTATCCATTTCTTAAGGAACACACCCAAAGTCCCATCTCATCAATAGTTTTAGCTTAGGTCCTAGGAGATATGAATGATTCATAACAGTTTCCACAAATCCAGATAAATTTCTTCCTGACCTAGAGATCCCTGAACTAAAAAGCTAAGTTATCTGGCCCTAGCCCCTATGCACATGGTAGAATAGGGAAAGGATAACTTCAATAAATATTCCCATTTTTAAAGGAGAAGGATGACATATAAAAGCGTTAATCCCTTGCAATTTGGTGATTCTTTTGAGAAAGCCACAGTCTCAAAATCTATCTCAAGTTATTCATTTGATTCTAGGCAGTGCTACATGCCACAATTGTTAGATATCTCTCTCTCTCTCTCTCTCTCTCTCTCTCTCTCTCTCATTGCAAGCATTTTGAGCCTATCAGGCTTCCTTAGGAAAAGCCAAACCCTAAGTCTCCTTCCCTGAGATATCTTTCCAGCTGAATGTATTTGCTGGGCACTGCCTTCTTCCATTCACAGCTTCTAATGATAGTGCGAGAGCTACACCCTTGACTTGGTCCTTGCTGCTAGGCGGAGTTTTAAACCGCATTTGTTGCTCAAAGGCCTTCTCAGTTGTTTTTTTCACTAGTTGAAGTTGCGAATCAACTACACCTTCCAACCTTGCAAGTACCTAAGTTTTTTGGCTATTTCTGAATTCCTTTATATTCCTACTTGCACACCAGCCAAATATATTCTGAGTGCCTCTATTTCTTGTAATACCTTGACGAATGCAGCCATTAGTCATGAACTTGTTCTAATAACATCAATTTTCTGCCTCTTTGCATAAAGTACAAAGCTCATTAGGTATATAATATGCCCTTTACCCTATTCAAGACTATAGTTTTACAAAATTTTTCCACTACGTAACGTAACATGGATTACCATCTTTCCAAGTGTCCAATAACAATTTAATAACAATTTCATGCTGCCAGACATGAATGTTAATGCCACAGAATTTGAAATTTGTTGCTGTTATTATGGCAGCACCTTAATCCTGGAACCAATATTTGTATCTACAAAGCATTTAAGGAAAAAATAACTGTAAAGTTACATAAAATCTTCAAGAGAATAGGAAAAGTTGGAATTATTCCCAAGTCTTTTACAAAGACAGCATAACCTTGGTACCAAAACCCAACAAGGACCTTACAAGAAAGGAATATTATAGGTTTATCATTATAAACATAAATGTAAAACTCCTGACCAAAATATTAGAACACCAAACCTGGCAATCTATAAAAAAGATACTATATCGCCACCACGTTGGATTTATTCTTGGAATGTATATTTGGTGTAATATTACAAAATCAATGTACTTATCATCACTTACAAAATAAAGGAGAAAAATTATGTGGTAATCTCAGTAGATACAAAAAAAAAAGTGCATTTTTTAAACTTCAACACCCATTCATAACAAAAAAACTCTTAACAAACTAGGACTCGAACAGAACTTCCTAACCCATATAAAGACATAGGAAACATGGCAAACATTAAATGTAATAGGAAATGTTGAAACTTTCCCTCTGATAGCTACTACCACCTTTATTCAACTTTGTTCTGTCCAATGTAATAATGCAATAAAATAAAATGTAAAATAATTGAAAATGAAAAAATAAGATTTTCATTATTTATTAATGGCATAATTGTATGTAGAAAATACAAAACAATCTACAGATTTAATGCCTAATCTTAGCAAGCTTGCTGCCCATAGGGCAACATTTAAAAAAAAATCTGTATTTCTTTATACTAACAACAAATCTTTATTAAACAACCATATATCATTTGTAAATAATTTTTTAAATGCAATTGAAACCAAAGAGGAACAAGTACTCCACACAGAATACTAAAATTTTTAATCAAGAAAATATTTTAAAGATTTAAATAAGAGTATACATCTGTATAGATGTTGGTTCTATCAAACTAATCTATTACTCAATGCAATCTCAGTCAGAACCCAGCAGGTGTGTGTGTGTGTGTGTGTGTGTGTGTGTGTGTGTGTGTGTGAGACAAATTCATTATAAAATGTGTATGGAAATGCAAAGGGTCAAGAATAGCAAAGACAGCTTCAAAAAAGAACAAAGTGGTAAGACTCTACATTACATCAGGACTTATTTCTTATAAAACTAGTGTCAATAAGAGCATGAGATGTTGACACAAGAATAGACAAATAAGTCAATGGAACAGATCAATTGAGTCCAGAAACACTCACGTATGTATGGACAGTTGACTTACGACAAAGGGGACTCTGTAGAGCAGTGAGAAAAGGAAGATTCTAATGAGCAGTGCATGGAGTAGAACAACTGTTCAATGGGGCCCAGCTGGCCCTCAGGATCCTGAGAAAATAAGTGATTATTGCTTTAAGCCACTAAATTTTGGGGTGGTCTGTTTTCAGCCATAATAACTGATACAAAAATTGGTACCTGGAAGTAGAGTTTATACCATAGCATAACTTAAAGGACATGGCATTGACTTTGGGAAATCTCAGCAAGTGACCATTGGAAAGGGTGGTGGGAGACTGTTAGTGGAGACTGAAGAGCGGTGAGCTTCCTATGAAAGGCTGGGAAAGGGGTGACCTGTGTTAGGTAACAGTGGAAGGTTTGGCACCTCCATTGCCTGCATTACTGTGGACCATAGAAAATGTACCAAGGAATATGTACACGTGGCTAAAGAGGTTCCAAGCAGTGCACAGAAAATGCTGATTGGCTTCTTTAGCTGCATAGGATACAGTAAGAGGGACACGACATTGCCTGAAAGATCTATTGACATTTTGGATAGAATTTAGTGGAAATAAGTAACAATCTAATACTTGTATCTTCAACCAGCCAAAAGTCTCAAAGGAATTAATGGCCTCATTTCAAAATCCTCTTTGATAAGGCCTTTGAAAAGTTTTGGTGGCACCTCAGACACCCTCTCAGTTAGAAAATAAAAAAGTTTCTCAGGATCTTAAAGACTTTGTCCCACAGCACAAGGTAGAGAAGGGCCTATCGCACAGAAATTTGTGGATATAACTTTTGTCCAATAGAATGGGTTATAATTAGATACATAGAAAGTCCATAAAATTATCAAAAAGTTCTGGTGAAAGAATGGCCAGTTTGGAATAAAAGGGACCAAGAAAGTTTGAAATAGGCTCTGAGCCTCCAACTTTGTATAGGCAAGGAGCAGGCTGAGAAAGCCTTGTAACTGTAACCACAGAGCATTTCTTATTGAAACGGATGGGGGACAGAGGGCAGAGCCAAGAGAAACTGAGAACAATGGATACCATAATCAAGGAATAATCACGGCAACTGGCCTGGCTGGATTTCGGAATCGCTAGGTACCAGCATCTGCCATGTGCCCTCAGTCTCCTGCCTTTGTGAATAGGAAAGACTGATGTTGTTATCTCACAAGTGTTTCACCAGTGTGAGGAAGCTAGGTGTCTGGGAGACAGCTGGGTTCACAGGTCTCTAGATCAAGAGAAGCCAAGAACAAGGAGCCTCATTTGCAATTGGATCGGATGCACAGCACAAGAGATTGAACTTCAAGCCTAATCCCATAATCGGATGAGACTTTGGGTGTCTTGGGATAGGGGTAATTGTATTCTGCACGTAAAGGCATGTGAACTGCTGTGGCCAGAGGGCAGAACGTGGTATATTGTCCATACGTATGGCCACGAAATATTGCTCCCATCCCTGTAGCTACATACCAGTTCTCCCATCAAGAGGTGGAGTCTATTGCACTCCCCCGCTTTGAATCTCCCCTTGCGCTGTCTTGTTTTAACCAATGGGATGTTGTGGAAGTGAAGATGTGTGACTTCTGGGTCTCAGCCTTAAGAAAAATTGCACTTTCTATTTTTTGCACTCCTGAGATCTAGCTGCGATATAAATAAGCTTGGGCTAGATAACTGAATGATGAGAGACCACATGGAGAAATAGAGGTCCGGCCAGCCCTCGGCTGTTTCAACCACCCCAGCCAAATCACCAACTGTGTGAAGGAAGCAGTCAAGACATTAAACAAAACAAGCTGGAAACAAAATAATACATTTTGTATGGTTTAATTTATACAAAGTTCTACAGTGTTACAAGTTAAGATTGTGGTTATCTTCAGGGAGGAAAGAGGGTAGTGAAGTGGAGGGACCTGAGAGGGGATTCCGAGCCGCCAGTAGTGATGGAGTAGTGGGAGCCCTGGAGTTCACTTTACAATTCACTGAGTTCTACACTTTCAATGGGCATATTTTCTATAGGTTTATTTCCATCAAGATGTTTTAAAATAAGATTATTTACAAAATATTAAACGTTATTAAGTACCTAGGAAAAATAAAAGTACAAACTTTATGAAGAAAATTATAAAACTTTGCTGAAAAACATTTTTAAAGACCTAAGTAAATGAAGAGATATGCGTATGTTTTATTCATAAATTAGAGACTCAGAAGAATGAAGAGATTGATTCTCTCACATTGATCTACAGATTCAATGCAATCTCAATAAAAAATCCCAAGAGATATTGTGGCGTGTGTGTGTGTGTGTGTGTGTGTGTGTGTACATAACTTGAAAAGCTGATTCTAAAATATTTATGGAACCTTAAAGGGCCAAAAAATAGTCAAGACAAGACAGTCTGGAAGAGCAAGGCAGGGAGACGTGTTTCTAGATATCAAGAAAGCTGGAGTAATCGGATGACATGGTATTAGTATGAAGACAGACATCTAAACAAGGAGAATAAAAGAGAAAGTCCAAATGGACTCATGTACACATGAGCACTAGTTAGATGACAAATCAGAAGAAAAGATGGATTTTTCCATTTATATAAAACAGTATCTATTTTTTTAAAAAAAAGAAATAGGACCCCTTTCTCACACTGTACACACACACACACACACACACACACACACCAATTATCTGAAGGCTTTTTTACGCAAAATCAATTACACATGGTTTGTGAATCTTCAGAAAACAAAGATAAGAACCATGGATGATGTCAGAGAGACAGATTTTGGATCAATCTAAGTGGGAAAACCACTCCTTCAGCTGCTTTAGCTGTCTCAGGAGGTTATGTCCATTACTGGAGATATTAAAACACAAATGTACTGACCAGTTGTCAGTGAAATTCTAGCTGAGATTCAAGCATCAGAAATGTCTAAGTTTCTAAGCAACCATCTGTTGCTATAAATTCCAAGAAGGAGAGAACAACCGGGCCTGGAGTAGCTGAAGAAACTTTATTGGAGAGCCAGAAGATTCTAGAATAAGATAAACATTTGCAGTGCCTCTACTCTTACTACACTTCAATAAGATAGAAGCACATTTAAAAAATGAATATATTGGAAAGGCATGCACCATATTAGGAACAATTTTAGAAATATTAAAGGGCAGCATGACAGCACCAAATTTGGATCCCTGCTCTTACACTTCCGTGCCTCCAAATCGAAGTTTTACAAGTAATGTACTCTCTGAGCCTCAGTTTCCTCGCGTGTAAAGCAAGGCAGTGATGTGTCTTGGCAAACTATAATATACTAATGTGTTGTTCAGATAAGAGCTTCATGGCAATGTGGAAAATTAAACACCTTCTTCTAAATTAGCATTAAATTAAAAAAAAAATCCTTAGTTTCATAAGATGCCCAGCTGTTGTTGTGTGAAATTCCTCCACGGGCCAACATAAGGAATTTTTATTTAGCAAGCTCTCAAAATTGTTAGTTTCCTCGGTGTTAAGGGATTACTGAGTTACATAAAAAGTGGAACATTACAGAAGGAATAGTCACTCTGTTGGCTGGAGGGCTTACATATGTGAGTACGGTATATCATATATAGATATATAGAGGGTGCCAAAAAAAAGGTATACACATTTTAAGAAAGGAAAGCTGTATTAAAATTGTAATACTCAATATATACTGATAACAAAAGAGGAATACAAGTCACGTTTGACTTCTGCAATTACAAGAGGTGTTCAAAGTGGTTAATATCATCATCCAGACACTTCTGATTACAGGGAACTACTGCTTGAGCAACGTTGACCAAAGATCCACTTACATACATTTTTTTTTGCACTCCTGGTAGATATAAATGTAAATATAGATATGGATAGATAGAGATATAACTTTCCAAAGGATTATATTCATTCTCTAATATGTAAACTTTGTTGATTAGTTATTCACCTCAGGGAGAAATGACATGCTGGCAATCACTACTTCTTTAAATGGAATGATTATTTTTCATATTCCAGCATTTTATATTTCTCCAAATAGTAGCTCCATAAGATATTCATAGGTATTTCCCAGAAAATCAGGGTCTGTGGTTAAATATGCTTGGGAAATGCCTGATTGAACAAAATTAAACATGTTTCTTTTGGTAGGATGTTTTGAATACCAGGAAGGTAGGGTCACTGGGAGCCATTTTAGAAGCTGCCTACCATTTTAGTGCCTGCCAACGAGTAGGCATTTGGCAGCTATCGAGTAAATGAATAATTGTTCACATCCACCAACTTTGCAAAATATAGGGCTGTAAAACAAGTTACTGGCTAAGAAAAAGCCAAATTCCTTCATTGATTATTAGGATTTGACAACTGTGTCACAACGGTGGCAACTGATAAACTTGTGTGATCCTATTAGTAATTTCTATCATTATGTAAAATGAGTTAAATGTTAAAATAAGCTTAGAATTGAATTAATAAATAGATCTGACAGATTCTTTCATGACGATAGCAAATGAGAAGAAAGAGAAGTATTTCAGGGTACTTATTTGCGATGAGGATTCACTCTGAGGTAAGATACTTATTGTCAATTATGTTTACAACCTGGCAGTCATCAGTATCTTCTAGTATCTTTAGAAATATGTACGTGGCATTTCTTCCATGAGAAAGTTAGATTGTATGCATTGGAAAAAATCTATAGCAAGTCTTCCTCCTAAAGCAGGAAAAAGGAATAAACTCCTACAGTGTTTCCCCGAAAATAAGACCTAGTCAGACCATCAGCTGTAATGCATCTTTTGGAGCAAAAATTAATATAAGATCCGGTCTTATATTACTATCTTATTTTACTACAATATAAGACCGGGTCTTTATGTTACATTATAAAGACCCGGTCTTATATTAATTTTTGCTCCAAAAGACACATTAGAGCTGATGTTCCAGCTAGGTCTTATTTTCGGAGAAACATGGTAGGAGTGGAGAAAAAAATTTTAATCCCTTAAATATGACTTCCAAGAGCTTATCTGTGTCTAAAGATTGTAGAAAAGAGTGACAGTACAAGAAAAGTACATGTGATTAGTGACAAAACAGAAATGAAAGACTATTCCAGTTAAATGCAATGTCCTATATTCAGAGCATGTAAAAACATGATTTATTTTGAACGTAAACTGGTATATAATTTTTATGAAATGCACAAATAAACAATGGATAATGAAAGTGATGGCATGTTTTGAGGTGACCTGCACTGTTGATAGCACAGGAGGTGACAGGAAATGCCACACTCGTGAGCCAAAACCGGGCATAATCAAACGCTGGATTTGCTCAGTTTACAGCTATAAAATTAAAGCTATAAGAAGCAACTGTACCATTTAAATTCATTCAGGAAAAATAACCAGTTATGTTGCTGTAAAACTTTCAAGTCCCTAATCCCTACTTTCTCCCACTGAGAGAATTTTAGGGCATGATTGCAGAGGTTCCTGAGGTACACAAATGTCAAGAGGGGCCTGAAGGCAATTGCCTGGGTTGCGCTGAACTTTAGTGCAGATGATGTCAGAATATTCAGCTCTGATATTTATGGCAAGGTTTATTAATAAGCACAGTATAAGTACTTTTATAAAGATACCTATTTATAAGTACCAAGGCTTAATTATTTGTCCTATTCATGAAATCGTAGCATATTAACCCAGAGAGAGACGATTATAACCATGAATTGATTTTCTGTAGATTCTTTGTGTTTCGCCTTCCCTCCCTTCCCTGGCAGGGCACTGCGCTCTCACCATGACCTGAGCAGCTTTACCTCAAAGACTGAAGTGGTGCTGGGGAGAAACAAAACGTGTCCTGCGTAGGGTCAGCTTTGAGTTGGGCTGTGAAGAGGAAACGCCTCCTCCGAGCATTCATTTGGGATCAAGTCATGGGGCCCTGTGGAAAACGCTGATTTTCATAGGACTCCAAACTGGATTCCACTAACAGACTTCCTCCATCTGCCAGTGCTCATCTTTCCTGGCACGGAGTCCAAAACTGGGGTGGGAAGGGGAGGGGAGGGTATCCTCCCCCACCCGGACCTGTGTCCCACGTGCGTGCTCCGGAGATGAGAGTTTATTAGTCGCAGCCGAAAACAAATCTGACTCTACGCAAAGGTTGTTTTGTTTCTCTCCCGTGCCACTTGAGTGTTTTGGGTAATTCGGAAGTTGCCGAGGTTCTCCCAGGACATCCAAGGGGAGCCAGGTGCCCTGCCTCAGTGTTGCATAGGATCGTCGCGAGGCTGCATGGGGAAACTGTAATAAACCGGCCCGGGCGCTGTGTCCATGGGAACCCAAGCAAAAGATGCGCGGCCCCAAAGCCAAGGGCTTTACCTCCGGTCGGTGGCTGAGAGATGCGGCAACGAGAGGCTGATCCTCTTTGAACCACGTACTGAAAAGCCGGAGCAAAACTTCGGATCTCTGCTCAGGGTGCACAGTGGCACGCTGTCTCCATAGCGACCCAACAACAGGGCCCAGCGCCCCGCCCCGCGGGTCCCACCCCTATGCAGTTCCCAAGTCCTCCCGCCAGGGCGACTCGACAGGACCCGCCCGGCCTGAGTGTCCAGAAGCCGGGCTCAGACGCCAGGCTGCAGGACCCCACGGGAAGACCTGGACACCAAAGCCAACGTTTGCTTGGTCTCAAAGAAAGCCAGCAATTTTAAGGCCGTGTGATAGGAAAGGTGGGGTTTCTTATTTCAGCAAATCCTCAGACTATTTTAATACTTATTGTCAATGTTAGCTTACACAGGAGGCACCAGAACCAAAACCGAAAAACCAACCAAACAACAACAAAAACCACCCTTCTTAATTGGTTTCTAATAGTTCTCGTCAAAATGCCTTTAAGTGGTTATTGTGAAGCCTTTGTTTTCTATGCAGGTGAATAGTTATCCTCATGAAAAGATGTTCACAATATGAGAAGCAGGTTAGAAAACTGTATGAATAGTATGATCTAATTTTTGTGAATATAAGAACTCTGGGAGTATGTACACAAATACGTTAAATGGTTTGCTCTGGTAGTATTTTTAAAAATCATCTGTAATTAAAATTTGTCCACAAGGAATATACAATATCCATATAATAAATATTTTGTAAATCAGGCACCTCATTTTTTTTCCTGTTGCCTTTAACATGTTTAAGTTTTGTAAAAGGATATACATTAGATAAGCTAAAATTCTGTTACCTGGGACCCACTTGGGGTCCCCTGACACAAAGGACAAATGAATAAACAAGGGCAGTCTGCTGCTCTGTCACTAATCCACCGGAAACAGCTTGTGCTTTACTCTATCTCAGGACCTATCCAAGAAAAACATGTCGCATGGCAGTTTCCTTTTCTTCTGTCAGACCCTAGAGTGTTATTTTTCCTCTCGAATCCCTATTCTCTCAACCCAACAGAAACGTTTCCCAAGTTGCATGAATGAACCTGGAAAACATTGTGCTGAGTAAAAGAAACCAGTCACAAAAGGCCATGTATTTGTAAGATTCCATTTATAGAAAATGTCCAAATAGGCAAATCCATAGAGACAGAAAGGAGATTATTGGTTACAAATGCTGGGGAGTTTAGGAGATGAGGAGCGACTGCTTGCTATTGGGTTTCTTTCCAGGGTGATGAAAACATTCTAGAATTAGATTATGATGATGGGTGCACAACTCTTTGAATCTACTAAAAACCACTGAATTGTACCCTTGAAAATGGTATAGTTTATGGTGTATGGATTATTTCAGTAAAGCTGTTTAAAAAAGGAGATGAAGCTAATGTTTGCTGAACATTACTGGTGTCAGCTATTGTGTTAATCATCTTATGTGCACCTTTTTACTGCCTCATAACCACCACTGCTGGTTGGTTATTAACCTCTTTTTCTATTAATAGATAAAAACAAAAATTAAACTTAAAGAAACTGAGTAAATGTACATGAACACAAAGGTAAGGGGCAGAAAGGGGAATCAAATCAAGAGCTAAGTTTAAAGCCCACGCTCTTTTCATTATACCAGTATTTAAATGTGCACATGGTGCAAAATTTGCAAAGAAGTCGCAGAACGTCAAATTTTATGAACAGTTTCCTCTTGAGAATTGAACTCTTGTATCCCCAGATTGAAGACTATAAGTTTCTACAAAACAGACGATAGAGACCAATTTAAAACAATCACTTTATTAAAAATAGCAAATTTCACAAATAATCATTTAACATTTTGTTGTCACTGGCCATTGGAAAACACATCAGCGCGTGTACTGATTGTCTAACGTAAACTGAAGCTGGGCTGCCACGAAAAGCCTGTGCGTCATCAACTTAGATGAACAGTGGAATAAGTTTGGTGAGCTCAGGAAGGATAAATCCTTCAGCCCTTTCAACAACATTTAGCACAATTCATTTCAAGTATAACCCCATAAGGCAACAATATCAACTAAAGCAGCACAACCTCTGCATCACATTTCCTGGGTAAGCCTTCAACAAGGCCTCCAGTGATAGTGAATTACGGCAAGTCAAATTTACTCAAGCAGTATGTGAAAATCATTGCATTGGCACTTTAGTTACTTTAATTCGTTATTGTGGAAGATGATTCGGCTGCTGGATTCAGCTGGAAAAGTAAAGAATGCTGTTTTTCTTCAAACCGCAAGAAAGCAACTGAATTTCATTTTAGCTGGTGGAAGTATTTGGAACATCTTGTGCATCTGCCAAGTGGAGTTTTTGTCTGAATTCATCAGTTAAGAAGATTTTCATCTTATAATAATTACTTCTTTTAAATTTCTGGAAATTACACTCAGGAGCTAAGAGAAAGAGGTATTACAAAAAAGAAATATGTTTAAAGGGAAAGTGCCAATATTGCTACTGAGAAACCTGAAAGTGGTCAGACAACTTTTAAATGTAGTGAAGTAATTATACTAGCCTAGAATTTGAAGAGTTCAAAAAAAGTCACCAAATCAAGACTATATTCCAGGTTCTAATAGAGCACAGAATTATTTTAATGAGTAAGAATCATTTTCATAAGGAGCTGATTAGAAGCAAATGTAACTTATTAGACTAAAAAAAAAATTCATTTGCGAAGACAACATCAGTTTATCATCTTCAGAAAACAATTTCTTTGTAAAAGTCAAAAATAAAATCTTCATAGCTCTAAAACCTTCCCTATAATTCTTGAACTTATTCTTCAAGAAGATTGGAAATAGCTGGAATTCCTGTAGATACAAGTCCCTTATCACACCTGCCTTCCATTTTCATTCTTTCATCTAGATGATCTACCTGCTACCTGTTTTTCAAGACCTAATTCAAACAGTGATATGCACACACTGAGAATGAAATGCCAGTAATACGTGTTTGGCAGAGGTTGCAAAAAGGTTGCAAAAATGTACAGACATGAGCACTGCCCTGGAAGATTCTCATCCAGTTGGAATGCTGAGATTTAACACATATGAAAACCAACAGATAATGAACAAAAGGCAGAATGCTAGTTTGAGGTACAAACAAAATGCATTTGGAAGTTATGAACTTCAGTGTTATTTGACAAGGAGAAGGGGGAGGCCAGAGCAAGTCTAGGTATGAAGTGCAACCTGAAAAAGGCCTGACGGTGAACATGAACATGAAGGGCTCTTGGGCAGCCAGAGAACCAACTTGGTGGGAATATAAACTATAACAGGATATACAGGTGGTAGTTAAATTATTGAGACCCTTTAGAAAGCTTGACATGGTAAGAAATAGGAATAGCAAGATGAATGTGATGTTTTAGGAAGAATAATTTTGTAGCAATAGCTAAAGTCTACAGCAGCACTGTCCAAAAGAAATGTAATGCAAGCCACAGATATAATCTTTTAAAATATATTTTATTTACACTAATAAAAATTATCATTTCAACATGTAATCATAAAAAGCACTGAGATATTTTAATTCTTTTTTTTTTTTTAATAAGTCTTTGAAATCAGGTGTGCCTATTACACTTACAGCACTTTTTAATCATTTCAGGGGCGTAGTAGCTACATGGCTAGTGGCTGCCTTATTGGACAGTGCAGCTCTACAGCTGGAGTAGAAATTTGAAAGGTCATGGAATCCGGTGAGGAGGGTCGAGAATGAAGAGTAAAAGGCAGAACTAATGATACCTGACAACTAACCATAATTAAGAGATGAGAAAAAATGTCATGTCCACGTCCAGGCTCAATGGCAGAAAGTGCCATGGATTAGCAGTATCTGCTATGGTAATAGAGGGGTTTTTAAATACTCGTGGAGACTGAAATACCTGAGGCACTGATGATAGAGAGGGAAATGGGGAGGGGAAAGCTTGAGGAAATGAGGGTGGCCAGACTTTGCTCAAACTTACACAGCTGCTTACCAAGGTTTGAAACCAAGCAACCCAAAGCCCACGTTCTTATATTCTACCTCGCTACCTTGTTTGACTGTAGTGGGTGAATTGAGGAAAGTGGTGAGACAAGTAAGTCTAAATGTTAAGCAAACACTCAGGTAAGAGAGTAAAAGAGATGTAAGTGTCATAAGCACAGAAAGAATAGAAAGCTTGAAACAAGTATAAAGAACCAGGAATCACTTCTTCTAAGAAAAGCCCTGTAATTAACTCATGTCTTACCCCTTCTTTCTTAAAATGATGATGATACCTTCCATTAATACCTCCCCACAATTTATGTGGTTTCTCAAAATCTCCTGTAAAATGGGGAGTATAACATCACCTACTTCCAAGGGTAAACTAAATGAGATAGTGTATGTTTAAACCTTCATATAATACTTGGCAAATTGTAAGTATTCAATAAAAATTAGTCGTTAATTGCTATTACCGGATTTGTATACAACTCCCTATTTCTTCATTGTTGTTACTGCACAATTGAGCAATTAATAACAGTATATTATAGTAACAATATATATAGCTATATACCTGTATCTATATCTATATCTATATATAGAGATACACACACACACACACACACCAGGGGTGCCAAAAAATATGTAAACATGATTTGTATTCATCTTATGTTATTGGTATATATTGAGTATTACAATTTTAATACAGTTTTTTTCCTTTCTTAAAATGTGTATACATTTTTTGGCACCGTGTGTGTGTGTGTGTGTGTGTGTGTGTGTGTGTACACAATGTAGTTTGGAAAATTTCACATACACATTATTATAGGTAGCGATTACCCTGTATAACAGGGGACACAGATGTTCAACAATGCTCAAGGTTACATTATCAAAATGTGGAACCAAATTTCAAACATCAAATCTCTTGACTCTACAACCCGTATCCTTTCTAGTATCTCAGTATTTGGATTAAAGGAGATGTCTTATCTCTCAAAGGAAATTATTTTATAGGCAGGATCATTTCTTATTGTTCTATGTACCTCACATTGTGCCTATCATTATGTAAACAAAATACATTTTGATAAGTTCCTGAAATAATTGCTCTAAATTGAAATGTCAAAACCTGAATATTTTACATGTGCCTTGACAATTTCCTTTAAGCTAATCCTATGATACACTCTGTGCACTTAATTATGAAAATGTCAAAAAAAAAAAATGTCATTTCACTAGCTATGTAAGCATCCCTTGGAGGCTGAATTTTAATGTCTAATTTTCAAATTATGGATTTAAAATATTTATGTAATAATATTAAATTAAGCATAGTATATCTGGATATCCAATTGCCATTTAGCCTCAGAATCTAAGATTCAAAAAAATTTATGACAACTGGCTTAATCCTCAATTCTCTTGATTAAAATTTTTTTTAATTTGTTTTAAAAATACAAAAACAATACAAAGCAAAGCAGAACAAACCAGAAACAAACAGAATTTCTGCATACAAAACTATAAAATTCTATTTAGAAAGCAAAGGGGAAGAGAGATGGCCCCAGTAAATAATAGTAGGTGTCTTTGTTCATTGTATCTAAAAACACATCTTTCTAAAACTTGATTAGGACTAGTCCCCAGAAATTATAATTTGTGGATTTTTCACTGTTGATATTAGGCAAAGGATACATGGAAGAATTCAATTCTTCTAACTGTAACACAAAGAAACACATTTAATTTTAATTTTTTTCTGTTTCAATCCATAAACATTTATTGGTTCTGACATTCCAGACAAAACATTGTTCAAAGTACTGTTCCAATTTTAATATATGTGCTGAAGTGAGCACTAATTTTAATTTTTATAAGATAAATATCATAAGTAAATAATTGTTAAATACATTTTTAAATACATCATTTTTCATTTAAGCTTTCTTTAAATGAAAAAGCAAAATATTAAAGAAAAATCCTTTTCAAAAATTTCCAGGCTGGGAAATTCACTTATGCTAAATAATTATAAAGTAGCTTTAGCCTATATTAAACAAGAACATGAGAAGAGAATAAAACCAAATGATAAAAACTGGAGTTTTCTAAGTATTCTTAAAATCATGCATAATTATAATAGTTATATTATTATAATATAATTATTACAATTACAATATCTCTAATAATAGTTTTTAAAAGAAAAAAGTTGACATTTTAATGATCAAAATCTTTAAAACCTTTATGGATTACAAAAAGATTTCACGTAACATTAAGTTTTCAGTATGAGGTAGAATTAATCATGCCTAGAGGGAAAACTCTGAGTTACAGACATGTTAAGTTGCTCAAGGTTACAAATGCGGACTCTGGACTAAATAAAGGCTTTCTGGTTTCAAATTCAGTGTTATTTTCACCATACCACAGTCACTCTCCTAAATGTATTACAAATTAAGCTTATATTTGTGAAGAGAAATTGATAAAAGGAAATAGTTGCAACAGTGAACATAGTAGACTCGAAATAAAAAGTGTAGGCTTGAAAATTTCAAAGTATAGGCATATAATTTCCCTCACATTTATTTATTCAAAAGATAGAGAAAAACAATAGAATTTCATTGGTGAATATGGAAATTGTTCTGAAACTAAAGTATACTGAATTCAATTTTTATTTATGTTTGTTCCAAAAAAGATTTAAAGAGGTTAATTTAATTAACTTTTCAGTATAAGAATCATTAGTTTAAAAAAAAAAAGGAATCATAAGTAGTGTTATAGGCTAAATTATGTCCTCCCAAAATTCGTGTTTTAGCCCTAACCCCTAGTACCTCAGAATGTAAGTGTATCTGGACATGGGTCTTTAAAAAGGTAATTAAGTTAAAATGAGGTTATTAGGGCGGGCCCTAATCCAAAATGACCGGTGTCAGAAGATGAAATGTAGACACCGGTACCCATGCATACAGGCAGAATTCCACGTGAACATGAAGACCGCCATCTATAAGCCAAGAGGCCTCAGAAGAAGCCAACCCTGTCAACACTTTATCTTTAACTCTGAGCCTCCAGAACTGTGAGAAAATACATTTCTGTTGTTTAAGTCACCCAGTCTATGGGACTTTGCTATGGCAGCTCTAGCAAGTGAGTACACACAGAAATATATTAAATTACCATAAGCACTAAACATAATTATGAATTTACAAATAAGTAACCACCCTGAGTAAATAATGCAATATGTATTAATCATGTCAGGATTTTCTGACATACTATCTTCTACATTTAAAGATCTTATCATATATGTACAGAAACTAATATTTCATTTTAAGATTTGCCAGCATTCTCGGAATATGTGCATAAATTCTTTGAAATATATTTCTTTGAAAAAAAAGTACAATGTGGTGAAACCTGAAAACATTACACTAAGTGAAAGAATCCAGACAAAAAGCCATATATTATATGATTCCACTTATATGAAATGTCCAGAATAGGCAAATCCATTGAAGCATAAAGTAGATTAGTTGCTGCTAGTGGATGGAGAAAAGGGAGAAGTAAGAGTTACAGGGTTTCTCTTTGGAGTGATGAAAATGTTCTGTAATTAAACAGTGGTGATGTCTGCACAACATTGTGAATATACTAAAAACCACTAAATTGTGTATTTTGAAATGGTTAAAATAGTGAATTTTATCTCAATAAAAATATTTGTTAAGAAAATAAAGAAAAAGAACTATACTCACATCAGACAGAAGCCTATCCAAGTTAGAATCACTAGCTGTTTTTCTCTTATCCTCAGGAAGTTCCTCTAACTCCCCATAAAGCTCCAAATTCAAGCGAGCTAATTTCTCCTGCATCCCCCGAACATGTTCCATCTGTTCAATGGAACATTCATTTCCTGGGGGAACATTCCAGAACATTAATAAAGATTACGACAGTTCAAACTAACTTTCTTGAGAAAATACTTTTAAACTCTAGGTGCTACAAAATAAATTCATTATTTTTTTATACTTTGTTGATGATTGCGTATTTTGTGGATATAATTACAAATCAAATTTCTGACCAGGAAAACAATGACTATCTAAGAAATGACCATGGATATTAAGCAAATGAGATAAGAAAGATTTCTTAAAAATTATCTCTTAGGTAAAGAAGATACTTTTCTCAATAGTAATATCACATATAGAAGTGATAACATCATCTAATCATCTCCAATTTGACAACTGTCATTTGAATCAACTGATCCAACATTTTATAATAATCTGAGTGAAATTAAGAGTCATAGTAAGGACTCCAACCATAAATCATTTTGTCAACCAATTATGTATTCATCCTTTAAGAAATATATATGAAAATATTTATGAAGCATGTAGAATGTTATGAAGCAAGAGAAACACAATGTAATATTTTCAATTGTATACACAGTAGTACAAGACAACTTAATTGCTAAATGAAATCTAGGAAGATTGCATTTTATGCCTCTGGACTATTTTTTTTAACAAACAAAAATGACACTTTTAAAAAGAATTGCAAAATACACACAGAAAATCGGATGGAAACATCTTGAAAATAAAAATGGTAAATATAAACATCTATTGCTTACCAAATGCTTGAAGTTTTCCAGAGTGGAAATCATTCAAAAGACTGAGAAGCCCCCTCTCCATCTCCTGAACGTCTGAGACATCAGTGAGAAAGGAATGCTGAATTGGAGTTGACTGAGCACCTTTTCCTTCTCCACCATGAGATTTGGTCTTTTCCTTCATCACTCTGCAAAGGAGATGCAGTTAAAAAATTAATTGCAGAACGCAAGATAGTGGAGTAGATAAATGCTGTGCTTGCCTCATCTTGTGAACACATTAAAATTACAACTAAATTATAGAAGAATCAACCTGGAGAACCATCTGAAGTCTAGCTGAACATAAATTTTGTAACTAAGGATATAAAAAAGCCACACTGAGACTGGTAGAAGAGTGGAGAAGCAGAAAGGGCTGGTCACACACCTCTGTGTGGCGACTGAGAATCGGGAGGGACATCTAGGCATGGAGATTTCTCCTGGAGGAGCAAGGGGTCCTAGTCCCATACCGGGCTCCCTAGCTTGGAGTACGGGTGCCCGGAAGAAGAGCCCCCACATCTGGCTGTGAAAAACAGTGGAGACTCTGACCATCAGAAAGCTGCAGGAAACCCAGATGTCCTCTTAAAGGGCCCACACACAGACTCACTCACACGTAGGCAATGACCTTGGGTTCTTGTAAAGGGACAGTGACGGCGGGGGCGGGCATCGGAGACATACGGAGAGAGACCGAGTTGTGTGGCTTTAGGGAGAGGACTGGAGGTACAGCTGCCATTTTCCCTGTGTGAGGTCCTGCTCCCGTGCAGCCGGCAGGTGGGCAGCATCTTTCCTGTGTTGAGCCCCCACACACACACCCGTGTCCAAATCTGAACCTGAATTGGTCTGGTGAGCTCTGCTCGCTCCACCCTGGTGACTCACTGAGACCCCACCTCACATCTGGGATAAGAAGAAAGCAAGCAAGGGATTGAGAATCTATTTGAAGAAATAATGACTGAAAACTTTCCTAATCTGGTGAAGGAAATGGACATACAAGCCCAGGAAGTACAGAAGGTCCCAAACAAGATGAACGCAAAGAGGCCCACACCAAGACACATTATAATTAAAATGGCAAAGGTTAAAGACAAAGAGAGAATCCTAAAAGCAGCAAGAGAAAGACAACTAGTTATTTATAAGGAACCTCCCATAAGACTGTCAGCTGATTTCCCAACAGAAACTTTGCAGGCCAGAAGGGATTGGCATGAAATAGTCAGTGATGAATAGTCAGTGATGAAAAGCAAGGACCTACAACCAAGGGTACTTTACCCAGCAAGACTATCTTTTAAAATCAAAGGACAGATAAAGAGCTTCCCAGATAAGAAAAAGCTAAAGGAGTTCATCACTGCTAAACCAGTAATACAAGGAATGTTAGAGGGACTTCTTTAAGATGAAAGAAAAAGATAAAAAGTATGAATAATAAAATGGCAATAACTACATATCTATCAACAATTACTTTCAATGTAAATGGATTAAATGCTCCAATCAAAAACATAGGGTGGCTGAATGGATAAGAAAACAAGACCCTTACATATGTTGCCTACAAGAGACTCACTTCAGATTGAAAGACACACACAGACTGAAAATAAAGAGATGCAGAAAGTTATTTCATGAAGTGGAAACAAACAAACAAAAAGCTGGGGTAGCAATACTTTTATATCAGACAAAACAGACTTTAAAACAAAGGCTATAACAAGAGACAAAGAAGGACCCAGTAACCCCACTTCTGTGTATTTACCTGAAAAACCCAAAATGCTACTTCAAGGGGACATGTGCATCCATATGTTCATTGCAACATTGTTTACAATGGACAAGATGTGGAGGTAGCCTGGGTATCATTGATGGATGAATGAATAAAGAAGAGGTAGTACATATACCATGTTTCCCCAAAAATAAGACCTAGCTGGACATCAGCTCTAGTGCGTCTTTTGGAGCAAAAATATAATATAATATTCGGGGAATATTAATTAATTCCCCGAAAATAGACCTAGCTGGACCATCAGCTCTAAAGCATCTTTTGGAGCAAAAATTAATATAAGACCCGGTCTTGTATTATAGTAAAATTGGGTCTTATAGTAAAATAAGACCGGGTCTTATATTAATTTTTGCTCCAAAAGATGCATTAGAGCTGATGGTCCAGCTGAGTCTTATTTTCAGGGAAACACGGTATATAAACTCATAAGCACATATGATGGAGTGTTAAAAACCTATTATTAACCTTGACTCCTTCAACTTCCTAAGGCCCCCACATGTAGTCATGAAGTCTTTTTGATTATACCCATAAATATATCTCTGCTCTCTCTAGTTCTCTCCTCTCCACTGCCACTACCCTATCTCTTGACCAAACTACTCCAACACCTTCCCAACTGGTCTTCTTGTCTCTGTGTGTTCTCTTCTGATCCCCCTTCCCTCCCTACAGAGCGGCCAAATCAATTTTTAAAAAGTAAAATCAGGTCATGTAATTTACTTAATTCAAACCCTTCAGCAGCTTTGCAATGCCTGCTGGATAAAGCCCCATATCGGTAAGAAATGCTATCCTCCCCTGTCTGTCTATGCTCTAGACATCCTGAATCTCTTTTGCTTCCTAGAAATCCATTCTCTTACCTAGTTATGTGCTAATCCTCTGCCTACGTTAGCATCCTTCTCCTTAATGCCATCTTTGCCAAGCTACCTCTACACGTCCTTCAAGTGTCAGTTTAAATGCTATTTCCTCACGAAGGCCTTTTTAAAACTCCTAGGTCAGATTAGTTCTTATTACACATGCCTAGCATATACCAGGTCTCAAACACTTGAGTGATGATGCTATACACACTGTGATATGGGAAGAGAGAAGGGGCAGTTTAGCCCATCTAGGGGCGGCCAGAGAAAACTTCCTAAAGGTATATGTGAGTGAACCCTTAAAGAATAAGCAAGAGTTCACCAGGCAAAAAAGGGAGAAGGGGTTGTGTGTTATCTGTTTAACCCCAACACGTACTACAGATCCTGCCATACACATATATTCAGTACTCAATTAATTTCTTTATAGTGATGTGTGAAGATACCTTTCCCACAGTGCACTCCCCACATAAGGATATGATGAACAGGGAACAGGGTGGGTGCGGGGGAGGAGGTAGCAAGAAAGAATCAAACTCTCCTTATAAGCAATCAACTGAAAACACATAGGCTGTTGACATGAGATCAGTAACAGTTCTTCACAAAGCAAGACCTGTATCTTATATACAGTCAATATCATTCTTGAATGATATTAAATCATGCTGCTCAATTGCCATCCAAGACCCACAGCGTCAGCATCACCTGTGAGCTTATTAGAAGCCCGATCCCAGACTAAATGATTTGGAATGTGCATTTTAAAATGAGAGACCCACATTCACATTAAAATCTGAGACAAGCTGCTACAGACTATAAGGTTTTAGTACAGCAAATGTGTATCTTTTCTTTCAAATTGCAAGTTTTATCCAAGTAAGTGTTTCACATTAGTTATCATTTAGTTACCCTCTCAAGAAAGAAAAACATCTGTTTGTTCCTACTTCAATGTTTTTGATCATTTCACACGGTCTCACTTTATAGTAAAATAATTCAACAATAAAAAAGCACTGGAAATTACACTAGGTGCAAAGCTCCACTGTAAGGACTATCTAATCCATAAGGATGAGGAATACAGCCGCAGCCCTCAGGAAGCCTACATGCTAAACTGTAGAGAAATAAAAGAACAAGGTAGAAAATGACAGTAAGATATTGATGCAAAGAAACTGCTGTAAGAATCTAGAAAAAGGAATGATTACCTTTACAATCTCTTGCCTTTCTTTTTCCAGCAACCGTAACCATATTAAAAATTTGACTTTTAAGTTAAACTCCTCCAGGAAAACCCCTTTCCAATCTGATAATTTATTCAAAGGAAACCCTAATAACTCTTGTTGTTTATCATTTAGTCCTTACTGCAAATTTCTCTCCCAAGTGTCTCTGGCTATGTCCCTTTTCTTTCCTCAAAGAGAGTGTGAGATCAAGGCAGGAATCTTGTTTTTTGTGTAAACCCAATAGACACAGAGTGCTACAAGCATTACTTCCTTAAATGACTCTCCACAATGAGCTTGCAATTGGAAGTATGTTTATTTGATAATAATTAGACAAATTATGAAAAGGCTTTTTCTCTAAAGATGTTATCTTGCTTTCCAAATATTTAATGTTATGAAATACTTACAGATATATGGCAGTAATATATAACACATTTAAACTTGTTACTCCCGTTTCCTTTAGAGCCTGAAGACAAATGGTGTTCACCAAATATTAATGATTACGTCTAGGTGGTGCGGTTTTAGTGTTTTAAATTTCTGCTCTGAATTCTTCCTGTGTTTGAACGTTTACAAGAAATACAAATCATTTCTATAAATAGTGAAACCACGCTTTTTAAAAAATAAAAACGACCAAAGCACAAAACTCAGCTTAGTTAAAAAACAAAAAACAAACAAAAAAAACCCCATATGTCTTTTATCCCATTTCTGGCTAGCTCATCATCTTTGTCTTCAAGTTTTCTTGCTCTGTATATTTTAATATGATACAATGCAAGGGCCTTCAAACCAATCATTCATTTTGCATTTTCTAATCTCTATACATACCCTGTAACCTTCATAAATTTTTTCCTAAATCATATAATATGTGCCTTGACTGTTTGAAAAGTCAAGAAAAGAGAAGAAAATGTCAGAAGAATTACAGGATTTAGTATTTAATACTAGGTAGGTGCAAAAGTCATTGCGGTTTTTGCAATTGTTTTTAACCTTTTAAACCACAATGACTTTTGCACCAACCTAATCGCATTTTGCTGCAATAATATAAAAGAAAAAAAAATTTCACCTTTTTAACTTTGGTCGCTGTGAAGTTGACTGTGATGCAGGATTTGAAAACCCAGTGCTTTTACTAACAGGAATGGCATTTTTTTTGGCATTCCCAACCTGAGTAGAGTGGGCACTAAAAGACTTGGGACTCCTCCTCTTTACTTTCCGCTCCTCCATTGTTTGAAGTTTCTTATTACACCAAGGCCAGCTTCTTATGACCTAAGGAAACAGAGCAAAATTATACATGTATGCTGTAACATGCCAAAATAAAAGAGGCTCAAAGACCCACGTCATAGACTGAAAGAGGACCAAGAAAAGTGAGAATAAGGGTGCCTTTAATCTATGTACACAGAAGCCCTAAGCAAAACTGTCCACAAAATTTTTTTTCACTATTTTCTTTATTCACTCATCCCATAAATGTTAGCTCTCTTCCACTTGCCAGGCACTATTCTGGGCATTGGGGAGATGGTACTGAAAAGGCAAAGTCCCTGCCCTCAAAAAGCCTACATTATTAGAGGGAACAATACATATGAAAATCAACAAAACAGCCATGTGATATTCCCAGATAGACTCAAGCTTCAGGTGGCCTTTAGGTCTCCCTTCTAAAACGCATTCTTAGAAGAACCAACTAGATTCGAACAGATGGATAATTGACAGGAATAGCTTCATTTTAACTAGAAACCTTATTTCAACTACCAAGCAGAAACTCAGTGTCTGTCTAGGAATAATACTAATTTTAGTTCTTTGATCAAGCGAAGTTCTGTAAAATGAAACTTCTTCTGTGACTATTTTCTATATACTTTCTCTACCTATCTCCATGGAAAAATGAAACTTTGTTATATATGGTTTTGCTAATATCAAAAAAACTTACACTATGAAGTTACAGCTGGCCCTTCCATAGAGAAATTATGTACGACCTTCTGTTGATCCAGTACTTTTCCCTTACTTTATGTATTAACCAGCCTTATTTTCCTATTAGTCATCCATCTAAAAATTTCCTCCTCCATTTCCTTTTTGTTTATGCATAATATTAAATTCTTCTTAGTTACATTGTTTCATGTATAATGAGAAGTTTACGTGGCCAGTGGCCATTTACATCATCAGATTGTAAAGTTCGTAGCACTAGGCCTTTTTTGTTGTGTTGTATTTAATCATGCTGTGACTATTTAAAAAGATTCACATCCATTGATGTCACCGCTAAAATAATTACTTGAGAATTTTCATGAAAACAGAAGTTTTGGTATTGTCTGGAATTGGTGTCACTAAGCACTGGAATTTAAACCATTCAGCTCGGGTGGCTCAGGCTGACTCTAGACAATCATAACTGGAACTATGAGACCTCCAAAGAAGCAAAGGTTTTTAAAGGAAAGGCTCTGATACCCAGTTTCTAATCCCAGATTCCAAATGTATCCCCCTATATCTTGGCTAACAATTTTTCCTTTAAGAAGCATGTTTAGTAATAGAACGGGCATTTGGGGTTTTTTTCAGCACGCAACACAAATTAAATGCAACTTTAAAAGACTGAATAGAGACGAAGGGATATCAGTTCTCCAAGAACCAAGTATCTGTATAAATTTATGATACACATAAACACACTGGCGTTCGAATTGAATGCTAATACACATCCGGTGACGCAAGAAAAAGGAAAAAAATGTAGGAAGTAAAGCAATGCAAATAAACCAATAGTGGTCTAAATTAAAATGTTCTGAGGGGCTCGAAACTGATCTGTTTTGGGGAAGTAACATCTGTCACAAGTGCACTGAAATCCTTCTTGTATACTAAGCAGCACGGAACCATTTGGAGAAGCCCTTCGTAAACAGCTCGTAGTTGACACACACTGGTTTTGAGAGTCAGGAACACGCAGCCTCCGAGCAGGACCACTAGGACTCTCTTGATTTCACCTCATTCCCCTTCCCCGATCTGCTGATCCTTCACCGCCCGGAATCCAGCCGTGGCCACGGTAGGTGGTGGGCGGGACCTAACGGGGGTCACGGCGGGGGTGCCTTTGCTTCCACTTCATACCTGAGGAAGGAGGAGAGCGGGGTCCTCTTCCTCAATCTGCGAAGATTCCGGGGTCCCCGATGCCACCACCTTAGCTGCAGCCGCCGACGCTCCTGCAGCAGCTCGAGCGGGGGTCACACCCCGAACCCCGCGCCTCCACAGCTCCCTCTGTTTACGGACATGACGTAAGGAGGTGGAGCCTGCGTGCTCCAGGCGGTAGCCTCGCCTGTTCCGGCTCCACCAGTGTCGTGCGGGTCTCCGCCCTTTACACCGCATTGCTTCCTCTGTCCTTCCTTTAGGCGGGCGTGGAGAGGAGGACCCCCTAGCTGGGTATTTATTTGGGGTCTGTGGCCCCAAAGCAGGAAAGGATAGAGGGTAGCAGTGGAGGCAGGAACGAGAAATATAGTAACCTTTCTGGAAACTGCCCCGCTCCTTCTGTGAGTGCCAGCTCCTACGCACTACAATTCCCAGCGTGCTGTTCGAGCAAGCAAGGCGGAACCAGTGTGTCGCCATAACAACCATTCTGGATTGTTTCCGATACATCGCCCGGACTTTGCAAGGTAAACCAACTTTGGCTTGGAAGGCATCGTGAAAAACCGTGATTCTGTTTAGGGACCCCAAAGCCGAGCCTAATTAGAACCTAAGTGCAATTCTATTACTACGACTACTATTAATAACTACTCTGTTCAGGCACTAGACGTACATTTTCTCTATACCTCACTACAATTTTGTGAGATAGGTGTTATAACCCCTGTGTTAGTAAAAAGGAATCTAACACTCAGAAAGGCTAATAAACCCACGACTCTTGGTTGCCAAGACTGTTCTTCCACTATACATACTGCCTCTGGAGAAGGAATTGCAGCTTGAGAGAGATGGAACTATTCTAAATGAAGGGAGAAATCTGTATTGTATCCCCTAGTTTGGATGGCCTTCTCTGTGTGGGGTTTGGGAGTGGGCAGGTTTTAGGTTCATAGACCGTTAGGTTGAAGTGACTGGAGAGCACCGCACATTTCTCCCACATTTGCTAACGAGGAAATGGGAAACCAAATCTAGAGATTATTATATCAATGCCAGAGAGGCCAAGCAAAGACGAATCCAGTTATCCTGGCTTCTAGTATGGGATGTTCATCCACCACCACCACGCTCCATATTTTAAAATTCTGGAATGTTTTATAAAGAAAAACAGAGTAAACATTCATGTACCCACTATGAAAACTGAATAGATGTTACGTTCTGTCATTTTATATTTTTAGATGAAAGAAACAGAATGTTGCAGGTAAAGTGGGTGCCACCTATTTCCAGTGCCACTCTCCTTCCCTTCAGAGAGTCAACTACTGTCTTAAATTTGACATGTGTCTTCCTAATCTAGGCTTAGTATACTTTCCCTATTACTGTATATTTATAAGCAATGTGTAGAATCACTTTGGGCTTTTGAAGTTTTACATGAGTACTATTATATTTTGTGTTTTGATCTACAACTTAACTTTTTCACCCAATTCTATGTTTTTGAGATCTGTGTACATTGATACATATGGATAAACGTCATTTGTTTTAACTATACTGTTCTATCAAATAAGTTTGCCACAAATTATTTGGGAATTCCCATAGTGATGGATATCTAGATTGTTTCCCATTTTTCACCATTACAAACAATGCAATAGGGTATAATCTTCCCAGTATCTTTTCTCAAAACTAATCTTGTCTCTTAACTGATCTCTGAATTGTCTTATCGTTATGAGCAGAGCTTGCCAACTAGTGATTCACATGCTATATTAATTATTTCAAATTGGTTGCTAACAGTTGAAATTAAAGGAATAAAAAAATGGATGTCATCCCATCTATTTGGCATCGCAATAATAATGGGAAGCTCTGACCACACTAGATCTGCACTGTAGCCTGGCAACAATAGTTCAAGCTGAAGAGCAGCTGCCTCCTTTAGATCAGTTCCAGTGATCTCTAGTGTTTCTCTAATTCCTTTTGTCTTTAGTACCCATCTAAATCCTGTGGTATTTGCATTTGCAACCACCAATATAATTTAGGAACACAAGAAGGTACCCTTCAAAACGTACATATTTCAGGTATTCAGAGTTCTGTATTGAGTCCCTATTTTGACCAGACACTGTCTAGGAGGTCAGGGGACATCCATAAACAAGATGGACAAAAGCCGTCGGAGATCTTATATTCTTGATAAAGACGATAGAGTAGTAAACAAATGGACAGTTTCAGTGACAAGTGCTCTGAAATAACAGCTTAAGGTCATAGGGAGTTATTGTAAGGGGTGGGGTCCTGAAGAGGAAGTGTCAGGGAAGGCCTTCCCGAAAAGGCAATGTGGGGGGTTGAGATAAGAATGAAAGACAGTTGCCAGCCATGGAATGATCTGGGGGAGAACATCCTTGGGCAAAACATGGCTAAACCAAAGGTCTTTAGGCACAGATGAGCTTGGCATATTTGAGGAAGCAAAGGGTGGGTGTGGCTGGACTGTACTGACTTAGGGGCAGAGTGACATGAGATAGAGTCACAGAGGCACATTTTGAATGCGATTTTTTTTTTATTAGATTCAGGTGTTACAAAGTAACATAATAGTTAGAAATTTACACCCCTCACAAAGTGATAACACCCCCCCCAATTTACTACCTTCTGACATCGTATATAGCTGTTAAAATATCATTGACTATATTCCCTATGCTGTACTTTACATCCCATGAATATATGTATATATGTGTGTGTGTGTATATATATATATATATATATATATATATGGCCAAAAAATGTATACACATTTTAAGAAAGGAAAAAACTATATTAAAATTGTAACATTCAATATACACTGATAACAAAAGATGAGGGGCTCCAAGTGTTTACCATCAGTGTAATTTTAATACAGTCTTTTCCTTTCTTAAAATATGTATACATTTTTTTGGCACCCTCTGTGTGTGTGTGTGTGTGTGTGTGTGTGTGTATTTAACTGTAGTTGACATTCGATATTATTCTACTTCAGCTGCAGCTGTGTTGCAGTGGTCAGGCATCTACACTGAATTTGATTTCTTTTACTTGAAATCTAGAGTTCCTTCTGGAAAGAAATTTTGTTCTTTGAGGTTTACTAGATTTCCGTTTAACTGCAAAATTGCTGCTTTGGATTGACTGTTAAATGCACAGCTTGTATAAATTACTCTAATCAGATACATTCTTCTTAAGCATGGTATTTAGAGGATGAGAGCTTTGATCAACAAGACGCCCGCCCCAACACTAATATACGCTATAGCACAGGTAGGCAAGGAGGAGTACTGGTGGTGCATCTCCTGGTAGTGATGGTGATGCAAAGTACAGTTTCATAAGCGTTAGCCCTACTAAGCCAGAATCTCTTGGAGACCCACGAATCTCTATTTGGTAAAAAACAATAGTTTTTCTTATGGGTAATTTCGTACATATGCGAAAGAAGACAGAATAGTATAATAAACCCTCATGTACCCATTATCTATCTACCTATTGACTCATACCAATGTTGTTTCACTTAACCCCTCCCCCACATTATATTGTAGTAAATCCTAGACATCATTCAATCTATACTATTTCAGTGTAGATCTCTAAGATAAAAAAACAACTTAACCGTAATATCACTATTATTCCTAAAACAGCAATAATTGCTTAACATTATTAAATATCCAGTCAGTGTTCAAATTTCCAATCGCATCGTAAGTATCATAATTTTTCTTCCGTTTCATTTGAATTAGGCATTTTTTTTGTAAGGTCCTCAGGTGATGCATGGGAAGCCACTGTTGTACATCCTCATTTGTTGAGTTACATGCATTGTCCTTCCCCGTGAGAAGGTTACACTCTAAAAGAGAAGGTGGTTATCTCAACCCAAAGCAAATGGCTACTCTACTGTGGTGCCTGGAAAAGAACCATCCCCTAGTTATCCTTTGTGGTTCTTATAGGGAAGAGATTTTTAGTTTTTGTTTCTTTAACTTGGAAGCCTATACCTCATTCGCTAAGTGTTCCTACACCTCCTTTTCCTCCCAGACCAGAATGCCTAGGTGAAGGTAAGATAGGCTCAATGCTTCTTTGCATGCCTAACTCAGGAAACAGCTAGTAAAAAAGCCTTAGAGCATAAATGAGCTTGGCATATGCCTGGAACTGACATACTGATCTAGACTTCTGGTCTACTCTAAGGTGTACATTTTAAGCATTAGTGAAGGGTCCCAAAATATGCACAGAGACCATTATAATTGTATTTTACTGCTAACTGCTTTGGAAAAACTAAAGAAAGGACAAGCAACAGACTTGAAAACTTACAAAGACTTAAACATTTACAAAATTCTTACATATATGGTCTTTGATAAATTTGTCTTCTTCGTTAGGCTATAGGTTCCCTGAGAGTATATATCATTTCATTTGATTTTGTATCCTAAGCACATTGCATAGAACAAGACATAAGGCAGGTACTCAATAAATGTATGATGAGTGAATGAAGTTCTTTGACTTTATATCTGAAAGTGAAGTGATTCACACAATCCCTCTTTAAACCCCAAAGTCCAAAGATAGAGGTGTGGTCACACTGTCAATCAGATGGCATCACTAATGCCCACGAAGGCGCTTTTATTTAGCTGGACAATTTGTGTTTTGGTTCACCTGCCTTCATACCAAGGGGATCTGATGAAGGAATTGATTCTAAAGCTCAGGGAAATTGTTGACTGAATGATTCTTTGTAAACTTCGTATTTGGGATCACTTCCATTTATGATTCTACAAAATTTATGTTTTAATCCAATTTCATGTTCACGCTTTTGAGGCGAAGAGTAGCTAACAGAATTATGGAATGATTAACAGCAAGACAGGAGTCTGATTCATCCTTCCAGTATCCTTTCTCCAGCTCTCGTCATAGGAAGACTCCAGCTCCAGAAGAAAGCTTGTGTTGTAGGCTTAACCAGAAAACAAAGTATACCATGGACCGGCAAAGTAGCTATACTGCATTACAGCCCTTCAATTTTAGTTCACGTTCAGCAGTATTACCATGGAATACCACAAGACTGCTCAGAAATACTTATAGTGGAGAAAGCAGACGGGAGGGAGGGAGGGAGGGAGGGAGGGAGGGTGAGGTAGGAAGGGCTCCCATAATACTTTGTTTATATCTCTATCTAACAAGAACATTTAAAAATGTTATTTAAACGTAAACTGTTACCATTCCGTCTTTTAAGGGGTTGCCATAATTCCCGTCGGTGGAGAAATAGATCTTTATACGGGGCAAGAAAAGGGATGCAACTCGGCTCTAGGTAGGTGGCCCATTGTGTGTCATAATACAACAATGAGAGTTGTACAGGCACAGTGGGCAGGAGGCTGAGTTTGGGGATGTGAGATTGAGAAAGTTGAATTGTTTTGTCTAATAAAGTGGCAAGAATTGTTCACTGTGGTAGAGGGTGGGAGTTGGGAAAAAAGACACCAAAAAAAGAGAGCAGAGGGAGAAAGAGTCAAAATGGTAGGAAGAACTTTAAAAAGAGAAATGAAGGGCCGTCTGCTCCACCTCCTCACAGAAACTACCTATTCCTGGGCCTTGTAGTTTTGTTTTTCTGTGTTTGGGGACCCCACCCCACTGCCGCAACCATGCTGTGCCAAATCATCGGTCAGGCTAAGAAGCATCCAAGCTTGATCCCCCTCTATGTATTTATTAGAGCTGGAGGTACTGGAGCCGCGCTGTATGTCATGTGCCTGGCATTGTTCAGTCCAGATGTCTGTTGGGATAGAAAGAATAACCCAGAACCCTGGAACAAAATGGGTCCCAATCAGCAGTACAAGTTCTACTCAGTGAATGTAGATTACAGCAAACTGAAGAAAGAAGGTCCAGACTGCTAAATGAAATGTTTCACTAAAAAGCTGCTTAGAATGCAGGTCTTCCAGAAGCCATCCACACAATTTTCCACTTAACCAGGAAATATTTCCCCTCCAAATGCATGAAATCATGTTGGTGTGTTATGTTGGGGTTTACACTGATTAATAAATATCTGAAACTTGAAAAAAAAGACATGAAGTCTATTATTCAATTTGTAATTGTTAGTGTTACTCTACATACACACAGACACACACACACTCCATGCTTCCAAACATCAAGATAAATCCCCTACAAGCTCAGTTTTGTGTGAGTTAGTCATGGAACTCAGGGAAAAAAGTTGTATTCTACGACTGTGGGAGATGTAGTGTCGAACAAGGGTAATGTGTCTGTAACAACAAAGTAGTCCATAAAAGGCACTATGTCAGATAAGCAGGAGGAGCTTGGAGTCCAAGGTGAATGGGAAAATTACAAACCACAGTCTACCCTATGAATATTGGGGTTATATATAATTTCACTTTACTCTTAAAGGGCAAGGCTCCCTGGGGTGACATCTGGTAATCTGCTGGTCGCTCCCATTAGTTTGTTGGAAAAGGAAGGAACTAGGTTTTATACAGCTTTATATTCCCAAGGTCTAGCACAATAGAAACGTAGAAAGTGTTCATTAAATGAATGAATAAATGAGGGGGAAATTAAACTCATGATGGCAAGTGGCAGAATGGCATTATTAATTAAACCAAGTGTCATAACTCAGATGTTTCATTCAGGAATTAGAAGTTAGGTTAATTCTTAGTCATACCTGCCTCTGATCTTTAGGTGGCAGTATTATCTCATGTTAAATTGATTTGAGACCAGATTCCATTTAGCTTTTGAGAACATAAATTAATTAAAATAAAAACTCAATTCTGTAGCTTATTTCTATAACTGTACAGAGCCAACTAAGAAATAAAATGCAATTATGTGAGATTATGGATTTCTTCCCCAATTTCAACACAAATGAGAATACTTTATTCATGTAAGTGCCATGTAATATTTGGGACATACTTTTACTAAAAAAGTGTTCCTCGTATATCTGAAAATCAAATTCAACTGGCATCCTGTTTTTTCTTTTTGTTTTGTTTTTGCTAAATCTGGCAGTCTTACCAACAAATATTTTGTTGTTGCTCATTCCAAAATAAACAGAACTTCACCAGGTCTGCAGAGTACAGTGATGTTTCCTTATTTGGGGAGATAAAAAGGAAGTAACTGGTAGGTCAGCTTCCTCCTCCTAAGTCTAACTTTACTGCTCTTTGTACTGTTGCCCTGCAGATCAGAGCTCTTCAGTTGAATAACTTATCTTCAGGAAACTGATCACTCAGGCAAGTATGGATCATACTGACTACAACAGTTATTTTATACAAACATGGTGTTTTAGAACACTTGTGAATCTGGTTGCAAAAGCCCAGCTCTGTGAATGAGTGAGGATCTCCTGGACCCCTTCACCTCTTATTTATACTTTTCAGAGGTACCTGATCCATTCCAGCTTTGTCAACGGAAATAGATGAATTGCTTATGAAATAAGTCCTATTTCAAAAAAAGTAAAGAATTTTCTGATAAATCATGTTACAGTTTTACATATATTTTTTAATATAAGTACTATCTTCCAGATAAAATAGCTTCAAAATTTCGTTTGTAAATATTTCTGACATCAAAATAATCTTTCCATAGAAACAATATTATAAATGGTAGTCAGATCTTTAGATTACCTAGGAAAAGTATATTTAATTGACCATGTGACTGAAACAGTGTATTTGAATTAAAAATTGTTTTAAAAAGATTGTAATAATACTATTTTAAAGAGTAAGAAATAGAGGAAAAAAGTTCAAATACTGAATATTCATATTTGAAAAAATATTGATAAACTGTGCTTATTTTGCTCTTGCTCCATGCCAGAAGCCATTCTAAGTGCTTTAGATGCATTAACCCATTTAATCCTCATAATAACCCTAGGAGATAGATTTTGTTATGATCCCACTTCACAGATGAGGAAACTGAGACAAAAGTTAAGTAGCAGCCCAAAGTCGTGCGGTTTCTAAGTACCGTGTTTCCCCCAAAATAAAACCGGGTCTTATATTAATTTTTGCTCCAAAAGACGCATCAGGGCTTATGTTCAGGGAAACACAGTAGTAGAATGGGGATTTGAGCCAGTCCGTAGCTGCATTAACCCCACAGCTACCCTCGTTTAGAATAAAGAGTTAAGCGAATGGTCTGAGATGATCTGAAGGGACATCTGATTACGGTCTAGGGTAGTAGATTGTATATTTACTGAACCTAGCACAGTTCAAAGTGAATGGTTGTCTTTTCCTTAACTTAGCTGTATTATGAATACTAATTTTGTGCTTCCGAACCAGAATGGAGCTATTTTTGGAGTTTATAAATGTAACAAGTAGAACAAAAGAAAGAGGGAGAGATTTACCTGAGGTAACTGGGTAAGAGTTAATGAACGGTGGCGGTGGATTAGAGAGTACATGCATGTGGGATAGGAGGAAGAGATTTCTGGAGTGGAAATAACTGAGCTGAAACCTGAATAGAAAAATTAAAGGGAGGAGAATTTAACTTTGCATAATTCTCTACATGAGTAGGAAAGGAAAAGTGGGAGACAGATTGCCCCGTTACTGTTAATTCTAACTCTCTCATATTTGTAGTAACCGGAGGTTCATGGACCACCCAGTCAGGCAGTAGTGGACTTCCCAAAGTCCCCTGTTCACGGCCATAGTCTCTCTGTGCTAAAGGAAAAGTCAACTTCATCCCAAATTAGTCATCGTTAGACACTTTGTCTGCCCCTTATCCTCGTGCAAAGAGACAGGAGGTAGTGAGTGAGGGTGGAGGGCAAAGAATCCTGGACTCACTGTTTGGGGAACAGAGTTCTGACCTTGCTGCCTAATTTGTTCTCAAACCTTTGGCCCCTGTTTCCTAAGCTGTGAAAACAGATGTTGTCACCCACTTTGTGATGTAAGCACCCAGCAAACATTAGCTCTGACCCTGCTAATCTTCACCACTCTGTGAGGTGTCCTTCCCATTTTACAGATGTGGAAAAGGAGGCAGGAAGCTGAAGGTGCTTGTTTGAAAGAACAAAAGGGCGAATGGCATGGTGGAGATAGGCTCCTGGACTGACCGTTTAGCCCTAACGCTGTTCAGCTTTCCTCTGCAGTGCTGCCTTCAGCAGAAAATACAGTCACTGAAATACAATGGTTTACATTGTTTCTTCCATAGTGAAAAATTGTAAAGGCCCTTTGCTATTCCAGTTCTGATAAATAGGGAAAAAAATGTAAAACCCAGAAATATAGTTTCCCGAGATAACAAAAATGGGAAGTATTTTTAAAGCAAAATATTCTGTTTGGAAACATTCCCAAAAGCCTTCAAATTATGAATAAGTAGCTACTTGTAGCACTCATTCATTATAGTGATTTTTATTTAAAAATTATTCTTTATTACATGAATAATAGAAGCTTATTTAGTCAACATGTGTTTATGGAGCATCTACATTTTCTAGGCTCAGTGAAAACTACAGACGACAATCCCTGTTCTCATGGAGCTTGTGTTCAGATGTGAGCATGGCGCATTATAAAAAATAATTACAGTAGCCAAATCATTTCTGCAGAACAGAAAGGCATACGTATTATGGGGAGAAATAGTGCTGGGAAAGAGGGATAAGATTGTGTGTGAGTAGTTGCAGTTTTCGGTAGGGTAGGGCAAGGCCCTCATGGAGCAGGTGGGTTTTAAGCAAAGACTCAAGGAAGGGAAGGGAGGACTCACGAGAATTAAGAGCAGAGGAAGGGACAGCACAGTGGCATAAGGAGGAAGCATGTCTGGTGTGTAAAGACCAGTAGGTGGCCAGGCTGGCTCGAGAGGGAGGAGTGTGGGAAAGGCAAGAGTGATAAGGAAGAGAGTAAGGAGGGTGGGCAGGGGTGAGTAGATTATGTGGAGCCTTGTGGGCCATTTTAAGGTTTTGGGCTTTTTCCCTTGAAGAAATGGAAGCATTTGAAGAGTTTTGAATAGAGGAGTGACATGATCAAGCCTGCGTTTTGCTAGATCGCTACCTCAGGCTGCTGTTGGCAATAGACCATTAGAGGGTAATGGGGAGAAGCGGGGCAACCAATTTGGAGACCATTGGTGTAATCCATGTGAGAGATGGACTGTCGTGCCTGGACCAGATGGCAGCTGTGGAGGAGATGAGACGTAGTCAAAACCTAGATCCATCTGAAGGTAAAACTAACAAGGTTTATTTGAGAGACTGGATGTGGAGTGTGAGAAAATGAGTCAAGAATTACTCCCAAGGTTTTGACCAGCTGCAAGGAAGGATTTTCCGTACACTAAGATGGGAGGACTTGTGTATTGAAAATGGGAGGCAGGAAGTTCACTTTGGGATATATTATGTTTGAGACAATGTTTAGATGTCCAAGTGGAGATGTTGAGTAAACAGTTATATATTTAAGTCTGGAGGTCAGATCTAGCCTGGATATATACACTTGTTCAGCATATCCTGTGTTTCCCCAAAAATAAGACCTAGCTGGACCATCAGCTCTAATGCGTCTTTTGGAGCAAAAATTAATATAAGACCCATCTTATTTTAGTATAACATAAGATCGGGTATAATATAATATAATACAATATAATATAACATAATATAATATAAAATACCGGGTTTATATTAATTTTTGCTCCAAAAGACGCATTAGAGCTTATGTTCAGGGGACGTCATCCTGAAAAATCATGCTAAGGGTTAGGTCTTATTTTCAGGGAAACACGGTAGCTACCCAGGTATTCTAGTCAAAACTGTCAAGTGAGCTTGCCCTGAGAGGCCCTGTCACCACGTCTGCCAGAGCTTTTGGTCTGTCTCTCCTTTCATCCTGTTTCTCCTTTTCGTCATTCTGTTCTTTGTTCCTTTTTTTCTTTCTCATAGAAACATATCTACCACGGGATGTATCCCCTCACAGTCTCTCAGTTTTGTTTCGCCCTGCGAAAACGTAGATGTTCATTCACTGAATATTTACTAAGGATTTTTTTTACTTCTTTGGAATATAGTGTGAGGTAGGGACAGAGTCTACAGGAGCTCATGTCTAACTGGAGAGGCTTGTAAACATGTGATTACAATACCACGTTACAAATGCAGTAACAGAGATAGGAATGGAATGCTTTGGAAGCTTGTGGAGGGGCGTGGGGGAAGGGGGAGACTGACCTGGCATAAGAGGTGAAGCTGCTATAAGAAAGACACCAGAAGTTTTTTATATATATATATATGT
Source organism: Rhinolophus ferrumequinum (assembly GCF_004115265.2). Lineage (NCBI taxonomy): Eukaryota > Metazoa > Chordata > Mammalia > Chiroptera > Rhinolophidae > Rhinolophus > Rhinolophus ferrumequinum. The sequence continues at coordinate 84,500,651 of NC_046286.1, read as the reverse complement.
ATGTATACATATATATATATATATATATATATATATATATAGTGTGTATGTATGTATATATATGTATGTATGCATACATATATATATATATAGTGTGTGTTTATATATATATATACACACACATATATACACAATATATATATATATATATTAAACAAAAGTATATGTGGTATATATATTACAAAAAAAAACCCAGTTTCTTCTCCTAGGGCCTCAGGGAAAGGAACAAACTCCCTGGCCTGGGTGAGCAGATTCTTCCGGACGTGGCTCTAGAATAGCCACACCACCTTCCCTCTGCCCCTACTTGCTGTTCTCTATCCTTGGAGACACTTCCATAAGTCTGCTGTCACACATGCTGTTCCCTTGGCCTAGAATGCCCTTCCATGTCTGAACACCTCTCAAGAACTCAACAATGATAGTGATAATATCGTGAAAATGAGAATAGCCAAATAAATGATGCAAATAATTTTAGTAGCTAACATCTATTATGCACCAATTTGCCTGCAATCTCATCTAATCCTTTTAATAACCATATGAGACGGGTACTATTTTAACCCTATGTTTTAAATGATATTGAGTGTAGAAGATATTAAATAGCCTACCCAAAGTCGCACAACTAGTCAGTAGCACAGCTGGGAGTTTTACCTAGCTCTGGCTAACCCTGGAACCCACGCTTCAACTTCTGTTGCCTCTCAAAATTAACGCATTGCCTCTCAAAATGAACTGCATTTATAACGTGGCATTGTAATCACTTGTTTGCAAGCCTCTCCAGTTAGACAAAATTAAATATAAAAAAATTATATTTATATTTATAGTTGCATTAGTAAAAAATTCTGCAACTAAATATCTTAAGCAAAAATGTCCTCATGTGTACTTTAATAGTTTTATCTCCTCACTTATTAGTATAATACCCATTACAATTACTTTTACTTTTATTTTTCTCAATTACAAAAAATGTTTATTTTAGAAAATTCAGAAATAGAGATAAGCAAGATAACAAGAATAAGGAAATTATTACTATTATCCATAGTCCCACATTCTGGGGGGAAAAAAACAATTTTAATCAATAGAGCACATCTCACATGGTGCCATTTCTATGGCATGCTGGAAAAGGTGAAAACTACGGGGAAAGGAAACAGTGGTTGTCAGAGGCTGGGCTACAAAGGGCAGACGGAGTGTTCTATGTCTTGATTGGTGTGGCGGTTCACAACTGTATGTATTTATCAAAACAAAGAGAACTGTACCCTAAAAAAGTACTTTTTACTGAATATAAATTATACCTCAGTGAACCTGACTGAAAAAAATTGAACACCTTGTTATACATCCTCCCACACTTTTTCCTAGGCACATGTATTATAAATATATATCTTTAAAATAATTTGTGCTATACTTTAGTTTTTAGAACATTTCAAGATTTACAGGAAAATTGCAAAGTTACTACAGAGTTCTCCTTCCACCCTCCCCCATATTAACATCTTACAGTAGTATGATGCATTTATTATAATTTAGGAGCCAATATTGAGACATTGTTATTAAATAAAACCCGTAGATTATTCATATTTCCTTAGTTTTACCTAGTGTCTTTTTTCTGTTCCAGGGTCCCAACTAGGATACCACATTATTTTTATTTGTCATGTCGCTTTAGGCTCCTCTTGGTTAATAGTTTCTCAGACTTTCCTTGTTTTGATGACTTTGACAGTTTTGGAGTACTGGTCAGGGATATTGTAGGACACCTGACTATTGGGATTTCTCTGATGGTTTTCCCATGGTTAGGCTGGGGTTATGGATTTTGGGGAGGAAGACCACAGAGGTTAAGCGCCCTTTTCATCACTTCCATATTATGTTTTATAACCTACTTTTCATTCAAAAGGGTATCAATAGTGCATCTCTATTTTCTACTCACTGCATATAAATCTATGGCCTTAATGGTGATAATAATATTCTGTTGTATGGAGGTAGCAAAATTCGATTAATCAATCACCCATTATTGGACACTATAATGTTTTCACTATTACTGTTATAACAAATGCTACAATATATTTGCAAACATCTTTCCAAATTTGACTGATGATTTGCTTGGGATAAATCCTGAGCTGTAGAGCTGCGGAGGCAAACTATATTCACTATATATATTTATATATATATATATATATATTTATATATATTTTTATATATATATATATTTATATATATTTATATATATTTATATTTATATTTTTAAGTCTTTGGTTTATAGTACCAAGTGCCCTCCAGAAAACTTGTTAACCACTTTGAGCTTCTAGCAATAGTGTTTCAGTGCTCTCTTTCCTCACATTCTAGCTAATGCTGGATGGATATTACTCTTTTTAACCTTTGTCAGTTGTAGTAGAAAAATGTATCACGTTACATTGTATTTGTTTCCCTATTGGTATCTTCTGCCAGACAGTGAGCTCCTAAAGGAAAAAACTATATCCTATTCATTTTTCCGACACCCAGAGTCTAAGTTACTGCCTGAAAGAAATAGGCACTCCAAAGGAGGAGGAAGGGACTGAATCCATCAGTGATTGTGCAATCCGACAAGGGAATCCATGCTGAGGAGAGGAAGGGTTCCACCATCACTGGGTGCAGTTGTATCCTCTGGGCCAGTGCCCCATATGCATTGTGTAATCTACAGGTGTGGCTCTAATAGTGTGAGCTTCAGACCAGGTAGGAGAGAAAGCTGCACTAGACCGAAAGAGAGTAAACTGGACCTTGCTGTTCTCGTCAGATAACAAGCACAGTGGGATTTATTTTACCGACTCTGAAAAGGAGGATCACCTGATAGTTCCATTAATATATTCCCATATGACTTTTTGAAACAATAAGAAATATTTGTGATTCCCAGATCTTTTTCTTTCAGTCAATACCACCTTATTGTATATTTGTAAACTTATCAGTTATAGCTGCCAAAATTTTTTTTCTGCACACTTCTCCAGTATTTTATTTATCTTGTTTCTTATAAAACTTTGACTTTCTCCCTTTTCTCATACTTTCCTCTTCCTAAATCTCGGTGTCATTTATAAATATATAACCGTGATGATAAATGTTATTGTTTCAATTTGTCACTGGAAGAGGGTACTGCAGAAAAAGAAAAGGAATATGTGTTTCATATTGAATATTTTTAGTTTTGTTTTCTTGTTTTGCAAGGTTGACTCATTTAGTATGGTCTAAAAAAAGGAAAAAATGTTTTTGAGGCCTAATGGTAATTCAGCAGACTTCTAACATTATTGCATTCTTCAATTTTCAGTGGGAGATTTTCTTGAAATGATGCTATTTAGAGTATGCTTTTTATCTAAGAATTTCCATATGTTCTTCACAGAGACTTCCCCATCCCTTCCAGTTCGCTTAACCTCTCTCCGGGGTGCATTCTTCCAATCTCCGCTGACAAAGGCTGGGCCCCCAGTTGTAAGATAGGATAAGAGAGAAAGGAGTGGGGGAGGTTGGGACAGAGCTGTCATAACATATGTTAGGACTTGATGAGGAGAAATTCAAAGATCTAGACGAGTTCCTGGAGTAAGAAATGCTGCAGTATTAAAAGTAACTTTACAATGTGGATCTTTTTATGATCTGCAGTGAATCTCTTGGTAGCTAAACCTATCAGCAGAGGAAAATAATTGATACTATTTTATTACATAAAAGAAAGGGGCTTACAAGGTGGTGATTAAATATTAAAACAAATATTTTATACTGAAATAAACCAAACCACTGCTCTTGTTTGTTTATTAGTTAATTTATCATAAAATTATTTTTTTCTTTATATACATGTGGAGCTATAGGCATTTAAGTTGAATACTTTAAAATTATGCCTTCAGTTTTATCTCATGTCCTTAGTAATATCGCATATTAACTGTGTTGGTTTATTACTTAGAAATTATTCAGTAATTCCTTTAATTAAAATATTATCAATAATTCTGATATTTGAAAAGGTAATAGTCTCTATTTAAGTGAAATTAATTTATCTTTTAATAAGATATTTTTTGTTGTTATGAATAAGTTATATTTATTATTCAGCTAACAATGCCTAGACAACCTTACTGTGAACTCCATTAATCTACAACTTACAATTGTGTTAAAATGAATAAAGTCAAAAGAATAGAAGGTGGATAACAATGAGGAAATTAAACATCATTTAAATTATCAACGTTGTCCACCTGAGACTGTAATTGAGAGAAGGAAGAGGATCAGAATTGAGTTACAAGAAGGAGCCTCTTACTATTTCTATCTTTAAAGGATCAAACTTGATAAGGACTCTAGAATGTTTCCCTGACAATCTGAGGAAAGGAACTTTGGGCTCAAAGCCTCCTCTAGAGTTGAGCCATTTAATGATCAATTGGTAGTTATGAGGTGTGATCAAACAATACAGTGAATGTTTAAATAAAAAAAAATTATTACAGTAAAAGACACATTGCCATTTATCCCCCTCAAAATTCTCCCTCTTGCTTTAAACACACTTATCCCATCATTCTTGCCACTTTCTGAAGCAGTGCTGGAAGTCCTCATTCGTGAGTGTCTTTAGTTGAGCTGTTGTGGTTGCCTTGATGTGCTGAATTGATTCAAAACATTTACTTTTCATGGTCATTTTGACTTTGGGGAAGAGCCAGAAGTCACATGGTGCCAGGTCCGGTGAATAGGGTGGATGAGAACACACTGTAATGTTTTTATTTGACAGAAATTGCTGTATACCAGAAGTGATGTGTGATATGGAGTGTTGTCATGATGGAGGATGATTTCAAAACAGTTTTCTCTAAACCGTAGCTCACACCCGACTGACTGCATCGGGTTGAAACTTGTCACACACTGTTACTAAGGTTTGGCATGCTGCTTCTGGTATTGAATACCCTGCCTTTCTTCTGGATGGCGCTCAGCAGCCGCATTCACCCTATTTTGTGATCACAACAGTAAGGCTCCATGTCGCACATCGCTTCTGGTAAACGGCAATTTGTGTCAAATGAAAACATTACAATGTGTCCTCATCCACCTTATTCACCGGATCTGGCACCGTGTGACTTCTGGCTCTTCCCCAAAGTCAAAATGATTCAGGACATCAAGGCAGCCATGACAGCGCAACTAAAGACATTCATGAAAGAGGACTTCCAGAACTGCTTCCAAAAGTGGCAAGAATGATGGGATAAGTGTGTTTGAAGCGAGGGGGAGTATTTTGAGGGGGATTAATGGCAGTGTGTCTTTTACTGTAATAAATTTGTTTTATTTAAGCATTTACCATATTGTTTGAGCTCACCTCATATTAGGCATTTTGGTAAACTAAAATGAACATATCTTTCTGAATCCCATCACTTCAATTCCAGAATGTTAAATCTTTTAGAATAACCAGAATGTTACAGCTACATTAAACCTTTCATAGAGGAAGTTAGGCATGTAGAATTCCCAACCATGTATTTCAGAAAAGACGTTTCCCAGGCCTGTAATAACTTGTTGGCAGAGAAGCATGCAGAATGCTGTCAGCCTGGTCAAATGTTTTGATAAAATGCAACCTTTAATTGGAATGATAAATTTAGCCATTGGATAAATCAGTCAAGATTTTTTGGACAACTCTGTGAACTTCCGATGGCAGAGGCAAACTTTCCCACATAAAACAATAAATGACCAATAAGTAGTGTTTTCCATTCCTGTATTCTGTTCCCATCATATCTCTATCATACTCAAAAGGCTCCTATCCTTCCCTATTTCTTAGAGAAGCATCTCCCCAAATCTGTGCCATGGAACACTGGTATTCTATAAGACAATAATAGATCTTGCTGAAAAATAGATGCCTGTGGAAAAATTATTTTTCTAAAATATATTTTTAAATCTACATATGTAAGAAAAATTCTAAGTACCATTAAGGAATTATTAGCATGGGATAACTGGCTTTTAAGAAATGGAGTGCCAAGTTCCTTGCATCAAAAAATCACTTTTAATAAGTCAAAAGACACTAGAGACTGGAGAAATTACATGCTACACATATAATTGACAAAAGATTGATATCCAGAATATATAAAAAATGTCGACGAGAGATACGAATAGGTAGTTCATCAGGAGAAAATCAAAATGATCAGTAAACACATGAAACGATGTTCAAATTCACTAGTAATCAGGTGAGTGCAAATAAAAACTAAAACAGCATTTCACAGTCAGATTGGCAAAAGAAGAACTACAAAGTCTGACAAGATGGAGTGCTGTCAAGAATGTGAAACAGGCATCTCTCACCCTGTGGCTGGGAATCTGAGTAAGTACCACTGCGGAGAGTGGATTAGCAACGGCTAGTAAATGGAAGATGTGCTTAAGTCATGGTCCAGTAGTTCTCCTTCTAGGTGCTCTCACATGTGCACGAGGAAACAGACACAGCAATGTTCATTGCAACATCGTAACAGGAAGCATTGGAAGCAATATACCTGTCTAAATCTGCCTGCGTAGGAGAATGGATGTCCTGGGAAGTAGTAATTCCTTGATTCAACAAAATTTTATTGAGTGTCTGTAGTATGCCAGTGCTGTTCTGGGTAGCGGGGAGACGTTCAGTGTGGAAACAAAAATATCTGCTTTCACGGAGCTTACATTTTATTGAGAGGAAGGGTGTGGGGTGAGGAAAAGAGATAGGAAACACACACACACACACACACACGAGAAGTATGACCTGTAAGAGATGCTGAGATGTGTCATGAAGAAAAATGAAGCAGAGGAGGAGGAGGGAAGAAGGGAGATCTTGGGTGGTCCGGTAGATCCCACTGGGCCGTGCCATCTGAGGCCTGGAGAGGTAAGGAGTGATCTGTGCAGACGTCTGGGGAGGAACACTGGAGGCCTGTGAGGCTGAAGCAGGAGCGCCCTGATGCAGAATTCCTGGCCTGTTTAGGAAACAGCATCGGTGGAGGTGGGGGAGGGGTGGGGGTGGCCAATGCCCACAGACAGGTAAGCCAGAGCCCACTTTGAGACCACTGCTCTGATCTGTGGGGCAAACATTCGCTGAGGACTCACAAGGGTGCCCGGGACCATTGTAAGCTTACACATATTTTGTTACCTAACATAGTTGTCTTAAGTCTTAAGGTATTCAGCCCCATTTCATAGATGAGGAAACAAAGAGGGATGACTCATTCTGATTCAGTAAATTGCAGCATGCGGATTCAAACCCAAGACAGCGAGCAGACTCTCTTAGCTCCTAGGTGGTCTGCCTGCTGCCTCTGTTCTCCCAGGAGTTTTCCCCCAGTGCCATGTGTCTTTCCCACCATTCCAGGCTGGGCCTTGTGTGGCTTTCTGGCCTCATCACTCCTTAGCACCTGGAAGTTTTGGTGACCTCTGGAATCTGGGAAGATAGGAGGTTGGACAGTTCCCCTCTGCCTCGATCTCCTTATTTTTGCCATCTCTCCCGGACTAGCACATCAGGCTGTACAGGTCTACGCGAATTTCCTCAGTGAAGGGTTGGGGCCATTTCACAAGGGAATTTCATAAGTCGGAGTTTCTCTTGAGTCTCAAAAGGGAAGGCAAATTAATAAATCTGAGGCCCTTATAAGAAGAAGGTGTCCTTAAATGGAATGTTGGAAACTCTCTTTATAGTCTGGCAAGAGCTTCAAACTAGATTACATTCTAATCACTCATTTTCTTCTGATTTGTTAGTGGTGGTGGTGGTTTCCTCTTCCATCTGCCACACATATTTACGATGTTATTCCATTTCTTTTATACATTCAACTTTTCTAACCATGCTCTTTCCCCATGAATCTGAGGCTGAAAGAAGCCAATTAAAATAAAATAAAAAGAGCCATCTTGGGTTTCACACTTTCTGAATCCAAAAGCAAATCTTTGAATACTTCACAGTGAAGCTGAACCATGGCACTAGCTGTATCGAAAAAGCTGGGAGGTAAGTGACAAAAGCAAGGTCCAGAGTAGGGTCTATGAAGTGTGCTACCAGTTGGGTGTGAGGAGACGCTGCCAGGGCACTCGAGTCCGTGAGCCGTGCTTGTCTCTGGGGAGACGAACCAGGGTGTTGCTCAAGTATGGAAACTGGCTTCTCCCACTCTGGATCTTTTGCACAGTTACAAATTTGTGGGTTTTGGTTTTTGTTGTTTTTTTTTGTTTTGTTTTGTTTTACCATACATAATACATTTTTAAAATAATAAAAACTGAAATTAATGATCTGGAGGTGAACTAGTGAAAATATTACAGTGATTTTTTTTTTGGAAACAGCCAGTTTCAAGTGTACTTTGATATTGTAATACTGTATGCAATATTCCCTTTGCTGTGATGCACCTTGTGAAATGTAACTTCTGTGTTCTACCACAGTGAAAACAAAATGAAGGACTGGACTTGATACAGCGCCTGATACGTGGACCCGACCTGCCTCATTGCTCTTCATGTACAGGCAAATGATATTTCCAGGCCGCTGACTGCGGCGTTCGCCTTGACCCCACGAGCTCAGTGTTCCAGTTTTTAGGAAAGCAGATGTATATTTTTCTATATTTTTGTGCTGTTCAAGAATGAATAACAGGAAATTTTTATACTTTAAAGTAACCGTTTATTTTAATAAAATGTAGCACCATAACTGTATTTACTTAAAAATATAAATACTGTATTTTCTGTGGATTTCTGACACATTTTGGAGAACACACTTGAAATCAATGCAGTGAAAAGGTTGACATCAACTAGCCACGTTGTGGACAAAAGGCCCTTCTCATTTAAAAATATTTTTATGTTATTTTGTATAATAAAAATACAAAATGAGAGCTATTTAACATTAGATATCATTTGTTCTTAATAAAATGTTTTCATTTTTCTGTAGTGGGTCTGTTAAAAATGGGGGAAAATTCAGTTTTGATCATTTCTTGCTGTTCATCTGAGGGGACTTTTTTGGCTGCCTAATTTAATTTCAGCAGACACCATATTTGCTGCTGTTCTGATGCTGTTTTGAGATGTTGTTATATTAAAAAGCATTTAACTCCTGATGGTCATCTATGAATACTTTATAATGTTAAAAGGCACCCTGGGGTCAGTTAGCTTGAGAAAAGGATAAACAGGAAACTCCTCAGCCCTTTGCATTCTGGTTCCCTCTCTTCTTCTTCCCGCTGGTGAAACTTTCCTTTAGCCAAAATATTCTACCCTTTGTCCCTGGTTCCACTTCATTTCTTATATTTTCTAGAATGTGTTCTTATCCCTTCTCTCATCCGGACCCCCCCCACACACACACTTTTAAAACTATGCTTTAAGGGCCAGAATAAATCTCCCTTTTCCTTTACGCTTTCCCTGACTATCCCCCGCTGCCATGACATTAGACGCCACCAGATTCTTAACACAAACCATTTCTTTCCCTCATTTACTAGGTGCAGAATGAAGAATAATAACCCCACTGAGATGTCTGCGTCCTAATCCCCAGAACCTAGGAATATGTTAGGTTGCTTGGTAATAACAAATGAAGGCTGCAAATAGAATTAAAGTTGTAAATCAGGTGATCTTACAGTAGGCAGATTATCCTGGGTTATCCAGATGGGCCCAATGGAATCCTAAGAGCCTTTAAAAGTGGAAGAGGGAGTCAGAAGAGAGAACCAGAATGATTCGGCCTGAGGACTCAGACGATGCTGGCTTCATAGGGGGCCCTGAGCCAAGGAATGTGGGTGGCCTTTAGCAGCTGGGAAAGAGGAGACAGATGCTCCCACTAAAGCCTCCAGAAAGAATGCAGCAGCCTTCTGATACCTTGGTTGTGGCCCAGGGAGATACACTTCCGACTTCTGACCTCCAAACTGTAAGTTACTAATTTGTGTTGTGTAAGCCACTACATTTGCGGTAATTTGTTAAACAGCAGCAATAGAAAACTAATATACTGCGATTACTTTGTTATCTTTTTAGATATTTTGACATCATCCTCTTAAGTGATTTTAAATTCTAAGAAGATGAATACCAAGCCTTACATATCTTTATAGGCCAAAATCATAATAGTGTATTGAACATAGAAAATGTTATAATCTGACTCTAAAAATTCAGGGAGAAGAGGGAAGTGTTAACCCACTAAGAAACTATATACTGATTTTTAGATGTTGTGTCTACACACACAGGCTCCATCCAGCAGGGCCTTAATATCTGTCAGCTTTAATAGTTCTGATAGTGGTCGTCAGTACATTCAGTCACGCATCACATAAGGATGTTTCACTCAGTGATGGCCCACATACACAATAGTGGTCCCGTGAGATTGTAATGGAGCTGAAACACTGTCGCCTAGTGACATCGTAGCTGTCATGTCATAGCACCATGCATTATTCACATGTTTGTAGTGTGCTCGTGTAAACAAACCTATGCTGCCAGTTGTATGAAAGTATAGCACATACAGTTACGTACAGTACATAGTACTTGATAATAATAACTGTGTTAACTGGTTTATGTGCTTACTATTGTTATTTTAGCGTGTACTCTTTCTACTTAAAAAAAAAAAAATTCTATTGGACCTCTAAAAGTTTCACTGAAGTAGCAGGCCTTTGAATCTGGTAGTGTATGTCTCCCACCCTCTAGCACACCAGTGTCACTTTCTATTCACCAAGTCTATTTAGCACGATGTCATAGTGGGCCAGCTTGATTTTCTGGAGAATGTCAAGATAATCAAGAATTTTGCAGACAATCTTATGAAGAAAGCTGGAGTTTGCATAGCCCGAGTCAAGACTATAAAATGTACTGCTGTCCTTCTCATGTAAAGGTGTAATTTTTGACCCTCTTTATTGTTGGGTATTGAAAAGAACGTGTTTGTAAGATCAAGAGCTATATACCTTATGCCAGAGCTTGTGTTGGTGTTTTCTATTAAAGATATTACATTCAGTCCATCAGCTATAGTTGGAGCTATCAAGTAGTTAAGTTTAATATATCTCCATTAACCAACGTGATCCATCCGGGTTTTGCAGGGGTCATACAAGTAAATTAAACAGTGATATGATGGAAACCAACACTTCTGCATCTTTTAAATATTTGAGATTTGAGTGAATTCCTGAAATTCCTCTTGGGATGTGTTTGACTTACTATCTTGGCACTTTGATTATGGCAAATGTGGAGGAGAGACATCTTCATAGCCCTTCTTACCATGGTAACTTTTACACAGGCCAGAGAGTGAAAATCCTGCCAAATGGTAAGTTTGTCCATTCAGATTTCATGCTTGGGAACTGGAGAAGTAACCTCGGAATAGGTTATTTCCTGTCTTCTGGATTCTATTCCGCAGAACTTGGGGGTGCACGGTAACATGGGCGTGGTTCAGAACTGCATTGATCACTGGCCTCTGTAAGTCCTTCCTTTACCCAGTGGTCTGTGATGGCATTTGGGGTGTGCTTGTTTCGGTACAGACCCTGTCATGTAACAAAACGTCTGTGAAGACTCCTTTCTCCAGTGTACAGGTTCTACGGTAAATGGCTGCAGGAAATTTTGGGCAATGTCCATGGGAGTATTTATTGTGCGTACTTAAGGGGGTATTCCTCAAGAACACCCATACTCCCCTTTAACCATGGGCTCTCGTCTATGAATGGGCTTCACACTGGATGAGAGACTACAGTGTTTTTCAGTTTTGTAGCTCATGTCTGTCTTTTCACCAGTTGTTTTGCTTTTTTTGTTTACAAGGCGAGTAAGTCAAGTAATGCTTTGCTCGGGCATCCGTCTGTCTTGGTCCTACAAACATCGTAATCTGTTGACAAGCACCACAGATTTCTGGAGGCCAAGACACTCTGATTGTCACCCCAGCCTTGCTGGCTATTACGGTACTTATGTCTGTATGTATTCTGTCAGTGAGGTGCCACTGCATGGCCTCCGCCTTTCTTGAATCCTGTCCTCTCTATTGGTACTAGAAGGCCGGTTTCAAGGTAACATCTCATCAACACATAGAGAACATGTGTCATTGAGTTTCTCAAAGATCCCAGTGCAACCTTCTTGCGCATTCCTTATTCCCTTGGTGAATGAAGCCAATGTCCTCTAGGGCTTCCTGGGGACTGTAGTCAGGTAGTAGGTTCTTGGATCATATGTAATAAGTGTACTACAACTGGTTTAACATTTTCAGTTTCCTGAGCCTTGTGGTCCTTTCCTCTATAATAGTCTACCAAAGTAGTTCTGGCATCTCAACCTCATTTACCAAAGGACATATACATGGCCATGCTTTAAGAGCCCATCTCAGCAGCACATTGGGACGACTCCAGGTTTCCTTTCCAGCAGGCTAAACCCCACATCACAGGACACTGCTCCAGGGTTAGCAAGTTCTCTCCTCTGCAGATTTATATTGTCCCCTCACTGAATATAATACTTATATTCTGTCACCACACTGGTCGAACGCTCTCAACATAACACTCCCACACATGTTCTTCCAGTTCTTGCCAGTGCTTATTATTCTGGTCCTGTCATCATTTTGATCATATAAGTTATTTCCTCCTAGAGTAGGAAATGTAGTTTCCCAGGAGACCCTTGTTACTCCTGAGGCAATGAAAGATATGGTAGCAGATCTTGGACAGAAAAAGGCATTGTGTTGTAAGGTGCTTGACTCAGGTGAGGTTTTTGCAAAGCTTCCAGCCATGTGAAATTTTTCTCTCTAGCAAGGGAAGAAATGGCTGCTGCTTCTTGCAGAAGGTTCGTGGGAACCTGGGGATTCAAGATGTTTCAGTTTATCCACCCAAATGTCACCACCCCCACCAGATGTCAGGATACAGTTTTTCCTGTCAGGGCTTTGACTTTGGCATAGAAGACTTTTTAAGGCATTCACTCTCCTTTGCAGATTTGCCACCCTTACAATTAAACCTTGGGCCTGGCTTTTCAGCTTATATTACCCTACAACTACCGGAAATAAGGGTCATTTTATTTTTCATTTCCCCCCCTCTTTATTTTTGATGAAGGCATAACTTACATATTCTTAAAGTATATACATATTACAGGAAAGTACATACATGTCAAATATAGAGCTTGATACACGTTTATGGGTATGTTGCCTGCTTTACGACCACCACCTAATCAAGATGCCATGTGCAGCACTCCAGAAAGCTTAGTGCCCCCTCCCAATCACATGATACCACTGTCTGACCTCTTTTGTCATAAATATATCTTCCTATTCTTTAACTCCCATCGAAATGGCTCAGGGTTTGTATCCTCGCTCCTCATTGTATCCGTGAGACGCATTCACGTGTGAGGCAGCAGCTCTTGTTCACTGCTGTGCGGCCTTCCGTACATATCCCATCACGATTCAGTTACCCATTCTGTTGACGGACATTGGGTTAGGTCCCGTTGGTGCTATTATGATAAAACTGCCATGTACGTGCTCACATGACTTTTGGTGGACATAAACACTCATTTATTTGGGGGAGTGGAATTTTCCAGGAGTAGGATTGCTTAGTTATTGGGCTTATGTACGTATAACTTTGGTTCAATATTGCTAAGCAGGTTTTCAAAGTGTTTGTCCTGATGTAAAAGCCCCACCAGCGATGTACAGGGTTCCAATTGCTCCATCCACATCCTCACCAGGTACTCACTTTGCACTGACAGCTTGTCTCATTGAAGTTATCTCGTGGGAGTGTAGTGTTACCAAGTTGTAGGTTTCATGTGCATTTCCTTGATGGATGACCTTCATCATTTTTTCATACCCACTTTGCCATTTGTTTATCCTCCTTGTAAAAGGAATTTGGGGGGCAGTTTTTTAAAAATGGGCTACATGAGTTTCTCTTTTTCTTATTGACTTGTGGGAATTCTTTATATATTCTGGATCGAAGTATTTTGTTAAATACATGCTCCAAGTCCTTGGCTTGCCTTTGAACTCTCTTAATCGAATCTTTTGATGACCAGAAGTTCTTAATTTTGATGAAGGCCAGTTATCCATCTTCTCTTGTAGTTCGTGTTCCTTATGTTCTGTTTAACCCCAAGATCACAAATATGTTCTGTATGTTCTCCTCGAAGCTTTATTGTTTAACTATTTACATTTAGACCCGTGATCCAGCTAGAATTAATTTTGGGATATGGTATCAGTAAAGGTCAAAGTTCACTTTTTCCATATGGATCTAGCATCAATTATCAAAAAGACACTTCCGTGGAGGACTTTTGTAGTGGTCTTTGAATTGGGAGTTGGATAACATGAGAATGTCATTTTTTTTTTTTTTTGGTCAAGACTTAAAAGCAGTTAACGAAAGCCAAACCATTCCATAAGTCTTATAATTACTATTGCCATTTATTACAGTGCCAAATTACCACATAACCTAGGTTTTGCTTTCTACTCCCTCTACATTCCAATCTACTACAGATGATTGGAATTAGTGAAGCCATTGAGACCAGAGATTACAACTGTCTCACATACACCAAAAATAGGGCTCTTTTTGCTGCATGACCAGTAAGTGATCCAGGTTTAGAATCCTGTCTTGAGGGTTTCCTTTCAATGGTCACTTCTGATATCAACTTACCTACTCTGGGTTTCCCTAGAAGCAGAGCCTGGGTGTAGGGTTGCATGCTGGCAGTTTATTTGGGATGTCATTCCATGAAGTAGAAATGAGGGACCAAGGCAAATGAACTAGGGAAAGAGAGAAATGCAACACTGGGCTGTATTATTAGGAGACGGGTTCTTGCTCCTGCTGAGATCTCCTGCAGACTTCTGTGGAAGGGACCCAATGAGAAGCATTTCCGAACCCCACCGGTGTGTACTTCTGGGTGCCTTGTATTGGTACCAGTGGGTTCTCACCTTGCCCTCCTCGACAGTGCCAGAGAAGCCCTGGGCAGGAAGCAAGAGTGTGTGGCCCACTCGTGAGGTGAGATGCAGAGAGGAAAAAAAAAAGTGGAAACAACTGTGGAATCATCTGTACACAATCAGAGGTGATAAAAGGAGATGTACATAAAAGGTTTCCAATGCAAATGTTGATATAGCTCATGGCACTCAAGGAGAACAAAAATATCGGAAACCAAGTACTCGAAATCCCATTAGGTACTGTTTCCGGATTTGCTTCTCTCTGTACATCTGCTTCATTTCTAGCTCCCGGCAATTCTGTTTTCTTTGCTTCTCAAGTATGGAGTGGGAAATGACCATCCATGTCTTTTGTGTTTACATGTTGCCTGTTCAGTTTAGCAACCAGACTGAACTAGAAGCTGTTTGTTCCAAGTCCAAATTCCCTGAAAAGGAAATCTGATTGGTTCAGCTTGGGTCAGGTACCTAGTGCTGATCGGACATAGTAGAGCCAGTGGAGCAGGGTCTGTGGTTCCAACATAGATGCTGAGAATGGTGTCCTGTGGATTTGGTAAGGGGCAGGGTTGTGGGCTCATGATTTAAGTAGACCCCCTTTGGGTGGGGGCCACATTTTGAGGTATCTACTACCTCAATCAAATCTATCAAAACCTTATGATTTCTATCTTTGGTGTAATGTGGAGGCAGTCTTTCTTTAACCCTACAATTATATAGACAAACATTTTACATTTTCTTCCAATCCTTTTATGATGTTTTTCAAATATTTAATCCACCTGGAATCTAAGTATAAGTTATGAGATAAGGACCTAACTTTAAAAAAATGGTTAGTTATCTCATCACAAATTATTTAATAATTCATCCTCTTCCCACTGATTTAAAATACCATTTTTTTCATACACAAATTCTTATACATATGCATATGTGTGTGTGTGTGTGTGTGTGTGTGTGTGTGTGTGTGTGTGTGTAGTACTGTTTCTGGAGTTTTCGTTGGTTAATTCATCTAGTACTGTTTTAATTATATGTGTGATGCTTTAAAGCTAATATGTATGCCATGAAAGCAAGTATTCCTACTGGTTTTAAGTTCCTTTAAAGGAAAAACAGAATGTGTGTGTGTGTGTGTGTGTGTGTGTGTATCTTCATATTGTCTAGCTGTTTCTTATGCATGCTAGATAATGATAATTATAGATTATATGTAAGAATACATACATATGATTAAATATAAAAATACATACTATTTTATCATTTTCAATATGCTTTCATAAAGTGTTGCATGTAATCTGGAAAAGGGCATATTGACATATCGAGACATTTCTCCATTTGATTAAACTGGTAGATTTTATTATTGTTCTAAATAATTCCCCCCCACACACACAAGAGGGATATATACCGCTGCCCATCACAACCTGCAGTGCTCCTATGGAAAGCTTACACATCCTCGCTCCTTTGCTGTTGACTTTGGTCATATGGCTTGTTTTGACCAGTGCTTGTGAGTGGATATGACTTACATTATGTCCAAGTAGAAGTGTTAATTATCATTGGTGTTTTTGCCACCCTCTCTCTCTATTCCTTCCCTTCGCTATGAGAACCGCATGCCTCGGATATTGAAGAAGACACGTAGCAGGAGAGGAATTGCCATCAACCCATGGCTGGTGAACAAGGTGGCTGAGAAATAATCCTTTGTGACTTCTACACATGCCATGGCGACTGTTGATAATCATGTGTTGACTGCAGTTACCAGTTGGGTAGATCTGGTTCAGATAGATATCTTTTTATAATAACCCGAAGAAGTTCTTGAACTCGTTTTTATAAATATAGCAAAAAGATTCATTAGAATAACTGGGACCTCGCTATGGACATGTCCCATATAAATTTTACTGAGCAGTTATCTTAAATACAGTCAAGATATGAGGCTCTTTAAGTTATAAGTGAAGAGACGTCTTTCAGCAAGGTCGAATAATGTTGATGAGTATAAAGATAGATTTGGCAAAAAGAGAGAAACTCGAGACCAATAGATACCTTCAGAATCTGGAACCTGTCCAAGGCAATACAGGGACAAGTACGTGTGGCCGCTCCAGTGCTCTGGTGTTGACCTACTGATACTCTGATCTCTACTTCTCTTAGTGACTTTTCACTTCTCTCTCTGCCACCAACTCGCTTCCTTACACTCTGTGTTTTTTCTCTTCCTCATTTTCTTCTGTATCTGCAATTTCTGATTTTTCATGCCTTCATCTTGCTCATAAGTTTGGTTTGCTTCTGACTCCTTCTAGGACACCTTTTAAACCTCAGCTCCCAATACTGGTTGCCTCACCTATACTCTCCCATTTCAAATTCCCGAGACGATGATTTTGTTTGCCCCAGTTAGTGTTAGTAAAATAGTGTCCCCTCAAATTCACGTCCACTCAGTACTTCAGAATGTTACCTTATTTGGAATAAGGCTTTTTGCAGGTATAATTCAGGTATGGACAGTATAATGAGATCATCCTTGAATAAGGTGAGCCCTAAATCCAATAATGAGTTTTTTTATAAGAGATAAAAAAGGAGAAGACATAGAGGCACAGAGAAGGAAAGGTCCTATGAAGATGGACCCAGATATTAGAGGACAGCCACAAGCCATGGAATGCCAAGGATTGTCAGCCACCAGAAGTGAGGAGAGAGGCATGGAATGGACTCTCCCCATGGAATGGAGCTTCCAGAAGGAACCAACCCTGCCAACAACTTGATTTCAGAGTTCTGGTTGCCAGAAGTGTGAGAGAATAAATTTCTTTTGTTTTAAGTCATTTGGTTTGTAGAAATTTGTTATGGCAGCTACAGTAGTCCCCCGTTTATCTGCAGTTTCACTTTCTGCAGTTTCAGTTACCCACAGGCAACCATGGTCTGAAAATATTAAATGGAAAATTCCAGAAATAAACAATTCATAAGGTTTAAATTGTGCGCTGTTCTGAATAGCGTGATGAAATTGTGTGCTGTCTCTCCCCACCCTGCCCAGGAAGTGAATCATCCCTTTGTCCAGCATTTCCATGCCATATATGCTCCCAGCCCGTTCGTCACTTAATAGCCGTCTTGCTTATCAGATCAAATGTCACCATATTGCAGTGCTTGTGTTCAAGTAAGCCTTTTTTACTTAAGAATGGTCCCCAAACTCAAGAGTAGTGATGCTGGCAATGCAAATATGCTAAAGAGAAGACATACAGGGCTTCCTTTAGGTGAAAAAGTATGTGTGCATAGGGAAAAACAGTACATATAGGGTTTGGTACTACCCTTGGTTTCAGGCATCCACTGGGGGTCTTGGGGAACCTGCACGTGAGGGACGACTACTGTATAGGAAACTAATACTTCCAACTAATCTCTCTGGGCTTTTAATGTTCACAGGCCAT
The DNA here is from genome assembly GCF_004115265.2 of Rhinolophus ferrumequinum. Classification (NCBI taxonomy): domain Eukaryota; kingdom Metazoa; phylum Chordata; class Mammalia; order Chiroptera; family Rhinolophidae; genus Rhinolophus; species Rhinolophus ferrumequinum. The sequence goes on along the minus strand of NC_046286.1, from coordinate 84,482,615 downwards.
TGGTTGAGCTATAGACTGGGCACCCCTGGGTGAAGTACTTAGAAATGGACTGATAGGGCTGTGGACGGGGTGATTTCCTTTGGAAAGACAGTGGACATGAGAAACATACAAGCTGGCATGTCTAAAACAATTTAATGCTTGGCTGCCAGGCATCCCTTTTCATCTTCCCTTGGGGATGAACATGTCTTACCTGATGTCATTCAGCTCTCCCACATAGCACTGCCTGTGTCCACTGACTGGGATGAATATCCAGAAATGATATCACACAGGTATTTCAAAATTTACTTGTCATTATCAGAATCCTCATTTTCTGGGCAGTGTCCATTTCTCCTCTGTTTAATTGAAATCCTGCATGGTGTTACATCTTTGCTATTCAGTATCCTATAGATGAAACTGAAGTTCTCAAATTTGAATGTGATCCACTTTAAAAGGACAGACACTGCTGAAGACCTCAGTCTTAACCTAAATCATTTTAACAATGCTACCTTAAGTGTAGTAAAATAACACTGTCGGTATAAACCTATAGAGCAGAGGTTGGCGAAGATTTTCTTAAAGGGTCAGATAGCAAATATTTTAGGCTTTGTGAGCCATATAGTCTCTAACTACAATAGTTATTGTAGCATGAAAGCAGCTATAGATAGTATATAAACGAATGTGTGTGGCTGTCCCTCACATTTTATCTGGGGACACTGAAATTTGAATTCCATATCATTCTGACATCACAAAATCTTCTTTTCATTTTCCTCCCAACTATTTAAAAATGTGAAACATACTCTTTGCTAATGGGCTGTATAAAAACAGACAGTGGAACATATTTGGTCCATGGGCCACAGTTTGCAGAGCCCTGCCATAGAAGATGCTGGATGTTTCTTGTCCACTCAAAGTCACCCCTTTTTTTGCTAATAGGGCCCTAATCTTTTTTTTTTTTTTTTTTTTTTTTTTTTTTTTTAAGGAGGGTGAAGCTCACAGTGGCCCAGGCGGGGATCCAACTGGCAACCTTGGTGCTACCAGCACAACACTCTAACCAGTCACACCAATAGGTCCCTAATTTTGTCTTGGGAACATTTCCTCCATCCCCACCTCTCTTTGAGAACTGTCAGTCTGTATGCCTCAGGTTGTGCTATGGGAGCACGTGGTCTTGGCTACAGTGATTGGTTCAGTCGGAGTGAACACTGCTGTTGCATGGCGTCCATGTTCCCTCCTTCCACAGGAACATGTAGCAATAAGGAAGATGTGAGCATGGAGATGCCAGGGGCTACCACATGCATCCTAAGAATGATGCTGACACAGCAGCAGTCTGAGTCAAGAAACAAAGAGAAACCGAATTTTGAGTTGATTTTTGGAGCTCCTGGATCAAGCCACTCATGACACTAAACAACCCCCAGGCTTCTCCACTACATGAATAAATAAAATTTCTTGCTTATTTAAGTGAGTTTGCGAGTGGGTTCCCTGTCACAACAGAAATAACTGAGGTAAAACGCTTACTCAAACGTTTAGTATAACTACAAAACAAATTTTAAAATTAGATACCATTGTAACTGCTAAACCAGAAAAGTTCAAATTGACAATGTTATTTTTTTGTTTTGCTGAAACTAAATTCCTTCTCCTAATGCGAACATGGCTTTGGCAATATGTTGTGGGTTGTTCTGAGTTCTGCATGCCTTTGTGTCGTACACATATGGTGTGTGCCATGCAGGGAATCCTTTGTTCATTGCTTTTCTCTATTTGAACTCCTGCAAAACCTTCTCAGCCTTCTCGTGATACAAATATGTAATTTACTTAAGTCTGCCTCTAGTTTCCTCAGTCACTAAAGCAAAGGAGAACATCACTGTGCTTGTCTTTCAAATCGTATTGATACCAAATTAAAGTCTCATTTTATTAAATCACTTAAGCCAAAGTCTTTGGTCTTTGAAACTATGTTTCAATTATTAATTGAAAAGAGAAGCTTTGTGTTTTTAACAGGAGATGAATTCAACTGTGGTGATTGTGTCAGTTTGCCATTGGGACATATCAGTTCTCAATAATTAGGCAAGACTATGATGTCTAGACCTGCATCATTCATTTATGGCCCTGTCTACACCTTCCACGGACTCCCACTTGCGTCCCATAATTCCACTCAGTGATGTGGCCTGTTACTTCTGTTAGGGATTTTAAACTAATTGCACAATTTTTTAGAGTCTCGTTGTCTACAATTGCATATAAATTCTTCATACTGGTTTTTAGTTGGCGTACTATAATCTGTATATGTACTGCTTACTTAACCAGGAGTGGTGAATTACTCACTTGTTGCTCCAAAAATCCAGTAAAGAGATCTCTAAAACATTGTGGCTTCTAACATAAAGCATTTATATTCTTGTTCACAGGTCTGCAGATAAGCAGGGGTAGCTCTGCTTTAGGCTGCAGGTCAGCTTGTCTTAGCGCCTGGCTTTAGGTCAAGTGTAGGACGGCCTGTGTATCTTACTCTGGGGCCCAGACTGAAGGGACAGGAGGTAGCTAGCACGTGCTCTCTTCACAGCAGTCACAGGAGTGCAAAAGACTGAGACAAAGGGTGCAAGGATATTTAAGTCCTTTGTGCATGTCATGTTCACTGACATACGGTTGACCAGAATCAGTCACGTTGTTGAAACATCAATAGAATGGGGGAAATGCCCCCATCCACTCTTGCATGTTGTTGGTTTACATGGCTAAGGGATGGAGGGAAGAATTGTGAATAACCCAATCTAGTGCATATGGCTTCACTTTGTACGAACTCTGTCTCTGCTCCCCCAATCCTCTGATCTCAATTTCTATTGCTAATATGCCCTGTGGGAGTGAGAGGGCTTTCCATAGCTAGTCTGAATTTTAAAGAAAGAGAATGGTTTCCAGATAGCTTGATGGTCATAAATCCAGTAGCTGTTGCAGCTGAGTTTCCTTTTTGGCTCAACCTTCTGGCTTCTCTGTTGATTTATTTTTATGATAAAATATTTTGAAATATAGTAAGCTTTAGTTTTGTTTTAATGCTGTAAAAAACAAACGTGTACATGATTCTATTATGTGTATACTTAAAGGTGTATACTTAAATATGCAGAGTAACCAGTAAGAGATAAGGGATCTCATTCACTGCCAGATTTGTGGGACCTCCCATAGCGCTGGGCATATAATATATGCTTAACAAATATTTGTTGATTGAAATACATTGTTTTCTTATTCACTAATGATTATTACTGATCCACAATAGTTGGTTGTACCTGAATAGACATTTTCTTTTTTAATATAATGATATTTATGTAATTAATATCCTCCAGCTTCATTAGTGTTTTACCCACACCAAAAAGATGTTTATAATGTGATACGTACACAAGTGATAAGTTAAGGTTGTGTTTGCTCTTTTCAGGACTAATACAGATTGTTGGCTGCGTTTCTTTTCTTGTTTGTTTTTACAATTATTTATTTACATATCCTTTTAATGTGCGAAGAGTCGTTAGAAGAACAGCTAAAGGGATAGTTAGAAATATGTACCAATATAGGCAAAACCTACTAATTTTCAAGTTCATAAATATCAGCCTGTGAATATACCATTTAAAATTTATTTTTTAAAAAATAAAATTACTTTAAAAAAGCATTTAAAATTAAAATTATGTATGATGTAGATATAAAAGGATCATAATGCATGAGAAAGGTAGTAAAAAGCATAAGTACCATTTGAAAGATTATTTCCTTCTTAGAAGGACCTAAATTAATCCTGGAGTTGATTTATGAAAACTGAATATATCATAAAACAAAAAGAACTTAATTGAAAGACAGTTTTCTTTTTATAATAGGTCATCTACTTAGGAAAAGAGCAAGGCTAAAACAACTAAATGGCTTCTTGGGTTTTTTCAATGATTCTGAAAGTTCAGGATATTTCCTTTGCTTTCTTACAGGAAACATTTATTATAGCTTAAACATGCATGAATGTCTCAAGTTATAATCATCTTGCCAGATATACTTATGGCATAAAGAAAGGAAGGAAACTAACATTCATGAAGTCTTTACTATATGCCTGGTAAGATGCTAGAAGCAAAGACTTGTTGAGATGAGAAATATTCTCATTTCAGAAACTAGGCTCACGAAGTTTAAGTGACAGTTTTTTTACTCCAAAATCATGTTCTTTGGCTTGAGCCAAAACCCAAGAAAACTGTTCATTTGATAGTTTAGTAAACTGACATGAACTCCTGACATGAACTCCACTTGCAAGTTCAATAATTGCAGTGCAGTAAAACAAAGTTTTATTTAGAGATAAACAAACAAGTATGTAGATATGTTTTGCAATAGACAAATCACAGTGGTCCAAAGTCCTACAGTGGGTATTCCCCAATACCACATAAGTGGCCCCCGGGAACCATTCAAATATGGACCCTCCCCAGTCTTGGGCTTGAGTTGAGAAGTTGACTCGTTCTGGCTGGAATTTCTTGTGGTTGTTCTTGCAGTGTCTGCAGCACTGACCTTATTCCTAGCCTCTAAATCCACTTCCTTTTCTAGTGGTATCTTGTTTTTCTCATGCTCCTAGGCTTACTTCCTTGTCTGATGAAAACTCCAGACTTAGTCTTTGACATTTCTTCTCCTCCTCCTCCTCTTCTTCTTCATCCTCCTTCTTTATAAACAACTTTATTTGGAGTTTATTTTTCATTATCGCATTATTGATTTTTCCTTCCACATGAGCATGTGAAGGAAACATTTCATATAGGTTTCAAGCTCTAAAATCAAGTAAGGTATTGCGATGAATAACTTGTATACTATCAAATTATAAGCTGTTCAGATTGCAGGAAACTTATCTCCTTAGAACTGATATTTTAAATTACCAAAATGATATATTATATAAAAGCTATTATTATGGATATTGTCATATAATCCATAATCCATAAAGTCTGAATAGTATAGTGAACCCACATGGACCTATCACTCGACTTCAACAATTAGCAATGCTTAGGTATGAAGAACACTCGACAGTGTCAGGTAACTAACTCCAGTCAAGCTGAGTTGATGTATTCTTGTTGTTAAGAAGACAGCCACATAATACAAAAGTGTGTGAAGTACAAATGGAATACCCACATTTTCTTTCCTTTTTTTTAAAGTTTATTGGGGTGACAATTGTTAGTAAAGTTACATAGATTTCAGGTGTACAATTCTGTAATATATCATCTATAAAGCCCATTGTGTGTTCACCACCCAGAGTCAGTTCTCCTTCCATCGCCATATATTTGATCCCCCTTACCCTCATCTACCACCCGCTACCCCCCCACATTTTCAATCATTTGTTAATAATCCCTTTAGTAGGGATACTGTTTATCAGTCAGGGTTTATAAAGTCACACAGTGTTGTAATTTAATGAATGATGGATAAAAATTCTGGTCATACCATAGGCTCACTGGTGATGGTTCTGACATATCAGTTACGCAGAAAATCTGATCTTTTCAGAGTAAATCCCTTTAGCTGCCATTCTGTTTTAGATCACCATAATTCACTTGTTTTTTCTGTTAGATACAGATTACAAATTTTACAAGTTTCTGTAATTGTTTTCATGATCACAGAGGAAAATAAAAACATGCATAAATATCAGAATAAATGACTATACCTGTATTATGGGATGGTTATAATCTAATTATGCTTTGGGTGAGAGATTATAAATGTCAGAAAAAGAAAGCTCATTCTCTCCTGGGTAGGTTCAAGGATACCATCTTTGGATGAAAGGTGATTCTGGTATTCACCTTTAGCACATTTCTTGATCTATAAGAAGGCATCCAAATTCTTTCTAAATTAGGCGGGTGTCATCTCTTTCATCAAATACTTACCCCAGTTAAGAGGGTCCTCCTCTCGATGATCAATTATAAACATTTAGCAAGTGACTATTGTCTTTACAATCTGCTTCTCATCTGTCCATCCTGTTTTTTGAGAATTTATAATCTACCTAAAGAGAAAAGCTTTTCCCATAAAAATAAAAGCTGCCAAATGAGACCTACAGATAAGAATAGTAAGTGTTACAAGACTTCATAGGAAGGAAGGATGAACATGGACTCCATGGCTCTAAGGGGGTTGAGACTAGCATAGGCCTTGAGAGCCAGTGTGGACCACAGGTCCTCCACCCGCTATCTGTCATGCTTTTGCCGGCATTAAAAGACACATCAAAGATGTGAGGAACACAATGGGGCCGCCATTCTGGAGGAACAAAGTCATCAATATACTCTTTCTCTTATGCTGAGTCATCTTCCCTCTTCCTGCAAGATGTTCTTCTTGGTCTGTGACTTCACTCTCAGAGCCCTGAGTTCACAAGAAGAGAGGGCCTGGCTCTGCTCTGGACCTAACAGGGAGACATACTTGTGGTTTCTATCTTGTTCAGCCCAATGCACAGAGTAGGAGAATAAATATCAGGCAGAATCACTGGTCATAGGAATAACAAATGTGCTCTGTGTTGTATCTGTAGAGATCCTATGGTATGCTGGGGCATAATGGATATTGTGTTTCCCCAGAAATAAGACCTAACCGGAAAATAAGCCCTAGCATGATTTTTCAGGAAGACATCCCCTGAACATAATCCCTAATGCATCCTTTGGAACAAACCTTAATATAAGACCTGGTCTTATTTTTGGTGAAACACGGTAGCAATTTAAAAAATGGCAAAGGGCTTGGATTTGGGAATAAAAAAATAGTGTCCCTAAAATAATTGTTCCAAGTATAATAGTAGATGTTGAGAGAGGTTCAGAAGGCTTCAACAGAACTAAATGCACAATTTGGAAAAATATCAGGTTGCCCCAGGATAAGCTGACAGTGTTCAATGCTCAGGATACCTGGGGTGAGAGGTTTCTGTGCTTCTAGATGGTTCACACACGTTCATGGGAACAAATACCTGGGGATGTGGTAGCTCTGTTGTAATAGACCAGAGAAATTGACTTGCCCACATTTCTGGAACTATTAAGTGACTGATTGATTCAATACCTGTTGGGATGTGACTACAAGTTCATGGATTGCACTAATTTTTATTTAATGTAATTGAAGAATTAACAACCTGAGAGACCAGTGAATAGTTCCGGACTGCTGTCCTCCAATCTACTAGCTCAGCTAACTTTAAATGTATATGGGGACGCAGATGAGTTAACGTTACCCCTCCCAACTAATATGTTTGCATTTATAACTGGCATTAGGCTATATCTTAATCCAGTTACTGCTTTTAAATGCAATATCAACTTGCTACAAATGGAAACTTCAAGACCCTATAGTAGAATTCCCTAAAGCACAGTGTCTCTGGATCAGAGGTGATGGTGTGTGGGGAGGTGGTGGACGTACAAGGTCTTTTCTTCCTCCATTTCTTTTTTCCCCCAGGTAGCGCCTGAGCAGCACCAGTGAAACCCTGTGCCCTAAACTGTACGTGTGGTGAACCAGGGGGCTGAGGACTCTGAAGTGGAAGAGCCAAAGAAGTCTTCAGGGTACATTCTGCAGGGGGGCTGCGAGCCCTTTCATGGCGGCTAAACCTTGCCTGTAGCTCGGAAGTCTTTCCTTTTGAGGACATTGACCTAATCTAGATAGGAGGAATTTTCTCCAGTTGAAGGTCCAACGATGTCATTCTGATTATAAAAGTGAGAAATAACCATCATGTCTGCAAAATTCACATCATGTCATGGGTAGGGAATTGGAGAAGGGAGTGGTTGAGCTCGGATAACTCTGCTTGTTTCTGAGAGTTGCCCATATTTACTTACTTCATCTACCCCACCCCACTCTCAGAAAGAAAAACACTATGTAATTGTTTTGTTGTGATGTCTCAACTTAGTCATGGAGAATGTTTTCAACTTCTTTAGGAAAGGAGAACTGAAAAGACTGGGTCTATTCTATATCCACGAGTCAGAATTTCACTGGTATTCGTTAAATTATATATTCATTCTTTATGAAAATAAGGTTTAAAAATGTTTACTTTTTTCCATTAAGTTGATTCTGGCAATAAGAACAGGGAAGCAAAACTTACATTACACATGATATAAATCAAGTTTTTCAAGCATTCCTAGTGCAATTTGATTAAAATGTCTTGTCTTAGGTGCTTTCCCTCTCTGGGAAAATATATTACTAATGTCAGAGGGCAATCTATTTTCCCTGACGTATTACTTTTATAAGTTGTAAATGTGTTTGCCTGCAAGCATCTGAAAATTCAAGAGAGGCTTAAACAAGTACGAGATTTATTTGCTTTAAGCAACAAGATATCTGTGGGCAAGATCCCAGAGCTGGGATGGTGGCTTAGCATAGTCTTCATAGTCTGTCATTTTTGTAGTTGAAAGCTTCATATCAGGCATCATGTTAGTGTTACAAGTGGGAAGAAGGAGGAAGAAGGAAGGGCAAAGTGTAAAGGAAAGCGCCAGCCAGGTCTTTAAAAAAGCTTTTCTAGAAGCCTCACACAGAGACTTTTGTTGACACTGTACTGGCCAGAACTGTATCACATGGCTACCCCACCTCCAACCAATGAGTCTAGGAAAGGGAGTATCTCACTTTCCAACCTACCTACTAGTAGAGGAGGCTGGCTGGAAAGGTGGTGAGCTGGGTGGTGAGGGAGCTAGTTTAGAATATCTGCCAGCACTGACTGGTATTTTGCTCTTACTGATTCCTTGTCATGTGGAATTATTTTCAACAAACAAAAAGTTTTCAGTTCAGAAGCTCTAGTTTAAGAATACAATGTCCTCACCACTTATTTCCTCTTTAAAATGATAGATTTGGGCTGTGTTGTCTTTAAATAGCTGCTTATTGTAGCTTGTGTTTTGGGAGCAGCTATCTAAGATCAAATGACAAAATGAAGGGAAACATCTTGTGACCTCTTTGGTTTTAGTCATTTGGGATGTATTTCTTGCCAGGACAGACAGTTCAGTGTTTTCATATATTTTGGTGTTTATTTGTTCAAGACCAAGACACCAAGACAGAACTATCATGAATAATGAATATGTAAAAAAAAAAAAAAAGAGCCAAACAATGAGATATACACTTTTGAAAGTTACTTCAGTCTATTGAACTAAGACAGTTCTAATTAGAAAACTAGTATCTTTTTCTTTGGAGGCAAAAAGTTTGTTAATTTACATGGGTGAAGTTCTTAAACTCTACCAAAGACAGCTAAACATTATTGATCATTAAATACCTAATTTGAGTAGCAGATTCTACTATAATTCTAGTCATCAGATTATTGCAACTCAGAGCTTAAAAAACATTTTTTTCTACAATTAGAATAAAATACTCTCAGAGAAACTTTGTAAAATAAGAGATCCCCTCATACATTCACTATTACAAATACTTACCATTTTGATATATGTTTGTTTATGAATAAGAAATAATAATAGCCGATGTTAATTGAATACATAACCTATGCCAATAATTTTTTTTTTTGGCACTAAAAATATTTTATTTATTTTTTTTTAAGCAAAAATACATAGATTTCTTTATTGATGTAACACCGGTATTAGATCTGTTCACCAAAATCATAGACACCAAAATTACTTTTTTATTTCAGTTCCATGCCCTTTCTTCTCATTAAATACGCAATGATTTTTTTTCTTTCAAGTGTGCTCTACTTTATTTTTATTTTATATTATTTTTTTTACTTGACATTCATTATTGTTCAGCTTCAGCTTCAGGTGTACAGTGCAGTGATCAGGCATCTACATCATCCCTGAGGTGGTCTCCCTAATGAGACAAGTGTCCATCGGATACCCTACAAAATCTTTACAACATTATTGATTACATTCCCCAAATTAACTTTCATAATCCCATGGCCATCTTGTGGTTACTGACTGCTTTCTAATCCCCTCACCTTCCCCGTTATGCCCACCCCCCTTCCCATCTAGCAATCCTCAGTTTTTCCTCTATGTCTCCCAAACTGTTTCTGATTAGTTCATTCACTTATTCTTTTCTTTAGATTGCACATATAAGTGAGATCATATGGTATTTGTCTTTCTCTGTCTGACTTATTTCACTTAACATAATGTTCTCTAGGTCCATCCATGTTGTTGCAAATGGTAAGATTTCTTTCTTCTTTATGGCTGCGTAATACTTCATCGTATAAATGTACCACAGTTTCTTAATCCAGTCATCTACCGATGGGCATTTTGGTTGTTTCCATGTCTTGGCTATTGTGTATAGGGCTGCAATAAACATAGGAGTGCATATATTTTTTTGAATTAGATTTTTGGATTTCTCCAGATAGATACCTAGTAGTGGAATTGCTGGATCATAAGGTAGTTCCATTTTCAGATTTTTGAGATACCTCCATACTGTTTTCCATAGTGGCTGCACCAATCAGCAATCCCACCAACAGTGCACAAGGGTTCCCTTTTCTCCACATCCGTGCCAGCACTTGTTTGTTGATTTATTGATGATAGCCATTTTGACTGGGGTGAGGTGGTATCTCATTGTGGTTTTTATTTGCATTTCTCTGATGGTTAGTGAGGTTGAGCATTTTTTCATATGTCTGTTTGCCATCTGTATGTCCTTTTTAGAAAAATGTCTCTTCATGTCTTCTGCCCATTTTTCAATTGGGTTGTTTGTTTTTTTGGAGTTGAGTTGAGTGAGTTTTTTATAAATTTGTGATATTAACCCCTTATCGGATATGTGATTGGCAAATATCTTTTCCCATTCAGTAGGATCCCTTTTTGTTTTATTGATGGTTTCCTTTGCTGTGAAAAAATATAGTTTGATGTAATCCCACATGTTTATTTTTTCTCTTACTTCCCTTGTGCAAGGGGATATATCAGTAAAAATCTTACTTTGGGTAATGTCTGTGAAGTTTCTTCCTATATTTTCTTCTAGGAATTTTATGGTTTCAGATCTTACGTTTAAATCTTTAAGTCATTTTGAATTGATTTTTGTATATGGTGTAAGGAAGTGGTCCAGCTTCCTTTTTTTGCATGTGTCTGTCCAGGTTTCCCAGCACCATTTATTGAATAGACTGTCTTTACCCCACCGTAAATTCTTGCTTCCATTGTTGTAGATTAAATGGCCATATAGGCATGGATTTATTTCTGGGCTCTCTATTCTGTTCCATTGATCTATGTGTCTGTTTTTATGCCAGTACCATGCTGTTTTGATTACTGTAGCCTTGTAGTATAATTTGATGTCAGGTATCGCTATACCTCCCATTTTGTTCTCATTTCTCAAGATTGCTGAGGTTATCCAGGGTCTTTTATAGTTCCACATAAATTTTAGGATTATATGTTCTATTTCTGTGAAAAACGTCATTGGTAGTTTGATAGGAATCATGTTGAATATGTATATTGCCTTAGGCAGTATGGACATTATAACTATATTAATTCTTCCTATCCATGATCATGGTATGTGTTTCCATCTATTTGTATCTTCTTTCATTTCTTTCTTCAGTGTCTTTTAATTTTCTGAGTACAGATCTTTTACTTCTTTGGTTAAATTTATTCCCAGGTATTTTATAGTCTTTGAAGCAATTGTAAATGAGATTGTTTTTTAAATTTCTCCTTCTGATGCTTTATTATTGGTATACACAAATGCAACTGATTTCTGAATATTAATTTTGTATCCTGCTACTTTACTAAATTCATCTATCAGCTCTGATAGTTTCTTGGTGGAGTCTTTAGGGATCCCTATATATAGTATCATGCCATCTGCATATAATGACAATTTTACTTCCTCCTTACCGATTTGGATGCCTTTTATTTCTTTTTCTTGTCAGGTTGCTGTGGCTAGAACTTCCAGCACTATGTTGAATAGAAGTGGAGAAAGTGGGCAACCTTGCCTTGTTCCTGATCTTAAGGGGAATGGTTTTAGTTTTTCCCCATTGAGTATGATGTTAGCTGTGGGTTTATCATATATGGCCTTTATTATGTTGAGATATGATCCCTCTATTCCCACTTTCTTAAGGGTTTTTATCATAAATGGCTGCTGAATTTTGTCAAATGCTTTTTCTGCATCTATTGATATAATCATGTGATTTTTATTTTTCATTTTGTTAATGTGGTGTATCACATTAATTGATTTGCGGATGTTGAACCACCCTTGCATACCAGGAATGAATCCCACTTGATCATGGTGTGTGATCTTTTTAATGTATTGCTGAATTCTGTTTGCTAATATTTTATTGAGGATTTTTGCATCTATGTTCATTAGAGATATCGGCCTCTAGTTTTCTTTTTTTGTGGTGTCTTTGTCTGATTTTGGGATCAGGGTGATAGTAGCCTCATAAAAAGTGTTTGGGAGCCTTCCCTCCTTCTGGATTTTTTGGAAGAGCTTGAGGAGAATAGGTGATAATTCTTTTTTGAATGTTTTGTAAAATTCACCTGTAAATCCATCTGGTCCAGGGCTTTTGTTTGTTGGGAGATTGTTGATTACTGATTCAATTTCCCTGGTTATGCCAATAATTTTAGGTGTATTGTGTAACATAATCCTCTCAAAAACTCTAGGAGCCAGGTACAGTTTTATCCCATGTTTACAGCTGAAGATAGTTATGTTTAGGTAACTTGCTCAAAGTCACATGGTAAGTAAGTAGCATGGCTGGAATGTGAACTCCGAAAGTCTTCCAAACTTCAAAATTCTCAGCATCTGAACAGGTAGTGTTGGGTATTTAGGAGGCCGGAACAGAAGCACTCTAGGGCTTGACAATACTTTTCTGTCTTTGTATCACGTGATTCAAGTTTCTGACTTCCAGGAAAGACTTATGGCTCAGCTGTCCATCAGTAGATCTAAGAGCCACCTTGGTTCTTGCTCTTCCTGGCGCTGAAATTTCATGTTTCCATGAAATTTCAATGAATGTTTGTCTGATTTCCAGAGTATTTCTGATGCTTCCTGTCAAAGAACACTGATACAACAGATTTTTGATTAAACTAGGAAATCTCAATATTTTTCCCATGGGAAAATGCACTAAGTTTCCAACAAGAAATCCATAGTTGAACTTCTTAAAAATAATCCATTAGAAAGTCAGATACTGTATTCATAAATATAAAAAAAAATGTTCCTTCTATCCTAATTGACATTTTAAAAAAGGTCTCTTTCTCTGTACTATTTGGTCATTTTATTAAGTGCATAGGCCTCTAATATGTTGACGCTAAAATTGTGTACATTTAGCCATTTCCATTTGGCAGGGATCTTACCTATTTTACATAATAGTTAGTCACTGTTTATACTCAGTAAAAATTCTTCTACTCTTTCATTTGTTTTGGATAAACAAGTTTTAATAAGTTTATTCATATGTAAAATCTTCAACCAAAACAGACAAAATGAAAGGCTCCTTTTAACTTCTCCCAGTCTCCATCCTTTCCCTAGAAGTGCACTCAATTATTAGTTGGGGGTGGAACCTTCCAGTTCTTTTCTATACATTTACTTATATCCATATGTACATGTAGAAATAGAGGGTTTGTGTTCGTTTTATTTTTTAAAACTTAAATATGCTAATGAATGAAAGTGATTTGCTTGTTTCACATAACAACATGTCTTAGAGCTCTTTTCCATGTCAGCATAAATGGATCCATCTGATTCTTTCAAACTACTGCCAGGTGTTCCACGGTATGGATCTACAATGGATTATTAACTATTCCTCTTCTGATGGACCATTCAGTTGTTTGTAACTGTTTTATTATTGCCATGAGTCTGTGGTGGATATTCTTATACATTTCTCCTTGTGCATATCCACCAGTATTTCTCTAGGATAGATATCTAGCAGTCAATTTCTTGAGTTGAAATGTGTGTGCTTTAAAAATTGTAATAGTAAAATACGAACTCCTAGCCAAATACATGATTATACCCTACTAGTTCCTGGTGATCACTCCAATCTTTTGTTTCTCAACTCTTACTCTTACAGAAAGTCATTTTTACACTCCACATTTGGTTTCTCTCTCTCATACTTCCGTTCCTCTAAAATGACTCATATTAAAGATGTATTTTTTGGTTGCAAGTAATAGAAAACTTAATCGAACCAGCTTAGACAGAAGGGGTAACTTATTGGTCATGTAAGCCAACTTTGGGGAAGGCGCCATCTTACTATTTCTCAGGATGGCCAGCCATGAGGCCAGAACACCACCAGGAATCACTTTGCTTCTCAATTTCACTCTTTTACTGAAGGACTTCTTTCTCTGAGAGTTCTTTGTACTTTGATACAAGCCTTTTGTTATGTAAATGTTTTGCAAATATTTCCTCCCAATGCATGGCTTGTCTTTTAATTCTCTTATCAATATCTTTCAAAGAGCAGAAGTTTTAAACTTTGATTAAGTCCAATTTATTAATATTTTTCTTCTATGAATTGTGACTTTGGTGGTGTAGCTAAGAAATCTTTGCCTAATCTATGGTCCAAAGATTTTGTCCTATGTTATATCCTAAAAGGTTTGTAGTTTTAAGTTTTATATTTAGTCAATGATCAATTTTGAGTCAATTTTTATATAAGGTGCAAGATATGTATAGAAGCTTACCATATATATATATATATAATATATATTTATTTATTCATTCCAGCACCTTTTGTCAAGAGATGATCCTTTCTCCATTAAATTGTCTTTGTACCTTTGTTGATTTATGTCCATTTATGTGTTGGTCTGTATCTGTACTCTCTATTGCATTCCATTGATTTTTTTTGTTTATTTTTATTTCAATACCACACTGTCTTGAATACTGCACCTTTATAGTAAGCATGAAAATCAGGTAGAATTAACCCTCCAACTTTGTTCTGTTTTTTCAAAATTGTTTTGGCTATGTCAGGTCTTTTGCATTTCTGTATGAATTTTAGGATCAACTTGTCAATTATGACAAAAACTCCTGTTGGGATTTTTTAAAGTAATTTTTTAAAATTGAGATAAAATTCACATCACATAAAATTCATCATTGTAGCCATCCTGAAGTGTATCATTCAGTGGTTTTTTAGTATATTCACGAGCTTGTACAACTATCACCACTATTTAATTCCAGATCTTTTCATCACCCCCCAATGAAACGTTGTATCCATTAGCAATCATTTCTCATCACTCTTCCACCACCTCCTATCTATGGATTTGCCTCTTATGGACATTTCATATAAATGAAATCATACAATATTTGTCCTTCTGTGTCTATCTTCTTTTACTTGGCATAATGTGTTTAAGGTTCATCCATGTTGTAGCATGTATCACCTGTTGGAATTTTGATTGGGATTGCATTGAATTCATATATCAATTTGGCATCTTAACAATATTACCCTGATTTCCCCAAAATAAGACCTAGTTGGACAATCAGCTCTAATGCATCTTTTGGAGCAAAAATTAATATAAGACCTGGTATTATATTAATTATATTATATTATATTATATTATATTATATTATATTATATTATATTATATTATATTATATTATATTATATCGTAGACCCGGTCTTATATTATAGTAAAATAAGACTGGGTCTTATATGAATTTTTGCTCCAAAAGATGCATTAGAACTGATTGTCCAGCTAGGTCTTATTTTCGGGGAAACACGGTAGTATTCGGACCCCTGACAAGGTATCTCTCCATTTATTTAGGTCTTCTTTAACTTCTCTCAGCAATGTTTTATATTTTTTAGTATAGAAGTCTTACACATATTTTGTCAGATTTATCGCAAAATATTTTATATGTTTTTGATGCTAATGTAATTTTTAAAAATTTCAATATCCAGTTGCTCATTGCTAATATATAGAAATATGTTTGATTTTTGTATATTACTTTCATTGATTTTTCTCTGTTGTTTTTATGCTTTCTATTTTTTTTATTTCCTCTCTAATCTTAATTATTTCCTTTCTTCTATTTACTCTGGTTTTCATTTGTTTTTCTTTTTGTAATTTCTTAAGTTGGAAGCTGGATCAATGATTTGATACCTTTTATTTTTTCTAATATAGGTGTTTAGTGCTATAAATTTCTCACTAAATTGTGTTTTAATTTTCACTCAGTTAAAAATATTTTCCTATTTCCCCTTTGGTTTCTTATTTTACCCATGGATTATTTAGAAGTGTGTTATTTTGTTTCTAAATATTTGAGGATTTTGCAGAGATCTTTCTGTTACTGATTTCTAATTTAATTCTATTCTGGTCAAAGAACATACTTTGTGTGACTTGAATCCTTTTAAATTTATTCACACTTATTTTGTGGCCAAGAATATGGTCTGTTTCAGTAAATGTTCCATGTGCAATTGAAAAATGATGTTTTCTTCCGGTGTTGGGTGAAGTCATTTATAAATGTCAGTTAGATCAAACTGACAGTGCTGTTCAATTATTCTGTATCTTTCTTGATTTTCTGTCTACTTGTATTATCAATTATTGAGAGAGGGATATGGAAATCTCTGACTCTAACTGTGGATTTGTTTATTTCTCCATGACGTTCTATCAGTTTCTACTTTGTGTATTTTGAAGCTCTATTATGGAGAGCGTAGGTACTTATGATGGCATGGTCTCTTGATGAATTGACCCATTTATCATCATAAAATGACTTTCTTTTTTCCTAGTAACAGTTAGCATTTTCTTGCAGGCAGTGTAGAATTGGTTCTTCTTCTTTAAAAAAAAAAAAAATCCAACCTGACAGTTTCTCCCTATTTTGGGGATGTTTAGATGATTGACATTTAAGGTGATTATTGGCATGCTTGGTTTAAGTCTATCATTTTACCATTTATTTTCCATTTGTTTCCCCTGTTCTGTTTCTCTTTCTCTCTCCTCATTTTAAGATTTAATTGAGTATTTCTATGATTCCATTTTACCCATTATTTGCTTGTTAGCTATAACTCTTTGTTTTGTTACTTTTCTGGTTTCTTTTGGGATTATAGTATATGTTTTTAACTTATCAAGTGATGTATCACTTCACATTTTTTTGAGTAACTTAAAAATATTCTTCTATTTCTCCTTTCCCAGCCTTTATGATATTGGTGTTATACATTTTATTTTATTTTTTTAAAAATTGTGTGTGTGTACATCATATGTTTTCATTATACATGTTATTTTTAAAAATTTAATTATGTATGTGTTATTAACTTGATAATACAATGTTATTATATTTGTTTAAATATTCAATTGTTGTTTGAAAAGATTTAAATAATGACAGAAAAAAATTGTTTAATTACTTATGTAGTTACTATTTCCAGTGTTCTTTATTCCTTTGTTTAGATCCATATTTCCATCTGGTATCATTTTTCTTCTGCCTGAATGACTTCCTTTAATATTTCTTAAAGCGTGGGTCTGCTGGTGATGAATTCTTTTAGCATTTGTATGTCTTAATAACATATGATGCTTGTGGTTAAAATGATTTAGTCTTTTTATTTAGTCTTTTAAAATTTAGTCTAAAGAGTTTATATAGCTCACTTAGTGACCATAATTATTTTGCCAGTCAGGATCAGTTAACAATTTATTATAGGTTTGAATGCAGAGTATATAGTTATTTATGTTTATATTTGTATTTTTCAGCATAATAATATCTTTCTTTTAATTGGAATTACTTTATTTGCTTCAGTTCCTACCATGGGCCATGCTCTGTTCCTGGGTAAAAGGCTTGTCCCAAAGCACAGAGAACACTGGTTGTTGGCCCTAGAATCCAGCTATGGAATCTCACGTTCAATGCACCCAGCTCCCAGTCACCGTTTTATAATAATTGTGCCTGGATTGCCCCAAGATAATATTTTCCTTTTAAATCCTGGGAAACCTTTATGAAATTATGTATTTTCTACTTTTCTCCATTCCCTTCTTGAAATTTGGAATTATCGAATTACTATTTCAGTATTCATTTAAACCTGTTTAGAATTCCTAAAGTGAAAAGTTTTTATACAAAAAACAGGCAAAATAGAGAAACATGTCAGTTTTCTGATATGTTGTAGTGATTATGTCGTCCAGTTTGTTCTCACCTAAGCTGTCAGCTGACAACTTCTAGGTCTCCACGAAACTTTGTTTAGCAGAGCAGCTGATGGTTGTTCATCTGACTTTGTGTCAGAAATTCAGTGTAAAGAGTTTATATAGCTCACTTAGGGACAATGACTATTTGCCAATTGGATTACCCAGTACTGATTTAATAAGGAAAGTTATTTGAAAATATATACTAAGCAACTTTTTTATCCAATTTGCCCATGTAACCTATGAGAAGTAAATGTATAGCTTTGTTTTAGCTTTGCTCAGCTAGCAAATATAATTTTAAAAACATTTTATAAAAATATAAAAGCATCAAAAACTGAGCATAATATAAAGCTTTTAAAAAGATGTTCCATTAAAAACAGAGATTTTATTTTCAAAGTCCATTTTGTTACTGGATGGTGGGTGCCTGCAGGTTAGGGCACAAGGTTGAGTGAGAGCCTTGACCTCAGGTGTGGAAGCCAGACTGCAAGTGCAGGATGGGGTAGAATTAAGCCTGGACAAAAGCTAGACAGAGTTAAAAGATACAGAACTTGTAATATAACAAGCAAAAGGAAAAAATGGAATGGGCTGTTCTGTGAAGCAGTGAGTTTCATTAGGTGGGTTCAGCAGAATCTGGGCAATATAGAATGTCATAGGATATACCTGTACTAAGGAAATGTGACTTCTAAGATCCCGCCACATTGTAAGAGTCTTTTATTTTAATGGTGCTATATAGTATAGCAAAAGCTAGCAATAACACAAACAGCCAACATCAAGAAATAGATTGCACAATGACTTATGTGCATTTTAGAATATATAAGTAGTAAGTAGCCCCATGAGTACTTGTAATGAGGCTAATCTGAATCAAGATGTAAATACAAAACCATCCCAGATTTTGAAGATTTTGTATCAAAAAAATGTAAAATATCTCAGTAATAAGTTTTATTTTGATTACATGTTGAAATTATCACATTTTGGATATGCTGGGTTAAATAAAATATATTATTAAAATTAAAAAAAAAAAGAATATATAAGTAGAAGTCTACAGCCTAAATCATGAGTGACAAGTTCTGCAAAAATAGTTTTTTAAAAGCAACCAAAATCACAAGTTTATATTGATTATAGTAGTATAAAATGTTTATTAAGTATTATTAAAAGAGAATGTGGCATAACAAAAATTAATGACTGGGTGAGTTCTTTGATTTTAAATAACATCCTTTAGATTTTTAGAAATCTCATTTTAAAGGAGAATCTATGTATATTCTTCAACAAACCCTCATTTAGTACTCAGGGATGAACTAAAGATTAATTCCTTAATCCTCACAACAACCCTAAGTATTGTTATTGTTATTATTATTGTATGTTTTAAATTAACAAAAGCAAGCTGGAGATTTCTACTACTGTTAAAGAGTACAATACAGACATAGACTCATAAGTGCTCTAAAAGAATAATTCTGGCTCTCTCTCTCTCTCTCTCTCTCTCTCTCACACACACACACACACACACACACACACACACACACACACAGCCATGTCTCTGGAGAAGCAAACTAGGGTTCAGGATGAGTTCAGTACTTTTTTGTACTATATAATTAAAACATGTGCATGCATTACTTTAAAATACTATATGAAAAAATTAAAAAATTTTTGGTTCTAAATTTGAAGTCTACGAAAAGTGTCTAGTAGCATGACCAGCAGTTGAACCTGACGTAGGTTAAACTACATACTTGAGTAATGCTGTAAGGTTCAAATGACGATTGAAGATGCAGACAAACTAGATAATGAAATAGATTAGGACAAATAAGCAGTTTTGAGTTAAATGAGAAGTCATAAATCAGGAAGGAGAACAATTTCTAGGTGAATGCTATATCAAAGACTTACAGCCACTGGGTGATCGGACCTAAAGATGGTTCAGAAATTCACAATGGAGAACCACCTGAAGTCCTACAGCTAAGCATATACAGAAGTCCTACAGCTAAGCATATACAGAAGTCCTACAGCTAAGCATATACAGAAGTCCTACAGCTAAGCATATACAGAAGTCCTACAGCTAAGCATATATAGAATTCCTAAGCTAAGTATATGCAGAAGTCCTACAGCTAAGTATATGCAGAAGAAGCTATGTGGAGACTGAACTTTGAAGACAGATTCTAAAATGTACATGTAACTACAAAAAGTCAAGAATAGAGAAGACATATGAAGAAGTAAATGGTGAAAACAGTTACTCCACCAGATGTCAATATTTATAGTAAATTACTGTAATTAACACAGAGGTAGATAAATAGACCAATGGGACACCATAGAAAGCCCAGAAAAAACCCACCCATGTATGAACCCTTGATATCTGACAGAAGTAGCTTGGCATACAAGTGAGGAAGGACAGATTTTTAAATAAACAGTGCTGGGAAAGATGAAAGAAAGAAAGAGAGAGAGAGAAGAAAGAAAAAGAAAGGAAGAAAGGAAGGAAGGAAGGAAGGAAGGAAGGAAGGAAGGAAGGAAGGAAGGAAGGAAGGAAGGAAGGAAGGAAGGAATCACAACTGCCAAAAGAGTAGAGCATTCTAAGTCAATATCTGGGGAGCAGTTTGTTTAGAAGGCGCAAAACTTCAGTCCTTAGACTGCTTCCTAATGGCGACCCAGAGAACCTTTGCACTTTTCTTATGGAGACAAATGACCGTCCTCACTTATTTAGACACAGGCCTTGCAGGGGAGAGTAAGTCCCAAAACATGTTCACAGAGAAACATTTCTCTCCTTCTCACTTGCTCACCCTTTGTCCTCCATCCACTCCCCAGATGTGAACTGAGCCCCCACTATGTATGCATCATCAACATCTTCATAGGCATAAGCTAACATTTTTCAAAATGTAGGGAGAAAAGTGCTATTGTGCCTAACAGGTTTAATAAGCGGTCTGACCCTTGGGTTTCTAGGCAGGTATTGTAACTTAGTGCCATCGGGCTTACCCTATCATTTGTGGCCTAGCAAACACCATGGATGAATATATTCATTTCCTATTGCCACTGTAACAAAGTACCACAAACTTCGTGACTTAAAACAATACAAATTCGGTGGTGAACACACAATGTAATTTATAGATGATGTGATACAGAATTGCACACTTGAAATCTATGTAATTTTACTAACAATTGTCACCCCAATAAATTAAAAAAAGAATAAAAATAAAATAAAATAATAAAAAAAAAACACAAAACAAAAACAATACAAATTCGTTCTCTGACAATTCTGGAGGTCAGAAGTCCAAAGTCAGTTCCAAAGGCTAGGGCTGCGTCCCTTTGGGAGCCTGTAGGAGAGAGTCCAGTCCCCTGCCCTTTTCTCCTCAGGGACTGCCCGCATTCCTTGGCTGTGGCTGCATCTCTCTGACCGCTGCTTCTGTCCTCATATCTCCTTCTCTGACTCTCCTGCCTGTCTCTTTTGCTTTATAGAGACCCTGGTGATTACACTGGGTCCACCCAGAGTATCCAGGATAAGCTCCCTGGCTTAACACAAGTAATTATGGACTCCAGTCACATCTATAAAATACCTTCATAGCAACACATAGATGAGTGTTTAATGGGATAAGGAGGGACGATAGCCTAACTGTAAAGTGGATCCTCACATTTACTTCATTTTTTTCTTTAAGTATGCTCACTATTTAAGTACATATACTGTAAAAGAAAAAAATATTTTATGACATAATGAAAAACCCATGTCATGTTCCATAAACAAAAAGCATGTGAAAATAAATGACAATGTTATTAAAATCCAGCTAGATACCATTGCCTGCCAAAGACTGAGGCTGTGCTTAGTTTTAGTATTTAGACAGGAGACCAGCCAAGGTTAGAGAGGTGTTGACAATTTAGCACCAAACCTGAACCTTTCTCATTGATCGGGAAAGAAGGATTGAAAGACCCTCAAAAGAACATGACTTTCTCAATATTTAATGAAGCCTCTGTGCACCAAATAAAATCCTATTTGCCAGAGAGTCTGTTTCAGACTTTGGGAAACATTGGCATAATGTTTTCAAATCCAAGCTCTTGAGTCAGACAGGATGAATCCAGAGTCTCCCCTTTTACTGACCACCTCTTCACTGTCACAGTACCTCTCTGAATCCGTTTCCTTACCTGTCAGATGTCAGCAGTAATAAAACCTCATTTGCAGGCCTGTTTGTAAATACTTAAATGAGATAATTCATGTACAGGCCTTGGCATAATGCCTGGCACGTGGTATGTACCTCATAAATATCAGTCACTTTTAAAGCAGGAAGTCAGTATTGTAACTCCAACATTAGGACACAGTCTGGTATTTTTGGCTCTCTCCACTCCCTCCCCCTAAACTTGAGACCCTTGGCCTTGACTTAATGTCTTGAATCTCAAGGTGAAAAAACACACCACTGGACCTTTCATTTCGACTATGAAATCAGCCCCACAGTTGAAGTCTAAGCGACTATGGAAGGGGCACAAAAGTTGCTCCAGGTGGGGACGGTGAGCAAGGTCCCGGAGCAGTAGTCAGTCAGTACTGGTTTGCCCTGATCATCATGGTTCATTACCTACAGATACTTAGGGGTGAGCACCTACTATGAGGCAAAACTCCAAGACAGCTCCGGGTGTATTAGGCTAGACAGCCTTTAGGCCAGCTGTCTGCAACACATGTTGAGGATCCATCTGGAAGCCGTGTATCACGCACAGTTGAGCCACTTTACAGCTGAGAGGCACAAGCCACAAGGAATAAAATTTTACCTTGTTCAGAATTGTACTTGACTCATACATTTCCCTTTGACTGCTTGTTTGTTTCTTAGTATAACATGAGGTGTTGAGTATGGACCACAAAAATCTAGGTGATTTTTGGTACCAAGCTGTTTTATGAATTACCCTTCTCTCCAACTTCCTGGTAGCCAAGAATAGCATGCATTGTGTAGGATTATAATTGCTGGGTTTAAACTACAGAAAAAGTGTTCGTTGATGAAAGATGTGCATATTTTGTAAGTGTTCTGAATTGATAAAACTGTAGTCTCCTTACCAGTACGTCATAATGGATATGTAATTTTTTATTATTGTAATAGGGTTTTTGTTTTTTGTTTTTTTAAACTTTGTCTGGAAGGGGAATGGCTGGGGGAAAAATATTATTTTGACTCTTTATGGGCACAGATTCTTAAAAATCTGGTCATGTCTATGAAACCTTAATTGAATGTTGATTTATTGCCAAGTTCTCTTAGTTTATTAGGAAGTGAGTCATGATTATATTATGAATAAATGTTGAAAGCTAATAATTGAAATTACACTTGGACTTATTTGAATATTGAAAAGGCCGTTTTCTTTTCCAAATTGTATTTCCATTATTACTTTTAAAATAGCCTCAATAAATGACCCACATAGGCACACATTCTTTCTCAGTCTTATGCAATTAAAACAGTATCTTACAGAAGAGAGCTGATTTGCTGTAGGTATATTCTCACTTTATAGAAAAATAAACTGCTAAATTGCTTTTCATTAAGATGAGGCATGGTTCCAGGTTTTATGCAGCCTGAAGCTTATGCAATTTTGGAGTCCTCTTTGAGAAAAAAGAATATCAAACAATCGATTTTAGCAAACTTTACAAAAATATTTGACCCTGTGAACAAACGCGTTGGTAAGGTCCCCTTACAGGGCTTAAGAAAAAAATCAATGGAAAGGCCCCGAAGCTTCAGCTTCATTACCTTCACAGTAAATTCACTTCTGAGTAAGACATATTATTGTGGAAATTTCTGAGAATGCTCCAGTTTCCCAAATTAATGAAAAAGCTTTTGGTTTTGATCCTTGGGTATGGGCAATATTACAAATAATCAATTACCTATACAAGATGATGAATTATTCTGTTATTGACAGTGTTCCCTTATTAAGTTTATTTATTGAGGCATGATACAATTAAAAATTCTAGCATTTTGCATTTTTCAAAAGAAATAGCCAGAAGCACAAGTATCCCTTTTAAGAGACGTGAGAAAAATGGAAACAAAGGATTATGAATATCTCAAAGCATTTTTTTTCCCTCAGTGTAGATTTTTCTCCCAGAGACTTAATAAGTAAGAAAATTATACCTTGCTTGTGTTTACATAATTTTTTTTTGAAGAATGTTATATACATATATTAGGTTTAACTAGCGGTTGAAAATGAAGAAAATCAAGAGAGTAAATCAAGGAGCTTAAATTTAAAATACCTTCTTCATAACTAGAAAAGAACAATTTTCCTGACCATGACTTGCTTACATCTCCATAATTAAAAAGAAGTGGACAATTTAGATGCTTACTATAGGAAATGCAAGCAATCTCTATAGATAATTCTAGAAAAACTATTTTTTCCCAGAGCTTCCTGAAATAAGAAAAACATGTTCTTAATTTTCCATTTGGACTATAGAGAATTGGTCTTTGAACTTTTTCTTGTCTCTGGTAGTACACAATTTAAAAATAGCCTAATATTTGGTCATGTTTTCCCCATTTCTTCTTTTTGAAGATGAAGAATGAAATAATTAAATGACCAGAAGAGGGAGGAAGGAGAAGAAAAAAACACAGAATTAAGATCCTTAATTGGAAATTGAAGGAAAATAATATGAATTTATTGAAAATTCATCTGACCTACCTCATCATCTCATGAATCCACGTTTGGAGCACGGCTTCAAACATTGGAAAAGAGAAAGGCCTGCTGTTTGGGTCAGATGATTTCACACATGCAGATGGGATAGGACTTGCTTGGTCTATCCAGTCTGGTCAGATGGTATAATTATTTGATTTTTAACTTGTTATATTCACAACTCATCCATGATGCCTTCCGTATCTCAGCTAGTTGTCAAGCCCCTTCTCCTAACCCCTACTTTCCCTGCTGGCAGCCACTTCCGTTTCTCCTCACTGTTGGTTATTTCCTACACAGAGTTGATATCAACCCCTCCCCTCATCCTTCATGTCCCAGAAGGCTGATTCCTAGGCAGCATCATTCAGTCTCTGTCTCCAACTGGCTTTTCATTGAAAGTCCTTGTTCACAAGAGAGAAAGGGGTCTTCTGCTAGAGAACATAGCCACAGTTCCTTATAGTGGAAGCTAAGACTACCCTGTTGATTATTTGGGGCTCCTCTTGCCAATGTGTATGTTGGCTGCTTACTAAGGGAAATCTGATTGTTGCTACATAAAATAGTCCATGGAAAATTGTTGTCCTCAGGACTCAGATCTACAGGAATGGAGCCTTGGTTCATTCCCACAGGTGCTGACTGTATGCAATAATCTACACCATATTTTATGGGAGACTTGAGAATCTGCAGACTTTGATATCTGGGGGGTGGGGGTCCTGGAACTAATCCACCACAGATACTGAGTGAGAACTTAAGTTTTGGGGGAGTCAAAAGTTATATATGGACTTTCAACTGCATTGGTGGGAGGGGGCGGTCAAGTGTCCCTAAACCCTCATGTTGTTCAAGGGTCCACTGTATTGTCTTTTTGTTAAATTCTCTTAATTGAACCATCTGAGTTGATTTGTTTCTTTTCAGGGCCCTGACTAATGTAGGTACTAATTTTAAAATCACATAAATACATAAACGCAAACTCTCATATATTCAAGAAGGAGAAGTACAGTGTCCTATAACAGGGGAACTGGATCTGGATCTGTCTGGGGAGGTAAGGGCAGGTTTTGTTAAGGAAATGACATTTGAATCAAAATCTGAAGGGGGAACCAAATTAACTATGGAGAGAGAGAGAGAGAGAGAGAGAGAGAGAGAGAGAGAGAGAGAGAGAGAGAGAGAGGAATGATTAAGTGAAGAAAACACTGAGTCTAGTCTGTATTGCCTGGATGCCCAGTGAGGGGGAGGAAGGAGGCAGGAAATGGGCTGGAGAGAAAGGCAGGGACCCCACCCTCTGGGCTTTATGGACCACCAGTAAGGATAATGCTAAAGGTAATAGGAAAAGCTTTGCGGTTTTTGAGCTGAGGAGAGATACAATCAGATTTGCATCTGAATATCTCTCTGGCTAATCAAAGAACAGTGTCATTTTTAATTTGGGAAAAATTACCACTTGCCTGTCTGTGTCTATTAAAAGCAGAAAAGACTCTTATTGGTTAATAGAAGTGTCCAGACTGACTAGATGGAAGTTTCTATCACTTGGCAAATCCTGCATACAAGCTACAGTATTTCGTGAACTGAAGAAAGTTACAGGCTACACCACATAGTACCTGTTGCTTCTTTTTCCCATCATGATAATTTGTTGCTTTTTTTTTCTCTACTAGGTAAGGTAATACTAACAATGCACTAACTATTAGATTTTGAATACAGTAACAATTTGTACTCTATAACAAAAAATTGGAAAATACTATATACTCTATCAGGACTTATTTTACTTTCCACTTGTTTTTGGAGTCTTTACAATATTATATATAAACTTCTACAACTTTGGCCTGGGGCTTGATTTGATAGAATTTCTCTTTATTCTCTCTTCAGATATGTTAATGAACACGGGAATAGGGTCATCATTCACATACAGACGACCTAGGCTCCTTTCTTGCTTTCTCAGTTCTTGATGACTATTGAGCAGAGATTAACAATTATGAAACAGAGCCCAGCCACTTCCTGAGTTATGAAATGTGGAAGAGGGCTGACAGCCACAAAGGAACCGCCATCAGCAGTGCCGTGACCAGAGCCCAGAACACCCCCGGCACCCAGCATTTCTATCCCGGCACCCTGACCTACCTAGCGGCTCCTTGCCTTTCTCAAAAACATCCAGAACCAGGACCAGGAAGTAATGTGCCATTGTGTTTGCCTAGTAATCTGGACATGTAGATTCTCTTGACCTTTTAAAAGAATTAACCAAAAAACAGTTTGTTTCTGTCCTCTCATTGGGTTGGTGTTATTTGTTGAATTGGGGTTCCCAAAAGATATGTTGAAGTCCTAATCCCTGGTACCTCAGAACGTGACCTTATTTAGAAATGGGATTTTGGCGGATTTAGTAAGTTATGAGAAAGTCTTAGTTCTTATAAGAAGTGGAGAGACACAGAGACAGAGACACACAGGGAGAAGATGGCTGTGTGACAATGGAGGCAGAGAATGGAATGATGCATCCGTCTGTAAGCCAAGAAACAGCAAAGACTGTCAGCAAATACTAGCAGCTAGAGGAGGCATGGAAGGATTCTCTACAGGTTTCAGAGGGAGTGCAGTCCTGCTGACACCTTGATTTCAGACTTCTAGCCTCCAGAACAGTGAGACGACACATTTCTGTTGTTTTAAGCCACTCAGTTTGTGGTAATTTGTTCTGGCAGACTGAGGAAACTAATGCAGTTGGCTTCAATTTTTATCATAAGACCCTGAGGTGAAGGCCTGTTCCTATTATCATTTAAAGTTTGATCTTCTTTTTAATGATTCACTGAGTATTATAAGCAAAAAAAGTTTATTGAACACGGTAGAAAATATTTTGTTTCAAATGCAATGAAATATTTTATTTCTATTAAGGATAGATTTTAATTTTTTACTTTTTGAATAATTCTCAAGAATACATACATGAGACACATCTCCTGGCTAGTTGATGTAGTTTGTTTTCCTTTCTCATTAAGAATTTTTTTTTTCAACTCATATTACTAGAAGTCATTATTCTATCTCTGAGATTTCAAATTTTGTGCCCCCTTTTCTAATCGCCATGTCCTTGCCTATTTTTTTTCGTACTCCTCTACAGCCACTAAATGTTCTCCTGGGCCTTCCCAGGACTGCAGGCTTGAAACCATCCCTCTGTACTCAGGCTATCGACTCACTTTGGTCCATCACATCCTTTAATCCACCTCCTCCTCCCTGGTCAGACTGTTAATGATGACCTTAATCATGACCTTGATCCCCCCTGAAGTTCCCACTGTGTTAATCTGCAACCATCTGCTCTCTCTGTTCTGGGGCTTTTGGGGTACAGGAAAAGTTAGATAAGTGGACATCTGGCACCATCCTTATCAAGCTGTCCAACTTGCTCGAGCCCTCACTCAGTAATTCTTCTATTCACCACTTGTTGAGTAGCTAAGCAACCCCCACCATTTTCTCTTTCTTATATCCACTCCAAATAGATGGGTTTTGCTCTCCTTACTCAGATCTAGGCCACCTGGCAACTTCACTTGTGTTCTTGATTTCATCCTTCCATATTCATTTAATTCCCTTAGACTCCTCAATCTCTGGTCACCTACTACTTCTTATCTTCATAAATTCCTATGTATTTAACTATAGGTAACAGAAAAGCCCAACCAATATGAATTTAAATGAGTGCTTCTCAAACTGTAAAATACATATGAATCAGCTCGGGAGCTTTTTAGACCACAGGTCCTCATTCAATAGGTGTGTGTGTGGTGGGGGGTGGGGTGAGATTCTGCATTTCTAACAAGCTCCCAGGTGATGCTATTGTCCCTGGTCCCCAGACCACAGGGTTTACACCTTCAGACCATGTGGTGCCATCCTTACGGGTAAGTTCAGCATTTGCATGGTGCTCTGATTCTCCTGGTCTGTCCCTTTCGGTCTCAGGATCCTGGTGCAGCCCCAGGCATCCCGTCCTCACCTGAATGCATCCAGAAGCAGGAGGCAGGAGTCTGACTAGAGAGAAGAGAATCAGCACCTTTCTCCTCCCTCTCCCCCCTCATCAGGGTGATGAATATTTCCCAGAAGCCTCCCGCCTCCCCTTACAATTTCATTGACTTAGAACTGGGTTACACCTGACCCATCACTGTCAAAACAGAGTAGGATAGATGAGTGAGCTGAATGTCGAGAGGCTGGACATGCTGGTAAACATGTTGAGTTCTGTCAGCAGAAAGAGGGAGGATGGCCCAATAGGGCAGGCACTTTTAGCCATACCTGGTTTTCAAGTACTATTTTGAGGAAAAACATATTTTGATAACACGGCCTCACCTAACCAGTTTTTGAGCTTCTTTTCATGGCAGTTTTCTCTATGAATGTTCCAGTTCTATGATCTGTATATTGTCTCTGTTCATAAGAAATATGGCTTCTGCCGCCACGGTCAAATGCAACTTTTCTTTTGAAGGTTGCCAGTACCCCCTCCCTGCTTACCTCTATCTGCGTCTATTGGCCACTTTCTCCATCTTGAGCCTCTACCCCTGGGATTGGTGAATGTCACCACTCAGATTTCTGTCTCCTGTTTCCTTCAGCGCTCCTTTCTTCTCCTCTTGCCCCCTGGCTGGGGGCTTTCCCTCCCGTGGCCTTAGCTGTTTGCTCATTCATCCTTATATTCACCTATTAGCTCTTAGGACACCTGTTCTCATGGCTGTAAGTATCACACCTGTGGGTCCCAATCCTTTCCTGAATGCCACCCCCAGATCTTTACCTGCCCACCAGACACATCTTAATTGCATCACACCAAACCTCTTCTCTCCCAAACCAGTTTCTTTTTTCACTTCCCTTAACTTAGTAGGTGGTACTCAATTCTTCTTGGAATAAGAAAGCATAATGTTTGGTTCTGTTTTATATATTATTTTACAGGACGTTAAATGGGAAGTTGTGACTGATGTACCAAGAAGGGACAGATACCAGGTACCAAAATGAGTTGTGATGAAGACTACCATGTGGAAGTTTCAGAGTAATGGTCAAGGACTGGTTAGATGCTCCTTCATACAGAGGGTACAAAAAAGTCAGGTGACTGTCAATAGAGCTT